>NW_026057580.1:76339393-76699637 GCF_023721935.1 Panthera uncia | reverse complement strand
TTTTTTTTTTTTTTTTTTTTTTTTGGTGGGGGGGGGGGGGGGGGGGGCAGTGGTAATGAAAACGTTCCAAAATAAGATAGTTGTGAGGGAGGCACAACTTTGCGAACATTCTAAAAACCACTGAATTACACACTTTTAAATGAGGAACTTTAAGTTACATGAATTATCTATCAATAAAGCTACTATTTATTCAAAAGCTAAATGATCTAACCATTTTATCTTTGTTAATCTCTCTAGAGACAGAGAATGAGAGTGAATACAAAAGTATGATCCTACATATGCTGCCTAAAAGAGACAGTTTAAATATAAAGACACAGATTAGATACAAGCAAATAAATGGGGAAAAAAAATACTATGAAAACAGTGAGAATAACAAAACTGTAGTAGTTTAATATAAAAGGAACTTCAAAACTAAGTGTATTGCTAGATATGAAAAGGGTCATTTCATAGTGATAAAAGGGAAAATTTGTAAGGTACATCTAACAAATATTTCTACCTTGGAATTCAAATTTAGAGGTTAGGTGATTGTTCCTTGGTCAGGTAATTAAAACTTTTCTGTCTCAGAGTAGATCTAATTATGGAAATTCTTTTCACAATAAAAACTAGCCACTCTAACAAGTTATATAGTAAGCATCTTCCATAAAGTAGATGAGCTAAATTTGTATCTCCTAAGTTTTGATAAAAATACATTTAAGCTAATAGAAGTGTTTTAGTAAAAAAAAAAAATTCTTATTACATTAAAATTAACATTATCCTAATTTTTCCTGCTCATTTTCAATATATGTGGTTTTATAAGTTGCCAGAAGAGAAAGGAGAAATGGAATAAACTCTGTCTAGTAATTGGTTACCAAATACATTTTTAAGTCAGATGATTTCCAATTCCTTACTTACATCAAAGTAAAAATATGGCCTAAGTGTGATATTCAAAATACTTAACAACCAGTAAGGCAAGGCATGGGCACCATCCAATCTTTTCACTATGAAATTTTTAGCATATAGCTCCTAAGGAGTTCAAGTGCTTGGGTGACTTTGCTATAATAAAACAAAATTCTATTGTATTTCTCTATACCTACGTATGTGACCAAGTTTTTTCACCATCTCTATAAAAATGAAAAATTGGAATAGCATAGATATTTGAATTTTATATTTATCTGAAAATATGTGAACGAGGGAAAAATCTTATTCATAGATTTACAAAAAAAACTCTTTTTTGTAAATCTATATTTTAGTTTGTAACACTTATGTTGTTCTGATTGATTCTGTACCAAAAACCTTCATAATGATAATTCAAGTCACAAGAAATGTTTCAACACTTAGAGACGTGGAGTAACTGGAAATAAAATAAATTTTAATTAATATATTGATTAAAAATGAAAGCTCTTATGCATGAAAATGTATGCTTAGAATATATAATAATATATATTAATAACAGTATCATGTAATAATAGGAGTTTTTACCCTAAACATTTAGGCATTTTTACCTTAAGGAGTAGAATAAAATATTATGGGCAAAATAGAATGAAATATACATTTTAGGAAAAAAAAGAACAATGTAACATTATTGTTAAAGAAAAGTTTGCTTGTATTTTTCTTTTTTTTTATTTTTTTTTTATTTTTTTAATGTTTAGTTTGAAGAGGCAGAGCATAATCAGGGGAGGGGCAGAGAGAGAGGGAGACAGAATCTGAAACAGGCTCCAATGCGGGGCTGGAACTCATGGACCATGAGACCATGACCTGAGCTGAAGCCAGACGCTTAACCAACTGAGCCACCCAGTTGGTGGCTCATATTTTTCAATTGGCACGATCAAATCACAATCATCTTTAGATTTTATTGGGACACATTTTAAAAAGCATTTTAATGGTTTCTTCAAACATCAATACTTAGTCTATATCAGAATTATAATCTTTGAAACTATTGAAGTTAGAATGATAAATTTTAGACAGTAACTTAAAAGTGTATGATGGGGTTTACAGATTTTGAAAATTATTTTGAAGATATTCTAATACAAGAATTTGAAGACTACTGAAATAAAGAAGACCATGATAGATAAATTATAAAACTTACATCTCTGTAGCAGAAGGACATGACAGGAGAGGAAAAAAGAAAATGTGCAAAGAATGTAAAACAGTTATCTTTGTCCTGATTCCCCCTTCCCACATTTTTGGTCCTGCTCTGAGGAAGGTAGGTGACGTCACTGCTTCCTACCTGGGTGAGGCCATCTTTCCTCACTTATCAATTCTTTACTCCAATTCCTTGATCCTCTGGAAGGTAATTTCTTACTACACATACCCTGACCAGCACCATCTCTGAGAGGGAGTGAGAAAAGTGGCATAGAAGTTTGAGAAATGTGAGACAGTATTATCTGGAACCATTTCCATAATTCCACAGGACTGTTCTAAATTTAGAAATATTTTTACTTTCAATTCTATTAGATATATTGAAAAGAATGCAAAGTTTCCTTTTAAAATATCAATAATTACAACCTGCCAGAAAGAACAGCCTTTGCAACAGGATAACATTATGATTGAAAAATTTTAGATATCAACTTAAAAATGTATAGGGGCTACACAGATTACTCCATGGGTAGGAGCTGGGAAGACAAAAGAAAGAACGTACACATTTTTCTGTACATCTGAGAGGATTCAAAAAGGCTGCAACCCTAGCACCTAAGAATTTTGCAGGAAAAAAAGGAGGTGGAAATTACAGAAAATGAGAAACATGATTTGCATCAAAAGTACCTCCCTTCCTTTAGTGGCTTTGGTTTCCATGACCTGAGGCAGAATATACTCCCTCTGGGCAATCAGCTCCAATATATATTCTAAGATATATTCCAAGAGGAATATAGCATTTGAGACAGAGATCTAATCTTTCTAAAGGAAAACTATAAGCACCGCCCTCCATTTCTACAATCCTTCTCAAAAGTAACGAATATCATAATCTTTCCTTCCAAAGAGAGGGGAAAATGATCATATGACCAAATAAATTGTGAAACAAAATTTAGTTCTTTTTGCTATTTGACCATGTATCCATGGAAATTTTTCCATTAAGAAAAAAAGGAAACAAAACAGACAAGGAGCATCACCTCAGGTAGCTATCTGGACCACAACAGAGGCTGCCTCTCCAAGTATGCAATGCTTCTTGTGTTGGGCCCTAGACACATTCATTTAGGGCCCTAGACACAACTAAGTTCCACCAACACCTGTATAATAATTAAAAGGGGGGAATTGAGAACAAAGCCGTACCTCCATGACTTCTCCTGTTTCTGCTGGAAAGCACAGTCATGGTTTTTCTGTCGTATTTTCCAAATTGCTCTCTCTTCCACATTATGACAATTTCCTGGCCACGGTCACATCTACTGATCATAGAAGAAGCAGTAGCTCTTTTGATAACTTGACTCTGTGACATGAACTCAAAGTAGTCCCTGAAAACTTAACTTTCTGTTTCCTCTATTTTCCTACTGATTTTATAGTCAATTCAGTAATTATAATTACTGTAATTAATCCTTTCTCTTAAATAACCTGGAGTAGTTTCTGACTGATATCCTCTGTTGGCCTAGCCCATCTGGAACAAGCTGCCAGTCACAAATTACCTTCCAGATTCCATTCTGCAGCCATTCTCCTGGGGGTCTATTAACATTAGGCTGCATCTAAAATCTGCATATTCAGCCTCAACCCTTCTCATTAACAGCCCTAGGAGCTCAGCATTCCCTTCTCAAGAGTAACAAGGTAACTTACCTTCCAGTTTATAACTGCAGCTTACTCAAACCCCCCCAACTTTTTTGTCTCTATCTAGCTAGTTCTGAGCCTTCAAATAGGAGTCATCTTTGGTCTCTGTTGTCTTACATGTCTATATCATTTGTCTGAATCACCTTACTATGAATATCCCAGGGAAATGTCTATTTCCTTCCTGAAAACAAGACTATATGAAAATTACCATATTATTCAGTTAATTCATCACATTCCTGTTTCTGTTCACTTAGACTAGAGCACTAATACCTCATCTCTCCAGAAAAGAAAAAAAAAAAAAAAAGAACACCTTTTTACATAGCTTATTCCCTTTCTGAACTTCAAACAAGATTCTGTGCAGGTGTCACAGCTTACCGATTTTCTATCTCTAATTCCCTCCTCTTCTAAAAAATTGAAATCCTCTGTTTGCTTTAAATAGTAATTTTATCAACACACACAAGCCAATGCAATTCCTTTAATTTAGGCTATTTGATGCAGTGCATAAGGCTCCCAAGAGGAAAGAAAATACATTTTGCTTCCCAAAAACTCACTTCCAGCCACAGGCAATCAAGGCTAAACTATTTTAAAGCTGCATGCACTTGAAACTACATCCATCAGAGGATATTAGGCCAGCAATCAGGTCCTTAAACCACATCTATACTTTTCCTAGATCTGTCTATTCACCTGCCAGCATCTGGACTTCTTTCCAAACTACTATTTTTATATATATACGCACATATATAGTTCTTCCATTTTATTCTTTCCAGACAGCCTCACCTGTTACATGCCTATCACGTTTTCACTGCTTCTTGTGTTACGTCACTACAAATAGAACCTACCGCGTAAGTCTACTTCATGAGTTCTATTTCTTGGCCGCTCAATAACTACCTTCTATGACCTCTTCACCACACTCCCTCCCCATTTGTTCATATATCATGCCCCACTCTCCTGCAAGCTACTGGGGCAGGGGCAAGGGCAAAGGCATTAGAGTTGAGCAGGTCTTGTGTCAAATCCCGGTGAGTTGAGTGAAACTGGACAACTTATTTAACTGTTTGAGCCTTCGTTCCCTTATCTATAAAATGGGATTCATAACACTTACTTTAGTATGTTGTCAGAGAAAACAAATGAGATAATTTATGTAAAACACCTGCCTTAGCACCTGGTGAAAATAAAGGGAAAAGGATGAGCCTTTTGAAATGTAATTCTCCAGATGTGGTTTTATAACTCAGTCTACTGCTCATGACTAATAGAGGATTTGTTTAATACCTCTAGAGGCACTTCCCCAGATGCTATATGATTCATTTCTGGAAACAGTCTACAACTAATCAAAACACTTTTTTTTAAAATTTTAGGTAATGTGTTACAGATTTACTGAAATGTCATAATTATACAGGTAGTAGAGGTGTCATTGGACGTTCCACAGCCCTGCCCTCTCAATCCTGCCTTTGCTTAGTCACTTGATCTCCTCACACAACATTCCTCCAGCAATACTTCTCCCCAGAATAATTCAGGACAGGAATCCTGTCTTCTGTGTCCTTGCCTTTGTATTATAAAAGTATATAGAAAAGCTTTTTTTCCCCAATTCCAACCTCAAAGTACCTAATGCTCTTAATATATTGTTTTCTATAGAATTATTCTTTAATCAGATCTTGTGTTTGTGCTAAACTGTCAAATGCAAGTAAATGCCCAAAATGTAAATCAAAAATAAACATATAATCAGAAATTATCAGTTCAATTGGTTTTGGAATTGGAGATGTTTGGCTGTGTGACTTGGGCTAAGGGTCTAGGACAAGGGGCTAGCAATGCTTCTAACTCACACAGCAATCCAAAAGTTTCTTGTCTGCTTTTATCCATCACTAGGGTTTAAAGCACAACCCATCATTTTTAATACGTGGTGAAGTAAAATTTATACGTAGAATTGATACAGAGTAAAATTCAATTTATTTTTTCTCTAAACAAAAGAGGCTCACTTTCTATTTGGTCAGCTGTAGATCAAATGTTATTAAAGTATAGGGGTCACATTCCAAATTTCATTTGCTTCCACAAAAGATCCACACATTAAGAACTGTACCTAACTACTAAAAACACTGTAACAAGCAAATTTAAATGACTTGCTATTTTTCAGTACACTAAGGAAGAGTGTTTTGGTGGTAAATATTTTAGAAATTTGTTCTAAAGAACAGCGCTTTTGTGTAAAGTTTATACTGAAGTAAATATAAAAACACAAACTCAACCCTGACCTTCACATTTGTAAGTAAAATTTTCTACTGATGTGGAAAATTCAGAAGAAAGTTAAAACTGTCCATAACCAAACCATTCAGAATTTTTTTCATTTTTCATTAACATTTTGATGTATTTCTTCCACTCTTTTTTTTCTCTGCTCACATTTTAAAATATTTACCACAACATAACCATTTACTCTTATGTCTTATTTTTCTACCAATGTATCATTAAACACCCCAATCATCAAAAAACCTTTGTAAACATAATTTTAGTAATTCCATAATATTATATTTATATATAACTATTTAACCATGATCAGTTAGGATACTTTTGTATATTTTATATGAATGTTTTATGCATTCAAATTTATCAAAATTTTTTATTATTCCCTCAGTATAGAGTTAAAAGAGTATAACATTTACCATTCTTGGTATCACAGCATCATGGTTAACAACAAGGATTTTAAAGGTAGCCACACCATGGATGAGTCCTGAATCCACCAAAAATTATCAGATTTATATTCTTGGGCACATTATTTAACTTCTCTGACACTCTTTCTTCATTGTAAAGTAGGAATAATATTGTGAGGAGCTATTTTAGGAGGATTAAGTGATATATATGCATAAAGAAGAGTGGCTAACAGCATGAATCTACCTGGTTTGAATCCTGAGTCCGCCAAGGACTAATTGTGTGATCTTGGCTTAATGTCTGTATGTGTTACTGTCCTCATCTCTAGAATGGAAAAAATAATGGTGCCTACCTCACAGGGTTAACTGCAAGACAAAAATGAATTAATACATATAAAACAATACAGGGCCTGGAAGATGGGGAGCACTCAATGAATATTACTGTTGCTGTTGTTAGTTTTCTTTTTTATTATTTTTTAATGTTTATTTATGAGAGAAAGAGAGAAAGAGAGAGAGAGAGAGAGAGAGAGAGAGAGAGAGGAGAGAGAGTGGGGGAGGGGCAGTGAAAAGGAGACACAGGATCAGAAGCAGGTCCCAGGCTCTGTGCTGTCAGCACAGAGCCAGATGCAGGGATTCGAACCCATGGACCACAAGATCATGGCCTGAGCTGAAGCTGGATGCTTAATTGACTGGGCCACCCAGGCACCCCTGTTGTTAGTTTTCTAGTCCTGACAAATGATAAGCCCTCCAGTACTATAATCATTATTTATTCTTACAAATTTCTTTCTAGAAAGATTGTTCAGATATCCTTACAGCCAACATTAAAATGCACATATGTTTCATCTACTCCATAGAACAACAAAATAAAAAATCAGCAATCTGGGGAGTCATATAATTTAACTTGTCAGTTATGCTTAGGAAATATGATCCTTGGAGAGAAGGAACATCAGAGAGTTTGTCCTATCCGACCCAACCATTTTACTGTATTTGATCATCCTCAATAAAGAAAGATGAAACAGACTGTTTTGTTTTTTTTTTTTTAATCCAAACCCAGTAAGTTGTACCTCTTAAAAAACCATTAACCTCTTTTCTCAAGTTTATTCTTCTCACCTCATTGGGCAGAATACCACCTACATAGCTCTTATGGATGTCCAGGTCACTGGTATCAATCACTAAACAGGCGTTAATTGGTTACTACTGTGTCCAGCTTTGTAAGGGGAATAAAATGAAATATGCTTTCTAGACCTATGTCAGTGTATTTTTGAAACATTAGCTTATATCACTTCTCCCCAATATTTTCTCTCTTTACCTTCTCTTCTCACCTACCCTTCAATCAGCCATGCAAGCAGATACAAGATACATATCATTTCCTCAAAGGAATGATTTAAGAACAGAAAGAAAAAAATGCGGTCCTTTTATGGCTTCTGTGTTTCTATAAGCCAGACTTTCACAGCATATATCACAGATGTGAGAGAAAACATGATGAATAAGGGCAAAGCTTCTTCCCACTCATGCCCCATCAGCTAGAGAAAAGCCCTCCTTGTCTTGAGCAAGGAGACAAGAGTCGAGGGAAAACAAGCAGAGTGTAGGAATGGTGCTTCCCAGAGATGGGGTCCCAGACCTGCTTTCCAAGTAGGTCCTAATAGAGGTTTTTGAAGTCCAGGAGAAGAGAAGGACAAGAGGATATATGGTGGGAGTAAAGAAGGGCACAAGGAAACTTTCAGGGGTAATGGATATTCTCATTGTTGGGTAGACTGTGGTAATGGTTCCATGGGTACATGCATACAGCAGAAAATATCAAATTGTACACTTTAAATATACATAATTTATTTTTTGTCAATTATACTTCAATAACATTGATGACAGAGGAGAGAGAGAGAAATCTGTGCATCAAGTTACAAGTAGATCCCCAGGAAGGATGCAGGACCTGGTGGTACGTCTAGACAGAATCTTAAGCAGCCTGTGAGGTTCCAGTCTCTCTGGGAGGTAGAAGAGCTGTAAAACGAACACTCTGTACCCAGAAGTGACACAGAAGCAGAAAAGAGAGCTGCATGATATTCTGGAGTCATGTGGGTAAGAACAAAAGACATTTCCAGGCCAGCATGCAGCCCAATGACCAAGCAGTTGATGGAGCAAAGGCCATTTCAGCACATGTCTGTGTAGCCAGATGACAGCAGGAACCTGCCACACACTCCCTCCCCACCCCAGCCCTTAGTGTTGGCTCATATTAAACTCTCCGGAACTCTGACACAACCCCAGGTCCAGAGGAGAAGGAGAAAGCTCTGAAATCACTGACCTCTAGTTTCTGCCACCTTAGCAGAAAAAGGCTTAAAATAAAAATTGAGCAGTTACAGATGAATAGACACACATGCAGGTATCTCAGTTCCAAATTCCACGATTCCATGCCAAGACATAGTCCCTACCTTCACAGAGCAATATTCTAACTTAGGAGACTATGGATAAGAATGTAAGATCTACAATGGTAGGTGTTATAACTACATTACACAGTTATAATCTAGTTCAGATTCCAGCACATAATTGTGCTTAATATGTATTTGTGAGATGGATGGATGGATAGATGCATGGATGGATGGATGGATGGATGGATGGATGGGACAAACTCAAGTATGTAATAAATCATTGATACCCACCCACAGGAGCATATACATACAAAATGAGAGGTTTTAGAAATATGTACAATAAGAAGAAAACATTAAGAGCTGGAGTCACCACTGATTACTTCATTGGGGGAGAAAGGACTTGAGGTGGTCCATGAAGACAGATTAGAATAGGCTCAACAAAGACACAGGATGAATGAGAAAGGTGGATGGGTAATCCAGGTGCAGAGAGGCCAAAGGAGTCATAACTCAGACTGCAGTAATTTTGCTGCCAACCCAAGCTACTTTCTCCTTCACTCCTTTCTAAACCTGGTATGTGGCACAAGATCTGCTGACAAATATTTGGTGGATGCGGATGGATGGATGGATGGATGGAGCAGAGAATTAAAATATTTTAGTTTTTTTAAGAATTGAAAGAATTGGGTCTGAACTCTGGAGGCAATCTAATTTCTACCTAAAGTTTTTATTTTTAAAATTGTTCACCTTTTATTCTAATAGTATAATAGATACCTATTGGGGATTTTACAATATTTGGAACGGTGTTTAATCAGCCTTACATATTTTTTTAGAAACCTAAAATCCATACCACTCAAGGACTTAATTTTATAAACTGTTTCTAACTCTGCCCACCTAAAAAGAGCTCTAAGTCCACACCATCATTTCAATTCCTGTTCTCCAATAACTATAGTTAACACCGTGTTATAATTTACCAAAGCCTCTTACATACATTAACTCATTTATTCCTCACAAAATAGAACTCTGAAATAAATCTCCAATTTTAGACATGAAGAAACTGAGACCCAGGGGGCCCACTCACTTGGTTTAATTCACCAGGCAATAAATGGTCATACCTAGACCTGCATCCAGCCTTTCCGCAACACATGTTGCCTCACCACTGTCACCTGAAGTCCTTAAAAAATGAGAAAGAGGGGCACCTGGGTGGCTCAGTCGGTTAAGTGTCTGACTTCAGCTCAGGTCATGATCTCTCTGTGAGTTTGAGCCCTGCGTGGGGCTCTGTGCTGACAGCTCAGAGCCTGGAGCCTGCTTCAGATTCTGTGTCTCCCTCTCTCTCTGCCCCTCCCCTGCTTACACTCTCTCTCTCAAAAATAAATAAACATTATGGGGCGCCTGGGTGGCGCAGTCGGTTAAGCGTCCGACTTCAGCCAGGTCACGATCTCGCGGTCCGTGAGTTCGAGCCCCGCGTCAGGCTCTGGGCTGATGGCTCGGAGCCTGGAGCCTGTTTCCGATTCTGTGTCTCCCTCTCTCTCTGCCCCTCCCCCGTTCATGCTCTGTCTCTCTCTGTCCCAAAAATAAATAAAAAACGTTGAAAAAAAATTTAAAAAAAAATAAAATAAATAAATAAATAAATAAACATTAAAAAAGTAAGTAAATTAAAATAAAATGAAAAAAGATATCAACTGCAGAGCTGTATGTGTCTATCTGTGAGAGAAGAGTACAGTTATGAGTTAACACATTAGAGAATTTTAACCAAAATGGCAAAAAGGTAGTTTGCCATCTGAGTAAAAAAATCTTTACCTTTTAACTTTTTAACTATCTTTACTTTTTTTAAAAGAATGTTCTTTGCTCAGTGACTCTGTATTCAGTGCGTATATCTGGGGGACCTTCTATGTGATCTCCCACAACTTGCCCTCCTTTTTTAAAGTCTCTCCCTGGGGCTAGAATACTAAGGAGAATTTTTTAAGAAAAAATAATTAAGCTTTGTCACAGAGCAAATCCCCCAAAGTAATCTATCATAAGGAAAAACTCTAACCCAACCTTCTTCCTACCTGAAAGTAGTAATTTAATTTTCCAACAGAACAGCTTTAGGGATCCCAAGAGCAGGACTGGGAAAGAGAAAAGGGCCCACCTATTTTATCCTCTTATACACCCCCTGCTATTACAGGTTTGTTTCATACCAAGATTTATTTTACACTTTGCTGAGCCTGGTTTTAAGTGTTTCAAATAATAAAGCTTAGGCCACTTAGAATGGGGGAGTCTGTGTTGCTAATAATTGGTTTGAGTCCTCTTCTTCCCTTCATGGGTAGTGAAAGTTGGGATAATTTTTCAGGGTAGGATTAAACGTGAGGTGCTGTAAGGCAGTCACAAATGGCTTGAATTCAGTATTTTTTTTCAAGTTTTTATTTAAATTCCAGTGAGTTAACATACAGTGCAATATTGGTCTCATGTGTAGAATTTAGTGATTCATCACTTAGGTACAATACCCAGTGCTCACCACAACAAGCGCCCTCCTTCCTACCCATCACCCATTTAACCTGTCCTCCTGCCCAAGAATTTTTTAGATTCAAGTATTTATGAACTGCAAATGGTTTGTCCTTCCCACTCCTTCCACTCCTTCCTCTCATCCCCAGTCACACTGACATGGTAACCATGTTCACCCAAAACAGCCAACAGATGAAAATGTTCATTTGAGAGACTGCATTGACATCCCTCCGGAAAAAATTTTTGAAATGTTACTGATATTTTATGCTAGGCATGTTGATGCCTTTGCCACAAGACAGAACTGCATATTCTCAAATATATGGAATCCGTTTCAAAGACTTACTTATTTATCTGATACCTGGTTAAAGGACAGTCACAACTGGACCCACACTCTGGATAGGCCAGGCCGGGACCCTTGCATTCCCATAGAAACCTCATGATGCGGGGATTTTGACATTTCTATTTTGATGCAGTCACGTTAATGCAGCCTCACTGGCACATTCTGTCAAAATGTAAATTCCCTGTTTTGTATTGCCAAGTACTTCTTGCCACCCATTTCTCCAACTCTCACTTGATGCTTAACCCTTCACCTGATCACACGGCATTTTTCACCTTCTAATTTATCCATATGCTCACTGTTTATGTTTCTGCAAATTCTTGGATTTATTTTATTCTTAGAAAAAACCATAATTGTTTTAATTTTAATCTTTCAAAAGCAATTTAGCCCCTAAAGCCTATGTCATTATCCCCCAAACAATCACAATAAAGGAGTTTTACATTAACCGTGAAGTATATATGCTACTGATTCATGAGAGGACTATTCAAAACTTTCTGTGCATTTTGGAGGATAAGGGAACATATTTTGGAAGCCTGTTAAAAGGTGGCCATGCTCTAGATTTTCGAATGGAAAGTGAAAAATCATTATTAAGTAGACAAATCAATTTGTTAATTGAAAGTAAATGAGTACAGCCATTGACACTTAATATTATATGCAGAATATTCAAGATTCACATGAATTACAGAGACAAAGTGAGTAGTTAATACTTTACTTAGCATGACAGGTTGCTCTTCCTAAGATAGCAGACATGGAACTCCATTTTATGTGATTTTCCTATGTAGGAGGTATGAATTTTACTCAATCACAAAAGTCACATGTACATAAAATGCTAATTATCTTTACATCTTTAGGATTAAACTTGGTCATTCACAAGCCCTGATTTTTGCTAAATCTTGCCAAGTTGTGGTACCTCAGTCACTTCAGTCTGTCATTTCTCTCCTCATTCTAGTTGCGTGTCCTTTGGTCTACCAGCCCTCTCAGCCACACCCGTAGTTACCTCAATGCTCTGCAGATGCCTGGCTGCTTGCAACACGTTGCGGCTGCATAGACCCCCTCCACGTATAACCCAATAATATGAAGTTATAGAAACAGATGAGAGAGAAAATAAAAGAACATAAGGCTATGAAATCAAGCGGTAAAGAGAAAAGCAGGCATTCGGAGAGTGGCCAAGTCCAGTTAAAAGGCAGAGACCTCTGACCCTGAGGTTGAAGCCTCTAGGCCTCCTGCAGGACCTGACATGTTTGCTCTTCCTG
Organism: Panthera uncia; assembly: GCF_023721935.1. NCBI lineage: Eukaryota > Metazoa > Chordata > Mammalia > Carnivora > Felidae > Panthera > Panthera uncia. Next base: position 76,686,853 of record NW_026057580.1, on the reverse strand, counting down.
AGGCCAGTCTGTTGGATTTTCCCTGCCATCTATGCCCACACAACTTTGAATTATCATTAGTGAGGACAACTTAAGACTTTATTCTTTGCCATTATGAAAACAAAAACTAAAATAGAAGTAAACAGTTAAGATGTCTACCTTGAAAGAAAAGCAGTTCCTGAAAAACAGCCAGCCATTTTTCCTCATGACCACCCAGAGTTGTCCTCACAGAATAATCTGTGGCACCAAAGAAATGTGTGCGTGTGTGTGGACATCCTACATTTTACTAAGAGATTTCAAATAGTTGTCCTACCCAAAAATCATCTTTTATCCAATTCAGACAAAAGTTTGCTAAAAATGTATCTTTGGGAGTACTTTTAAAACAAATTTGGCATTATCAGCCTCACTAAAGCCAGCATGTTTGATACTAAAAAGAAAAACAACATTATATTCGTTATTTTCAATACACCTCAAACCTGTTTTTTCAAACACACACACACACACACACACACACAAATTTTGATTCCTAAGGTTATTCTACAATCAGGAAACAAGACAAAAATTAAAAATCTTGCAAAACTCAGGAAAAATTGCAATACATGTTTGAAAATGCTGAAAAATCTATCATAAAAATATGCTTTTAAATATATCAATTCCTATTAAGTAAAAAAATGATTATAATAAAGATCTCAATCAATATGGCATACACCATTAGTAATCTGGATTCTATCTTATTTTTTATAATTTTTTTAGAGAGAGAGCATGTTCACACACGTACACACACAAGAGCAGGGGGATGGGCAAAGGGAGAGGGGGAGGGAGAGAATCTGAAGTAGCTCCACGCTCAGCATAGAGCCCCACGTGGGGCTCAATCTCATGACTCTGACATCAAGACCCAAGCAGAAATCAAGAGTCAGACACTAAACCACCCAGGACTTTATTTGAATAAAAATTATTGGACTGTTGTAACACTGCTTAGGATAAGTTCAGAGTGTTTGCATTAGCTTCTATGCGTTTTTGAAGGCAGCATGTTACATACTGTCATAACATACAATATGCTACTCCATTTTCTTTCTCCTAGTGAATTTCCACTAAAAGATCAGACAGTAACCTATACTTCAGATACCTTACTTATTATGTAACTTTGTTAATCTTTCAGTAATATTTTCTCATTCCATGTACATATTTTAAAACATCCTATATTTCTATACTTTTGAGATTTTACATTTATGCCAAGTTGAGAATTAATGCCCACTGAATATTAACTGTAAGGCTCTGTACAAATGTCACTATTATTGTTACTAAAATGTGTGTTTGCCACACAATTTCATTTATAATAATACAAATTAACACGTTCCTTTACATATTTATAAATATCTTAATGACTTTTAAATTGAGAGATAATTCTAAAAGCACTGGAAAAAAACAGATAAATGCATAAATATGGAGAAAATAATTAGAATTCTTGTATCATCCTTGCTCCCTGAATGTCTGGTTTAAGCATTTCTATACCTGACACACTAATTTAGCTACAATGCAGCAAAACCAGCATTGTGGTAATAGAATATTGATTGTACAGTGTTCAAAGACAAAGAACTTATGTTGTTGTACTTTTTATACATGCATGATATTGCAGCACAATAGCCATGTCGATAATTTTTACAAAATGAACCCCACTACCACTGTGCTCAATGGTGATTTAATTATTAAACAATCAATCTTTTGATTAAAAATTTTGTGTTATATTAGCCTAAAATATAAGTAACCATGCTGGTCTTAGAAGACCTTAGTGTAAAAGCAGAGTAAAAATACACTTTCCAAGTTCATTTTAGTACATTATTTTCCTAATTTTTATTATCAAGATTTGTATTCTCCCTGTGAACACTTGAGAAAATGTTCTCACGGAAATTCTAATCTCACAGGGATTAGTTATATTCCGTTTCCCAGTACACGTGCATGCACGCGCGTGCGCGCGCGCGCGCGCGCACACACACACACACACACACAGACTAGTTTAATCAAGGTGCCAAAATTAATTTCAAATAATAATTCCTCCCATGGGGCCATTCTTATGGATACAATGCTGGCCCTTTTAAAAAATAATTTAGTCACGAAGAAAACCATGAAGAGATGTCATTTTAGTTATTCAGAAAAACAAACATAAGACCTAATGAGAACTGTAAATAGAAACCAGAAGGTAATCTTGGCATGAAGATCAACAAGTCTTTATCAAAATGCTGTTTTGAGAGAATTAAGCAGTGAGGAATGAGGAACAGGAAAAAGTATTTTACAAGTCTGAGAGTTGAAAAGGTCAGTAGAATTTATCTAAATCAACTGCCACACAATATGAGCCACCATTCCAGCATCTGTGACAGATGTTCACTCAGTATCTGCCTAAATACCTCTAGGACAGCTATTTTGTGAAAATGTCATTTCCTATATTGAGGCAAACCCTACTTCTTTGTCTTAAGCTGGTCTCCTATACTACTGGTAAGAGTCTAAATGGGCACACCTCTTCTGAAGTTTATTTTGGTAAAACAAATCACAAAATTCTAAAATATATCTATTCCTTGTCCCTACAGATCCAGTTCTAGGGCTTTATCCTGAGTAAATAATCAGTTATATTTAAGGAATATATACAGTCCATATATAAATTCCATATACATGTAAGAAATTTCTTATAAGGAATTTCTTTGTTACTTAGAAAAGTGAAAATCTGGAAACAAACTAATGTTTAAGAATGGAGAGTTACTAAATTATGATAAATCCATACAATAGAATGCCATGCAATTACTACAAATCATGTTGTTGATAGATGTAGTCACAGAATGTTTTAATGAAATAATGTATATAAAGTGCTCAGTAGAACTTTCTGACACAAAGGAGCCAAAAAACAAATATTAAATCAAACATTATTTTTTAAAGTAGGCAATAAAGAAATGTATTCAATATACATACATAAATATATACATACATATATATACATACATAAATATATACATACATAAATACATACATACATACACACACACATATATAAACACACACATATATGTGTATATATGTAACAGAAACCCCAAGTTTGGCTTCCTGTCGCTCAAAAGGCCAAGACTCAAGAGGTGAGTTTTGACTGGAAAGGAATAAGAGCTTTATGCAGAAGGCAGGCCACCCGGGGAGCAGGTAGGCTCTTGTACAAAGGCCAGCTCTGAAGTTTCTGCCTGACCCAGGGGTTTTTCAAGGGGCTTAGGGCAGTTAATCAGTAAAAGGAGTGCAGTGGTCCATAACATTTCTTGATTACGTGCAGACTCAGTGGTGCCAGCTACAGACCTTATCTCAGTGCTAGGCGGTTGTGCAAAGAAAAGGGCTAGGTCCTCAGTGCCCAGGAGTTGTACAAGGGGGTCTGGTTCCTTAGTGCTTGGGGGTTGTGCTCTGTTCTTTCTAGGAAAGAATGCATGATCTATAGATATACAGAGAAAGGTTAGTTAATCAATCATGTGGGCTAAGGGAGGTTGCTGAAGTTTAAAGACTATTAGGTTAGCCAGAGGGCCCAGGCAGCTTGCTTCACATATATATATGTGAACAATTACAAGAAAAAGATGGCAAATAGTTAATAAAAGTTGTGTTCAAATGGTGAGGTTAGAAGAGATTATAGTTTTTGTTTCTCTTCCTGTTTTCCTGTTTGCCAAGTTTTTTGCATTGCATATGCACTCCTCTTGAAATCTCAAAACTAAATGTTATTCTAAATTCATTTATTTCACTGATATTTGATGACTACCTACTCTATGTTAGATACCAATGAACAAGGCTTATATTTCATTATTTCATTACATAAGTACACTATACACTGATTGTGAATGTATGCATATATTCTGGATGTATATATTATATATAAACATGAACAGGAAGGATATATACCAATTTCATGATGGTAGGCATTTCTGGAAAAGAAGAGAAGGCAGTAAGTTTGTGGAAGATTAAAAAGAAATTTAAATTGCACCTATAAAGTTTCACTTTAAAAAAAGGAAAATATCTAAATCAAGTGATAGGGTGCTATCATTTTTCAATTATGGGTGTGTTCCTTAATTTTTTTAAGATTAACAGTATAAAATCATGGAATGATTTTTAGGAAATTTATAAAGCTCTGAAACTATCTCCATTATCTAATTTTACAACATGTTCATTACCCCAATAAAATTCTCCATGTTCCTTTACCATTAATCCTTGTAATCACCTTCAGTCTCAAGCACCCACTAATCTACTTTCTGTCTCTATATGTTTTATCTAATTGTGGTATTTTCTTTCAACTGAAAAGAACTGTGGTATATCCTTATAAAAATATATACATAACTCAATCAACAACAATGATGAATCTCACAGACAAAATATTAAATATAAGCAGCCAAACAAACAAAAACTATATGTTACTTGATTCCATTTGTGGAAGTTCAAGATTGCAAACACTATTCTGTGATGATAAAGATCAGAATAATGGTCATCACTGAGGGGGTATGGACTTGGAGGGGTAAGGAGGGAGACTTCTGAAGTGCTGGAAATATTCTGTATATTGATTTGGGGGATAGATATGTGGATACACATATATGTGAAAATTAATAAGCCAATTCCTTTAAATTTATTTTACTTTGTGCTTTGATAAAAATTTTTAAGGAAAATAATGCCACAGCCATTCCAATTTTTCTGCCTCAAACCCTTGCTTATGTCATCATTTCCCCCCCTCCTCTTCCACTTCTGTTTCTAACACGTATTTCCCAGTTGAACATAAAGTTTCTGAGAAATATTACTGAAACCATTCAGCTATTTGGTGAAAAGACTTGGGAAAAGACAAAGCAGAAGTCATAAACTCATCTTCTCTCTTCTCTATTAGTCTACACTTCTGAACTGATGTGCTATGATAATGTAAGTCCTATGAGAAGAAAAGGTTATGAGGATAATGAAGCAAACATGAAAAAGAGAATAAAACACTGACATTAGCTGAAAACAGCTATACAACAAGCACAGCCAAATTGTTAGGGCTTTTTTGGGAGGGAGGGAGGAAGGGAGGAAGGGAGGAAGGGAGGAAGGGGGGAAGGGGGGAAGGGGGGAGGGAGGGAGAGAGGAATTGCCATCCAAGTTGTTCAATTACTTAAATTTTTACATGCCTTTTTTTAAGTGTGAAATGTACTATGTAAAAAGATAACAGGATTGAAAATTTTTCCTTTTGAAAGCCACCTTTAACACCTTAAAGTAGTAGTGCATGATCATTAGATTTTAAAAGACTAGTGCTTGAATATTACAAAGTACCTGGTATTCAAAAATCACCAATGTACTGAAGAGTAACACTCTGTGTTTTCTGTGCCCTACATAGTATGCTTCAGTAGTAAATCAATGGTGGTAACCCAGCACTACAAACCCACTTCTAAATACACTACTTAAACACAGGGCAATGACACCAGCTATTACATGGCCATATTCTCCAGGAAATTCCAGTCTAGAATTGGAATCATTTAATCAATCCCTATCACAACACTTATGCTTGATAGTGTGCATCTTATTAAATGGCTACTGTTCATTCGAGGAGCCTGTGGGAGAACACTATCTCGTGACTTACCAAAGTCTTCCTAGCATCACCTCAATACCATTATTTAATAACACAGCCATTTTCAGAAGAGAGTTATACAATCAGTAGCAAATCTGAAAATAATTCTCACACCCTCTTATTAGGAAACGAGTGTGTCCCGTTGTTTCAAAGTCATGTTCTTTCTCATGTTATACCTGTTTCCAGATTAAAATCAAACTATAAAATCTACCCTTCAACATCTATTCAATAATTCAATAATTTCCAACAATAATTTTGAGCATTTGAAAGACTGTGACTTTGCTGTTGTATTAATCAATAATCTTTAGTTGCAAATGATAAAAATCAAGAACAATTCTACTTAGCTTTTAAAAAAAGAGGAGCTAATGTATTAGGTTAGCATCTCAAAGTTGAGGGTTTAGTACTGATTTCAGGCTTACAAGTATCTAAAAGTTGAGGGTTTAGTACTGATTCAGGTCTCCACTACTCCACCTCATCTCTTTCTCTGCTTCTTTACATGTTGACCTCAATTCTTTTACAGAAGAAGCAAGAACATGAGTTCAATAAGCACCAACTTATTATCCAAAAGAAAATGTGGCCCTTTCCTCCCCTCCCTCCCCACCCAAGGGCTCACATATCAAATCTTAGAGAAATCTTAACCTAGTTTGGGATCGTATGACTACTGCTGAACAAACCACTAAGACCAAGGGGGAGGAACATGTGATCTTATTGGCCATTCTGTCATAAGCCCACCCCTAAGGCAAAGAAGAGAGTGCCTCATGATGTAGAGCTCCCATTGGACTACATGGAGTTAAGGAGAGGCTATTTTCCAAAAGAAAATTGGTGTGCTGGTACTGAGAGAGGAAGAAATGGTGAGCAAGCCAAAACAACAGATGTCTACTATTGTCATCATACTTATGAACTAATTCTTTCCATGTACCCAGCAGAGGTTTTCTGGCAAACAGAATGTGTGTCTCTGATATTCTGCATAACAATGCAAAATAAAACTGTTGTGGGCCTTCAAGAGCCCTGAAAGTCTTTTGAGAGGTTCAAATGTAGAGGGAAAAATTTACACTTATTGCTTCATAAACTTGATAATAAAAATTATAAAAATTCCCTCAGGAAAAAGTTATTGCCTCCATCCACCATGAATACATTTTGGCAGTTGAACTGACCTACCCTTTTAAAAATGAGTATTTTTACTAGACTGTACAAAAATGGTAACCAAAATATGAAAAAACACTCTTATTTATTTTTGTTTGAACAATGTGTTAAGTCAAACTGATGCGCCTAAGCCTTATCCCATCTGTCACCTTTGCTACACCTGATGAAGCTGGGCATTGGGTCAAGGTGAAGGATGCACTGACAATGTCTGTTCTGTACAATACGTGATGGTCAAAAACACAAGAACCAAAAAACTAGAAGGAAATTGAGGTAAATAGTTCTATACGCATAAACAGGATGTCAAAGTATTTTTAAAGCAAAATATCAAGGCCAAAAATAATAAAGGAAAAAAATGGATAGATTTGACTATCACAGGAAACATAATCAGAAACAAAGCTAAAAGAAAATGGAAAAAACAGTAAAAATATTTGGACCATACATAATAGACAGAGGAGTAATATTTTTAATGTAAGAGCTTTTAAAAATCAATAAGAAAAAGACAAACACAGCAATAGAAAAATGGCCAAGAAACACATAAAAGTAATTCCAAAAGAACTTAATGAAAATGCCTAGTCCACTGACATGTGAAGAGATGTTCAAATTTATTAATCAAAAAAATAAAAATGAAGAAAATTTGATTTTACTTATATTGGCAAATATTAAAAGACTTAATAACACCCACTGCTATTAGATGCTTAGATTGGGACAGACTTTCAGAAAGGCCATTTGACATTACGTATGATTTTAAATTTTAAGTGTATATTCCCATTGGCCCAACATTCCTCCTTCTGAAACTTACACCAAGAGGGAAAAAAAAATAGAACCAGGTGAAAAAATTATTAATGTGTGTGTGTGTGTGTGTGCGCGCGTGCAATCTGAGTGTAAATGTTTGAGTGTATATTACGTACAAGAATTGGGGGCTTGTACTATATACAATGATGAACTGTAATTCTTTAAAGGAATTGATTAAATAAGCTAAAAACCACTCTCTAAAATGAACCCCCTAGAAATTTTAAATGATACTGTTGATCTCTATGTGGGGAATTAAAAAGATATCCATAGTGTTTTAAGTAGTGTTAGCCTTTTCTTTGCCAACCTCAACTATTTTTAAAATTTACATATGACTAAAATCACATATTTGCATGCATGTTTCTCACTCCTCTTTAGAGGAGATTTTTTTTTAATGTTTATTTATTTTTGAGGAGAGAGAGAGAGACAGAGAGACAGAGACAGAGAATAGGGAAGGGGCAGAGAAAGAGGGAGACACAGAATCTGAAGCAGGCTCCAGGCTCTGAGCTGTCAGCACAGAGCTGGATGCGGGGCTTGAACCCATGAACCCTAAGATCATGACCTGAGCTGAAGCTGGACACTTAACCGACTGAGCCACCCAAGCGCCCTGGAGATTTTTTTATTTTTAACCCAAATTCTTAACCAGAGGAGCATACTTTCACCACCAGCAAAGTCGCTGCCCATGGACAACCAGGTCACTGCTATTCCCTAAACAAAATGTTACAAAATTGTATACACATATAATTTTCCTGGACAGAGGACAAGAGACATTAGAATTTTGCAGAATATTTTATGCTTTTGAATCCATCCTAGTTGTAACATGTATACATTATCTCATAAAATAGATAGCCCAAGGGGCACCTGGGTAGCTCAGTTGGTTAAGCATCCGACTTCGGCTCAGGTCATGATCTCACAGTTCGTGGGTTCGAGCCCTGTGTCGGGCTCTATGCTGATGGCTCAGAACCTGGAGCCTGCTTCAGATTCTGTGTCTCCCTCTCTCTCTGTTCCTCCCCTGCTCTCACTCTGTCTCTCTCTCTCTCTCAAAAAATAAAATAAAGATTAAAAAAAATTTTTTAATAGAAAGCCCAAGCTCTAGAACCAAATGAATTGGTTTATCAATCAAACCTTTCCAGAATAAGGAAACATGACTTATGATCAGGAAGCTCCACAATAGGCAATTCTGGGGTTTCTAAAGGTCTCCTGCCACACGAGGCCCTTGTTGATGGGGATGGGAAGGATTGATATCACCAAACAATGTGAATGATGGATTTTCATTATTATTTTTTAAGCATACATATATGAAATGTCAACAATGATCATATATGAGTGGTAGGATTAGAGTTGATTTATTTTTTCCTTTTATACAACTCATAAAATTGTTTGAATCTCTTATTGGTTAAGAATACTGGTTATGGTTAAAAATAACACCATTCTTAAGTGTTGTTTTTTATCTTTCATTGGGAAACACTTTATTGGTTAATTTGTAAAATTTGTCAAAATTAACCCTTGTCAAAATAAGAACAGCTAAAAGGCTGATGGTATTTTATATATTTATTAACAAAATGCTGTTCACTTTTTTGCATTCACTGCCTCATGTCTGCTACCACAGATTTTCCTACACAGTTCCATCACATTATTGTTATTACATGAAATAAACAATATACATTGGGAACTCCTCGATAAGCAAAGTTAGGCAAGTTTTATTGCTTCAGATCTTCTCAGAATTTTAAATACACTAACATAACATGTAATATTTGCCCCATTTCACCATCTTAATGCTCCAAAACACAGGGTTAGGCAAGTATTGTGGCCTATTCTGGTCTTCATAAACTCACAATTCTATTTACACCTGTTATACAATTCATTTCATCTCTTGTAGGTACACTCCATCTCATTTTCTGAACCAGTTCTCATTAAACCAAGATCATCAACAATCTTTGTTATATATGAAACTTTTTTCAGTTGTCATTTTATTATATTTGTCCTCAGCTTTTGATAAGCTGGACCTCTACATCTTCTTCCTTAGAAGAAGGAATAATGTCTATTGTCTTAGATATTCTCATTTAGTTTCCTTTGCAGATGCTGTTGCATTGTTAGCTTCCTCTGCTCATTTTGCTTCCTGAATGCTGATTTTTCCCAGGAGATTCTATCTGGCAAACACTATTTTGACTCCAAACACTCCCTGGATGATCTCATTCTCACCTATTATTTCAACACATGGCTCTAATAAGCTCATGATTCATAAATCATGAGAACTCTTCAACCCAGGTCTCTCTTCTATATTTAATGTTTACATAAACTGCCCTCCTTAATATCTCTTGGAAGCCCTATGGACACATCAAACTGAATATATCCAAACCTGAAAAGTATTTTCCCTTCCCATGTGACATTGGTCCCTACATCAACAACTGATGTCACTCATCCATTCAGGTTCCAGCGGCTTCACCTATTCTCTCCTTCATACACCAAGCCCTGTACTAATCAATTTCTGTTGATTCACCTCCCTAATATCTCCCCAAATATCTATTTCTTCCCATCCCAATGGTCATTATCTTAATTCTCAACACTTTCATTGGTCACCCAAGTTACTACAGATCTCCCAATGCATGATTTTCCTTAAATCTTGCCCCTTCCAATCCATTCTCCTACTTGCAATATGGTGATCACAATAAAATGTGAATTGGATCATTTCTTCCCACCTTGAAGAGTAATTATTGTTCTGAAGAAAAAGAAAAACTTGCATTACACACATCAATTCATGAGTTAACTCTTGCTCACATCTCTAGCCTCACCTGTCACCACTCTCCAACAATGCAAAGTTCCTTAAATGATACCAGAATAACTTTCACCTCCTCCTTTCTTCCTTCCCCAAACTCACCTGGTCCTAATACTTACTCAGCATTCAGTATTCAAAATGTATTTCACCACCATAGGAAACCTTCTGATTTGCCAATATTGAGTTAGGTTCCCTTAATATAGGACTCTTTAGTACTCTTTTTCTTCCCCATATTTTTACATATTGCCCTTTCCCCACACCTGGTCCTATGTCTTCTCCATCTGGCTGTCCCTGAGTTATACCCTTCCATAATAAGCTGGTGATATACATGGAGACCCTGAGTTTGTCTCATCCCTGAAATGCAGCCAGATCAGCACCAAACTATTTTGAAAACCTAAGAAACTGATCTGAAGATTAACACAACAATCTACTTAACTTGAGCCACAGGACTTGACAGGTATGCAGTGTGGAGAAATGAACTGGGGGAGAGAAAAGCCATGGAGGGTAGGGACCTGTTTTTTCAGAGACAGAACAGAGAAAGGGAAGAGGGGAGAGTGCATCAGACTGGGTTTGTGCAAGAAAAGCAGTCCCCCAGAATTAGCTGGAGAGAAAGAGAAAGTGAAAACATTCACAGGGGACCGAACAAGAAATCTGTTCCCGAAAACCATTAGCGGGAACAAAGCAGAGGATTTCAATCACCAGGATTCTATAAACAGTGCAGCACAGAGTCTGAAGTTTTGGAACTCAGTGCCCGTTGGTGCTCTGGTGAGGAAGCAGGGCAAATCCCCAGGATCAGAAAACAGGGTTTGAGGGGTCCATGTGCCACATAGGGAGAAGCAGTTCCCCTGCTTGGAGTGCATTTGATAGAGGCCATAGAACCTCCCCACAGGCAAAAATCCCAGCAGATCCTGGAGATCAGTCACATTTGCTGGTATTGGGACAACGTATGAGAGTGCGGTGAAACCTGGAGCCTGCTGTGTATTGTGATTTGCCATAATTTCTGACCTCTATTGCTGTGGGATCACACAAACATTTTCTGGGGCAAGCTGGCACCCAGCCATTGCTCAGCGAGATCCTCCCCCAGAGAGTCGGGGCAGGTCCAAGCCACAGGGGTCTTTGAAGTGTGGGGTTTTGAAACATAACCCCATCTAAGATAAAACTCTGGAAATCTAGTCAGTCCTTTGTTTGGAAAGGAAAAAGACCACCAATAGAAACACCAACTCAACAGGCAACACAACGGCTCTAAATTCATATCTTTCAGTACTCACTCTCCATGTCAATGGCATAAACACTGTAATCAAAACATACATGGTATCAGAATGGATAAGACAAGACCCATCTATCTGCTGCTTATGAGAGACTCATTTTACACCTAAAGACACCTTAGGTTGAAAATAAGGGGATGGAAAACATCTACCATGCCAATGGTCATCAAAAGAAAGCTAGTGTAACCATACTTATATCAAACAAACTAGATTTTAAAATAAAGACTGTAATAAGAGATGAGGAAGGGCATTATGTCATAATTAAAGGGTCTATCCACCTAACAATTGCAAATATTTATGTCCCCAATGTGGAAATACCCAAGTATATAAATCAATTAATCAAAAACATAAAGAAACTCATTGATAATAATACCATAAGAGTAGAGGACTTCAACACCCCACTTACAGCAATGGAGAGATAATCTAAACAGAAAATCAACAAGGAAACAGCGGCTGTGAATGACGCACTGGACCAGATGGACTTAACAGATATATTCAGAACATTTCATCCTAAAGCAGCAGAATACACATTCTTCTCAAGTGCACATGTAACATTCTCCAGAATAGATCACATACTGGGTCACAAATCAGCCCTCAACAAGTACAAAAAGATCGAGATCATACCCTGCATATTTTCAGACCACAACACCATGAAACTCAAAATCAATCACAGGACAAAATTTGGAAAGACCATGAATACTTGGGGATTAAAGAACATCCTACTAAAAAATGAATGGGTTAACCAAGATATTAAAGAAAAAATTAAAAAGTAGACGGAAGTAAATGAAAATGAAAACACAACAACCCAAAATCTCTGAAATGCAAGCAAAGGCAGTCATAAGAGGGAAGTATATAGCAATCCATGCCTTCCTAAAGAAGGAAGAAAAATCGCAGATACACAACCACACCTTACACATAAAAGAGCTGGGAAAAGAACAGAAAATAAAGCCCAAAACCATCAGAAGAGGCTCTAAAAAAGATTAGAGCCAAAAAACAATGATATTAAAAAAAGAAAAAAAAAAAGTAGAACAGATCAGTGAAACCAGGAGCTGGTTCTTCGAAAGAATTAACAAAATTGATAAACCCCTAGCCAGACTGATCAAAAAGAAAAAGGAAAGGACCCAAATAAGTAAAATCAAGAATTAAAGAGGAGAAATCACAACCAACACTGCAGATATACAAACAATAATAACAGAATATTATGAGCAATTATATGCCAACAACTTGGGAAATATGGAAGAAATGGACAAATTCCTAGAAACATATAAACTACCAAAACTGAAACAGGAAGAAATAAAAAAATTTGAACAGACCCATAACCATTATAGAAATTGAATCAGTAATCAAATATCTCCTAAAAAACAAAAGTCCAGGGCCAGGTGGCTTTCCAGGGGAATTCTTAAACTTAAAGAACTAACACCTGTTCTTTTGAAGCTGTTACAAAAAATAGAAATGGGAGGAAAACTTCCAAACTCATTCTATGAGGCCAGCATTACCTTGCTTCCAAAACCAAACACCCCACTAAAAAGGAGAACTACAGACCAATTTCCCTAATGAACATGGATGAAAGAATTCTCAACAAGGTACTAGAAAACCAGATCCAACAATACATTAAAAGAATCATTCACCATGATCAAGTAGGATTTATTCATGGAATGCAGGGCTGGTTCAATATCCACAAATCAATCAATGTGATACATCACATTAATAAAAGAAAGGATAAGAACCACACTTCTCAATAAATGCTAAAAAGCATTTGACAAAATACAGGATCCTTTCTTGATAAAAACCCTCAAAAAAGAAGGGATATAAGGATCATACCTCAACATCATAAAGACCATATATGAAAGACCCACCACTAATATCATCCTCAATGGGGAAAACCTGAAAGCTTTCCCGCTAAGGTCAGGCACACGACCAGAATGTCCACTCTCACCACTGTTATTCAACATAGTGTTGGAAGTCCTAGCCTCAGCAATCAGACAACACAAAGAAATAAAAGGCATCCAGATAGGCAAGGAGGAAGTTGAATTTTCACTCTTTGCAGACGACATGATACTCCATGTGGAAAACCCACAAAACTCCACCAAAAAACTGTTAGAACTGATACATTAATTCAGCAAAGTGGCAGGATACAAAATCAATGTACAGAAATCAGTTTCATTTCTATACACCAATAATGAAGCAGCAGAAAGAGAAATCAAAGAATCAATCCCATTCACAACTGCACCAAAAACCATAAAATGCCTAGGAATAAATCTAACCAAAGAGGTGAAAAATCTGTACACTGAAAACTATTTATGAAAGAAATTGAAAAAGACACCAAACGATGGAAAAACATTCCATGCTCATGGATTGGAAGAACAAATATTGTTAAAATGTCGATACTACCCAAAGCAATCTACATACTCAATGCAATCCCTATCAAAATAACACCAGCATTCTTCACAGAGCTAGAACAAATAATCCTAAAATTTGTACGGAACCAGAAAAGACCCCAAATACCCAAAGCAATCCTGAAAAAGAAAACCAAAGCTGGAGGCATGACAATCCCAGACTTCAAGCTGTATTACCAAGCTGTAATCACCAAGACAGCATGGTACTGGCACAAAAACAGACACATAGATCAATGGAATAGAACCCAGAATTGGACCCACAAACATATGGCCAACTAATCTTTGACAAAACAAGATAGAATATCCAGTGGAAAAAAGACAGTGTCTTCAGCAAATGGCTTTGGGAAAACTGGACAGTGACATGCAGCAGAATGAACCCGTACCACCTTCTTACACCATACACAAAAATAAACTCAAAATGGATGAAAGACCTAAATGTAAGACAGGAAGCCATCAAAATCCTACAGGAGAAAATAGGCAATAGCCTCTTTGACAATAGCTGCAGCAATTTCTTATGTGACAGGTCTCCAGAGGCAAGGGAAACAAAAGCAAAAATGAACTACTGGGACCTCATCAAGATAAAGAACCTCTGCACAGTGAAGGAAACAATCAGCAAAACTAAAAGGCAACCAATGTAATGGGAGAAGATATCTGCAAATGACATATCAGATAAAGGGTTAGTATTCAAAATCCATAAAGAACTTATCAAACTCAACACCCAAAAAAACGAATAATCCAGTGAAGAAATGGGCAAAAGACATGAATAGACACTTTTCCAAAGAAGACATCCAGATGGCTAACAAACACATGAAAAGATGCTCAACGTCACTCATCATCAAGGAGATACAAATCAAAACCACTATGAGATACCACCGCACACCTGTTAGAATGGCTAAAATTAACAACTCAGGCAACAACAGATGTTGGTAAGGATGCAGAGAAAGAGGAACCCTTTTGCACTACTGGTGGGAATGCAAATTTGTGTAGCCACTCTGGAAAACATTATGGAGATTCCTCAAAAAATTAAAAATAGAACTACCCTACGACTCTGCTAGGTATTTACCCAAAGGATACAAGAGCGTTCATTCAAAGGGACACATGCACCTCAATGTTTATATAAGCTCTATCAACAATAGCCAAGGTATGGAAAGAGCCCAAATGTCCACTGATGGATACATGGGTAAAGAAGATATGGTATATATAGTCAATGGAATATTACTTGGCAATCAAAGAGAATGATCTTGCCATTTGCAACAACATGGATGGAACTAGAGTCTATTATGCTAAGTGAAATAAGTCAGTCAAAGAAACACAAATATATGATTTCACTCATATGTAGAATTTGAGAAAAACAAAACAGATCAACATAGGGTAAGAGAAGGAAAAATAAGATAAAAGCAGAGAGGGAGGAAAACCATAAGAAACGCTTAAATACAGAGTACAAACTGAGGGCTGCTGGAGGGGCGGTGGGTGGGTGATGGGCTGAATGGGTGACGGGCAGCAAGTAGGGCACTTGTTGGGATGAGCACTGGGTGCTATATGTAAGTGATGAATCACTAAGTTCCACTCCTGAAACCAATACTTCACTGTATCTTATGTAACTTGAATTTAAATAAATAATTTTTTAATGTAAGCAAATATAAGCTTTGTTCCTTTAAAAATCCATTACAGGGGCGCCTGGGTGGCTCAGTCGGTTAAGCGTCCGACTTCGGCTCAGGTCATGATCTCGCGGTCCGTGGGTTCGAACCCCACGTCTGGCTCTGTGCTGACAGCTCAGAGCCTGGAGCCTGTTTCAGATGCTGTGTCTCCCTCTTTCTCTGACCCTCCCCTGTTCATGCTCTGTCTCTCTCTGTCTCAAAAATAAACGTTAAAAAAAATAAAAATAAAAATAAAATAAAATAAAATAAAATAAAATAAAATAAAATAAAATAAAAATCCATTACAGATTTAAAATGAATAATGAGACACACTTCCATGTCAAGGTTCTGTGATTTTCATCCATTACTGACAAATCTTGCTATGTGAATTTATTCACTCTTCCTAAATTAAACAAAAATCATTTTGAATACAAATGTACATTTCTTGGGGAAGTGTATTCAATTTCAGGCAACCAAGTACCAAGACGCATACCAACCACCTAAAACAATCATTACAATAGAGGGAAAGCGGGAGAAGAGGAGAAGGGGGAGCAGAGAAAGAAAGAGACTTAAAACCGTTTGAAATCAAATAATTTCAAGAGAGAACACCCTGGAGCTAATTCATTTTTAACACTATTTTTACAGTTACTACCGTAAGTTTGGAACCTGCTATCCTACACTTCTGTACAGCTGATTAAATAAATTAGTGAAACTCAAGTTTTCTAATAACCCACTTGATTTAAGATGTAAGAAGCGTCAATATTAACTAGAAAAGTCCTTGGCCTGGAGAGAGCTAAGATGCCTACATATTCAACTAATTCTTGTGTCTCGCCAGACTGGGCATCTGTTTTCATATCTTTAAAAAAGACAGTAGATTCAGGTGATTCCTAAATTTCACATAGCTCTAACCCTCTGAATTTTTTTTTTAAATATTCACTTATATCATCATGTTGTAGGCATTAGAAATAAAATGTAAAATACATCTTATTTGTGTATCATTTTATCAAGTGAAACCTTATCAAATGAAATTCACAACTCTCTTTTTTAATCTTATTATTTCTTTAATTAATCAATTATACAAGTCTAGTCCACTCCACAGACAGCAAGGCTAGTAAGGTTTTAGTGGTGGCAGGATCATGATGCTTGAAATTTCAATGAAATTATGGGAGATCCACATTGGCACTGTTCAGACAGAAGAAAAGCCACAGAAGCATCATCTCTCCTCCCTCTTCTCCTCTTCATTCCTCCAAAAGGGGAGAGAAGGGACTAATTTGGAACTGAGCTTAAATGTCACAAGTGCTGGGACTTCAGGAACAAGGACAATTACCAGAATCACTGGTCTGGAAGAGCTGTAAGAAATCATCCCAGACAGACACAAATCACCCCTGATAAACTGATTCCCTTGCAAGCAGTGAAGTTAAAGGACAGATGTTCCTGTTTTGCATACACCAATACCACAGAGGAGGCTCCCTGAAACATAACTGACCTGAAGTTTGTGAGTGACATAAAGAGTTTGCTCTGCTCATCCACTTTTGTCCCTTCACTTTCATCCACTGTCCCCTCCCAAGCTCTCAGAATGTTTGGCCTGGGGGTGGGGAAAGTGGGGAAAACTTCTAAAGCCCCTGAGGTGAGGCTGGGGAAGGAGAAAGATTTAGCCACTAAAGAAGGGGAGTGGGCATCTGAAGGGGACGGGACATTTATTATTCCCTCGCTTCTGATGAGCACTACACCCTCCCTCTTATAGAGCCTGGCCCTTCTCCCTGACTCATGGCTGGAATGCTCTAACAATGAACTGCCACTTTCTCAAATGGTCCTGTTCAGGGCCATAGTGATCGTCCAGATGGCAAATGATACAAGATGGTGGGTCATCAGCCTCCTTTGTGATTTTCCAAATTAGAAGGAAAAGAATAGTCTTTGGCTCTCTGATGGTGAAGCAAGGAAAACATCAGGCAACAGCTATTAGCAGCCACCTTCAAGGCCATGTGAACAAAATGGAGTTGCAGAAAAAGAACACAGCCAGCAAGCACACAGAAGTGCCGACTAGAGGTAGGTGGAGAGAGTCCTGCTCTGTTCAAGGCCTGGTTCCACTTGTACTCCTGTCCTTGTCTGTTTTGCTCAATTTGGGAGCCAGTAACTTCCCTATGTTTCTTTCCCCAGATTTTCACATTGAGTCACTGCCTGGAACCCTGAATTATAACATCAAAGACTGGGGGAACATTTGCAAAGGCAAAGAGCAGTTGCATAACTGACAAAAGGTCTAATAAGGGCACCCAATATCTGCCTCTCTCCAAAATATTGGTAAAATATGCCACATTATAATAATCGAGACAGAGTACCCTGTTCTCTAATAATTTATGGCACCATTAATTGGGGAAAGGCCTTTATATGAGCAGAACAGAAAAGCCTGAATTACAGTAGAGAAACTTTGATAAGTATAGTAATGTATTTGGTATTGATTATACTCTCATGGATATTTGATCTGGCATTTATAATTTGGCTATTCAACAGTATGGGAGGGTGGGGTTTAAATTTAGCTGCCTGGTAGACAGAATTATGAGCTATCCACAGGCCATTTGATAGAGCAGTCTTCCATAGACTGTGTTCCAAGAAGGGATATGCATGTTCACACAGAGTCAGGAAACACTGCCTAATGAAATCTCCCTCTTGCAGATTCACAATGCATATTAATACACAAGAATACTATCGGTAAATAAATCTGCTTAATTTTGTATAACAGTTAAACAAACTTATTTTCACAGAGGAAGATTTGTTTTATTCTTCTCATACTTAACAAACCCCAAAGCAGTTTGCCCTCAAGACCAGTTTGCATTGAATACCAGTAAGACAAACAGGCACCAAAGATTTTAAGGATTTTCACCCGCAATCTTGTCACAAAGACTCAATGCCAAATTAAATTATGTGGTTTAGTACCACAAAATCATAGGCAGATTTTAAAGAGGTTCAGGCAAATTCTTTTCTAGTCAAGTACATTTTTGTTTCCATGCTAATGGTACTGTAACCCTAAGAGATCAATCAGAAATTTTATCTCCAATTTTTACCAGACCCTTTAAAGCCCAAATGGGCAGATGGAGTGCATGAGTTGCAGTAGTGTTAGCTTCACCCCCAGAAAAGAAGTAGGAAATGATACAAGTCATAAGTCATGTAGGGAAGCATCCACTAGTTCCCTCTGACAAGAGAGAAAACAGGGTATAAAGCCACGCAGGGCAGGTCAGGGGGAATGGGGGGACCAAATCTGGTAGCAAAGATTGGGCAGTTAAGGGCGTGAATAGAAAAGGTCAGATAAGTGCTGACTGGCCTGGCAGAGGAGGGGGTGAGGGAGAACCGTGGATGCTGATGGATTTCTGGCTGGACCCCCAGCCATGTGATGGACTGAAGACCAAAAGAGCAACTTCTCATTCCTGTCAGATCCAGAAACACAGTCCAAGTGGAATCAGACAAAGGAGAAATGCTCTGCTTTGTGCTGGGCCAGCTCCTTTTCTGATGCCCTCCCACTGTAATATGATTCCAGAGCACCAAGGGCATTTAACTCAGCACAAGGTGACAGAAACAAGTGCACACAAGAAACCTGCTCATTCACAGATAAGCACATCTACCCAAGTGTGGAGAATCATTTAGAACCATTCGAAACCAAATGAACTGTCAATACACACTGGACAATAGCTAGTAGAGATAAAAATTGTAAAGTTAGTCCTGCCTCACCTAGGCAGAATAAATACAATATTAAATCCACTGGAAGGCACTTAAGATGCCTTTAAATGACAAGTTTTTGATGATGTGGAGGATGAAAGATTAATTTTCCCCTGAAAAAGGATTTGGCACATAACAGCCAGTAGTACTAATCATTAGAAATAATTACAAATGGTACATAAATAGATTCAAACAACCGTATAAATAAGGTGTTAAAAAATTCATGAGCTGCCATCCCTTACTAAACTGTACATAATTTGGCAATATTTTAATAACTTGACAGTACTATAATAAAATCAGGGTTTCCAGAATAAATCATTTCCATTTTTCACTACTGAAAACATAACCCAAAGCTTTTCATTAATCGCACTCAGCTATATTCAAAAAAAACAACAAAACAAAACACTGTATTCAATCATATCCAGAATGTAATAGAATAATTCTGGAGTAAACTTTAAAGATGTTTTCTTTATTTTTTTCTAAATATACCTTATGAATATGTCTGATAAATAATTCTCTTTTCTTAAAAAAATTATATGCAATCTTTGGTTATTTTGTGCTAGCTCAAAATTGCATACATACTATCATGTTTCATCTCCTTCAGTATTATCTTGAATTCCTCAGGACTTAAATGACTAAGGTAAAAATGTATTATGTCTTGTTAATATTTTCTTACAAAGTAAGGATATGTGTATCTTGTGTTGGAATTTCAGTTACTTTGATCTGCCATTATTAACATAACAAGTTATCAGAATCATAAATTTTTGTAAAATAATTTCACTTACTTTGCTACTAATGCAGATTTAGGAATAATCTATTCTTTACCAACTCCCAGTAAGATAAAACATATAATGGCATTAAATAGTAATTTGGATATTTTACTGACTTTATATTTTGGCAATGTTTCATGCCTCATTTGCTGGAAAACTCATTAGATTAGCACAACACCATGTTTTAATGCAATAGGTTCAGACTCATTTTTCCAAGTAAGTTGAGCCCTGCTTATTTTCTGTTCTTTCATGCTTGAGTTAATAAATTGCAAAGTTTCCCCTTTCTGTTTGCTCTGTTTTCCTTTATATACCATGTGTTGGTGGTTCTCTATTTTGAGAAAGAGGGAGGAGATGAAAAGCAAATTATCCCCTTGGGCTTGTGAAATAAAGTTTGCCTATCTAGCATCCGCAACCTCAACCATTTCTTATATTTTCCTGAGCCTTCAATCCGTGATAAGTATATGCACTAACACTAACATATCAATGGGGAAGAAACCAGAAAACCATGATTGAAAGTGTGCCTGGCCAGGGCAGCGATGGAAATCAATCACATCCTTTCAGTAAGTCTAATCCCTGCAGCCATGCAGGCTTGGGGAGTAGTGAGGCAGGTGACTTCATTGTGCCCCAGCAGGACCCCAGAAGGCCTCTGCATTCCCTTCACATCCATACAGAGGGTGGACTTTTGTTTCTTTATTTTTTTTAATGTTTATTTGTTAACTTTGAGAGAGAGTGCAAGTGTGAGTGGGGTGGGGGTAGGGACAGAGAGACAGAGACAGAGACACAGAGAATCCATCCTATCAGCACTGAGCCCTGTGTGGCGCTTGATCTCACAGACTGAACCAGAAGATCATGACCTGAGCTGAAATCAAGAGTCGGATGCTTAACCCACTGAGCCACCCCACTGCCCAGAGGGTGTATTTTTAAAAATTGAGATGTATCTTGACCTTCTTGGTCATCCAGCTCCATCCTCCTTATAGTTAGGTTACACTTGAATGGAACTAAAATGTACACCTTCTTATGGAGAAATTATTGAATTAGGATAAATTAAAGTTTCATCTCAGTGAGTCCTGTTGTCTGGCCAGTGGTCTCCCTCTTCTGCATTTGGGAGGCCTCTGAGAGTCACCTTAGTTTTAAAATTTAAATGAACACACAGATCAGTTATCTCTCCTCCCACCTCCCTCCCACGCTCTAATCATTACACAAGAAAATCAAATCTTCTTAAATATCTGAACTACTTTCTCTTTTTCTTGATGACTGTCCAAACCTTATACCATCTCTCTGGCCCTTACCTGCCCCAGCTCTTGCTGGAGGTCCTGCTATGGCACTCCCAGCTAAGTGCTCTCACTTCATCCTGACCACAGCTGCAAGGTCATCCTGACCCCCATTCAGCCAGCAGTCATATCCCACCTCTCCTTTTCCTGTTTACACTACCTGATTTTTCATGTAGTGCATGTTAGCTCCCCAATAAACTGGCATGTGACATCTCTGGCATATTTGCATACCCAATAGTGCCCTAAAAAGAGTGTATATTCAATGGATTCTTGTTAATTTATTGATTTCCCTCATTTTACAGATACCATTTAGACAAAAAAAGAACACAAAACTTTGTACTTTTCCTCCTCCTTCCTATCTTAAATTCATATCTATCATCCACACCCACATTCTTTTTCCAAATTAGATTTTTTTCCCATGGACATTTCAAGAACCTACTCATTTCTCCATAGCTCTGAAAACTGAACTTAGACTACTGTTAACTTCAGCAGCCCCTAAGAAAAGCTCAGAAAAGTCCTCTCCATTCAAATGTCACAAGTGTTCTTCCCCCTGGGGTTGTCTTCACTAAACTTATAGAAATCTCTGGTCATTTTTATGATATTTTTGATCACTCTTGGTTACCCACTTCCCCCCCCTAGAGTTACCCTACAAGGTGGAAAATTACTCTAGAGCAGTAAAAAACAATTTACCCAAAAGTTCATCATCAGTTAGTACTGTCATGCCCAGACGGCTATGGTTCAGTGCTCTGTGTTCTTTTAGTTGATGGTCAGTCAAGTACAGCTGCAAGAGGGGACACAGGAGAGGCATACGAAAACAAAGTTTATCATACTCACAGACCCTAAAGAGGGGGGGTCACCACATGCCACACACAGAGTCACCATGGAAGCACCCGGTTTTGGTCAAGTGGCAGAAGACAAGAGCCACAGGACTATTTAGGCTACAGCCTTTATTAGTGTCTCTGTAGGAAAGGCAAGGCTGGGCAGGGTAAACAGCTTAGGTCCTGGTGGTTTGAGTGATTTCAGTGGGATTTGAGTTACAGGGGTGGCGTCCAGTTGCCTAGGACCTGGCTCCAGGATGACTAAGATATAAGAGTATTGCCTCCTGAGGCATATGATCCAGAGCCAGACATAATAGGCATGTCTCTGCACTGGTTCATTACATGGCGATGGTAAGCTCCAGTGGAGTCTTGTGCTATCTCTAAGAATTGGCCAGCCTCAGGAGGGGCGGTCTATGCCCAGCCAGAAAGATCGTTTTCGGTCAAAAGACCATAATACACAGCATATAAAAAAATGTATACAATATGTTCAGGAGCATGTCCCATCAGCAATTCAGACTGGCAGCAGTGCTGTCTAGTGCACAAGTACGTGAACTCTGGATTCGGACGGCTTGATCCAAATGACAGCTTACTATCTGTGGGGTGTTGGCAAGTTACTTAATCACTCTGCAAATCACCTTTGTCCATAAAATGAAGCAAAACCTGTAAAGCTGTCTTGAGGATTAAATGAGATGAGAG
This sequence comes from Panthera uncia, assembly GCF_023721935.1. Lineage (NCBI taxonomy): Eukaryota > Metazoa > Chordata > Mammalia > Carnivora > Felidae > Panthera > Panthera uncia. The sequence goes on along the minus strand of NW_026057580.1, from coordinate 76,664,012 downwards.
ATACAAAAGAACCCTGCCCAACACGTGTGCCCCGAGTAGGCAGTAAATTTTTCAAAATAAACTAAGAATTTTGAAGGGGGAAAGAGCATCAATTGATCTAAAAGTTGAAAGAAGTAACTGAGTGACAGAATACAGGCAGAAAGTAGCCTCACACTAGAGAATTGTTTGGAATCAGGCATGGCTCCCAAAGAATTACTTTTGGTCTCAAACAATTTTAGTGCCCCAGATGTGCCTTTTATTCCTCAGCTGTTTACAGTTATTTTTTAAAAGGAAATAGGATGTCACATGCCTATTTACACGTGGGAACATGGTAGACAGAGTATACTATTCCTATATTCTGGAAAACAAAATTAAATCTCAGTGAGGATAGCCTGAATTGTCCCTGTCACTAGCAAGTGACCTTCACAAACAGAGCTGTCCACACACCTGCCCCAGGACTCTTTCCACCACACAAATCTGATTCAGATAAATCAGTTTCTTTTCCATTTGGATCACAAGTGTTACAAAATAAAGAGTTAAAACTTCCCATCAAAGGTCAAATATGATTTTAAAGTACCTGATATTTCAGTATTTCCTACACAGACACAACATTTGGGTTAGAAAGCAGGCTTTATATAAACAGGAGCTCAAATAGCATGAAGATCCAGGGTCCCTAAGAGCTATTTGGCCAATATGGTTGCCAATAGCCACATGTACCAACTGGGCCCTGGAAATGTGGCTCAACAGCCATATTTTGGATATATTGAGTCAAATAAAGTAGATTATAAAAATCAATTCCCTGTTTCTAGTTTTTGTGGGGTTTTTTTGTTTTTGTTTTTTTGTTTTTGTTTTTGTGGCCACAAGGAGGTTTTTAAATGCAGCAACTTTTATATTTCTACTGAGCTGAGCTGCAAGATTCACCACGACCTGAAAGCCGTGTTCCTGCTCCTTACCTTTGTGCCCAGTGCTCTTCAGCCCTGCGGTAACACTCAAGTTAATAGGTCTGAGACATAACTCTCTGAGGCCAATTAATCAGTAGTGCCTTTGTAAGAAGCAGTTGTCTCTCACCATATATCAGTTCAGTAAAGAGGTTGGTATTTCCCCATACCTACTACAGCTTGGCAGTTATTATAGCCCCAGGGAGTAGCATTTGCTCAATATGTGAGAGACTAACGCAGGTCGGTTGCTAAAACAATCTCTTTCCACCTAACATAAGCCATATAAGATGATGAATGTTAATTTTTTTCACACTATCATCATGAGGAAAGTATCTGACAAAATTGAGTATTTTATAGAAAGGTCAAGTACTGTTAACAAAGTTAATTTTAGTTGGTATCGGCATGTCACAGCCTTCTTTCCAGCTCAAGAACCGATTGCTAGGAGCCCTTTGAAGTTCTGTGGGTACATATAATAGAAATGACATTTTTACCTGCTAACTTAGCATTGAAATGTTCACAATGTCAAGTGGGAAATTAATAATTACACTACTTTTTACCACTGAATGTCTGTCAAAGAAAATAAAACCGTGTCAAGCAGAAGCAAACTACAGAGATGGAAGCACTGTGACACCATCTCATGCCCCTACGTGAAATAGCAAACCAAAGACAAGTTCAATGTTCCCACCGAAGTTAACAGACACATAGTACTAGTGTAATAGGACAAATTAAATTAATTTAATATTCAATCTGCCTTTGCTATGTATCAAGAAATAAATTCTGTCACATTTAGATTGTGGAGACATTTCAGTCAAATAAGGGTAAAAATCTCAGTTCAGAAATCAAACTTCCGAAACAGGTTCATCCTTACCTGTATGATACCAAGAGTCACACTTATGAGAGTAAGACAAGTCAAATTTCTGACCAGTTACTTCAATAAAGAAACTCAAAACATTGATGGCTTCAGATGATCTATTCACATCTGAGTGTCGTGGCCACTTGGGGTTTGATTAAAAGGTGGATCAAGCCAGCTGTCAACTTAAAGTGTTTAACTATAAAAGTTTATATCCTCTAGGGTTTTTGTCAAACAACTGACATAAAGTAAGCATCATAAAGTAAGCATCCCCTACATGATCTGATTTGTGAGCCACCAGAAAGAAATATTGCTAAGATAAAAAAAGACATATGTATATATAGTTTACCAATGGATTCTGAAAGTTCCTCATTAATAAGACTCATCCATAAAATCCTTGTCCCTATCAGTAGTATTTTTAAATCACTTACTTATCAGGGTTGCTGGACCAGGCAGCCTCTTCCCAAGTCTGGAGGAGAGAACAGGAGATAGATGTTAGAATCTGAAAGGAGTAGGATACTGCTTCAGAGGCACTAGAAACAGAAGGCAGCGAGTGCTCAAACTAACCACACACCTCAATTTCCTCAGGAAAAGAAGTGAGTAATAGTCTTGAAAAGTTCGCTGGGGTCTCAGGTTCACCCCGCATGAATCATGTTAAAGACAAATGTATGCTTGGCGTTCATCATGGGCTTAAACTCCAATAGATCATCCCCTTAAGTCTCTGGTACTAAATAATTTTTTACGAACACTAAAGAGCTTAGTGTTGTAAAGGAAATTCACCTGGGTAACAATTTCAAGATGCAGAGAGTCTCAGAGCCCTGCTTTTATCACCAGCTGAAAAGCCAATAAGTTTAATTGTCTCTAAACAATCTCCAGCTGTGTAACCTTCTTTCCATGCAGGATCCTTATAAAAGAAAGGCCTATAAAATAGTTTTCTAAGCACCGTATTTATGCTGGGATTTAAATTTCAATTACAAAGAGAAATTATATCTCCCATTTGATGCAAATGCATTTGAACACGTTATGACTATAAAAGTAAAACCTGCTTAATCCTCCCATAAACTTAGTAATTTTATAAAACTCATATTGTTTCATACACATAAAATGTGAATGACAATCAGCATTCTAAACAGTAGCCTAAATCAGAAACATAAGACTTCATAGTATTCTCAGTGTTTTCTCCTTCCATTTACTCTATATAACAAGCAGAGTGAAGTACGCATCCCATATTTTAAAAGGGAAAATAGGAGTTTATTATTCTACAGTTTCTGGACCTCCGGGATCTAATGTTCTCCACAAAAGGCATTGAGAACTACACTTTATGCTTTTCTAAGTTAGCACATCAATATTTCCCTAAGTCTATACTAATTTGCAATGTAAATGTGAACATTTTAAAAACTAAAAAACACTCCTTTCACTACTTAAAATGCTCAAATTCTTATGGAAATCTAAGAGCCCCTCCATCCTCCTTCTAGTTACAAATCAAAATGGGGATCTGGATCACTTTGGTTGAAAATAATTCGTCCTACCAGTCTGCCTGGGTGGCTCAGTCAATTAAGTATCCTACTTCGGCTCAGGTCAAGCCCTACAATGGACTCTCTGCTGTCAGCTTGGACCTGCTTGGGATCATCTGTCTCCTTCTCTTTCTGCATCTCTCTCTCTCTCTCAAAAATAAATAAACATTAAAAAAGGAAAAGAAAAGAATTTGCCCTACCAGTCAATAAACATCCCCTTAATAGTAATACAGATAGACCACAATTCCAGGGATGATGGGAAGAATTTGTATCACGAGGTGGAAGAAGAACCCATCCTCCATAATAACTAAGATTGCTAGAAGAAAGGTTTTGAGGAGTCCCCTCTGTCCCACATCTATAATTCAAATCAATTCCTATGTTAGAGACACATCCCTATACCTCAGCACACGCTTCCCTCCCCCAGTACGGAAGCTTTGGAAATCTCCAAAAGTGTGAGACTCCTCAGTCCCATACATTTCTTCCTGCTTCTACAAGGTTCAGATGGAGATAGCATTATAGGTTTGTAGAAGCTGGGTAAAGAGCCAAGAAGATTGAGAATAAAGGCAAAGGAGCTTTCTGCCAAACCTCTTTTTTTAACCATACATTTTTCTGGAAATATTAAGGTTGATAGTAAAAAATTATAATGTTTATTCATGTCCACGTTTTAGGGAAGTTTTCTGAATAATATATGTGTGGTATATAATAAAACAAGATTAACAAGCAATCCAAAAATAGTATGTTTTACTGCCTTGCTCACTATTTCTAAGGAGAACACAAGCTCTCGTTCTTAGAATTCATGGAGTTATCTTTGCCTAAAATTGGAACTCATGAGGGAAAAGTTGCCATTCACTAACTATATAACAAAGAAAATTCTGCACATCGTGCCAAGACATTATTCAGTAGGTGGTGTTAACATGGGAAGCTTTTATCATAAGAAAGTAGAAACTCCATTACCTCCTAAGTTAATAACTGCAACCTGTAATATGAAGTTCTATTTTAGCAGAGCTTTGTATATTTTTAAAGAATAAAAAAAAAAATCCTTTGTCTTTCTATGAACCAGTCCACACAATTGGTTGTCAATGCCTTTTCTTTTTTTATTCTATTCCCTCTAAAAAAGAAGTCAATAATAGTCCTATAAGGTTGACTCCACATGAATGGACCAAATTCACAAGAATGGAATTTTTTCAGGAGGAAAAGAGACTCCCAGCACTGCAGGCAGAGATTAATATCTGGGAGTAAGTAGACCACAGACCATTTGATAAATTTTGTTTCAAACATTGTCTCTAAAAAATGATTTCAACAAGCCAGAACAAAATCCATCCTTTAAATCTGTAGTCATACCATGTAAATCAGGCTTTTTACAGAAATGCCTCAGTGTCTCAGAAATGATTAGGGGATTGATGATACACAAATGTTTCTGACAGTGCTGCCGAATGCCAGGCAGGAGTGAGGGCTGTGCTCTCACACCCACCCACCTGCTCTGGCCCAGTGACAGACAGGAAGTGATCTTGAAGCAAATTTCCGGCAGAGATGGGCACTGATGATGTAGGTCCAGAGTCACCTGTGGGTCTCTGTATTTTCCAATATTCTTGCACAGAGGAAACAGTAAAGCCCTCAATGAATTTTAATCAACCAGCCTAACCTAGGCAACTCTGAAAACTTTCTAATACCCTCACTGGAACGGTGTGTGTGCCATAGGACATGGCATTACAGATATTATTGTGCTGTAACCGTACTTCATTCCCTGACTTCTGAAGGGTGTAGAGCACTCCTGTGACTCCTCATGGGCACCTCCAGAATCCCATCTCTAAAGGAAGAGGATGTTCTGATCTGGACATTAGCAGAGCCACTGAAACAATCAATGCAGCACCTGCTTTTCAAGTGCTACTCTGTAACAGTACTGAGGAGTCTCTGAAGCTACATAAGAACAAGAACAGGATACGCTGAAACAAATTTCAGCCTTGAAACAGAATAAACAAACCATACATTTTGACAATGGTTAACTGAACTATAACTTCACAAAGCAAAATATACATAAACACCCAGCTGCCAATCATTTGTCAATAAGATATTGATAAAATTCTAGTCACACAAGGCTAAGCCATTGTTCCTGCCCTAGTTGTGAACAAGATCTTTTTCCCTCTTTTATTATGTTTCCTTTTGATTTAAATTAATGTTATTGTTCAGTACCCCCCAAAAAACTGTTCTGAGCACTAGAGAATACAGTGATGTGAAAGTTACATATATGCAGCGTGCTTTAGACTAGAGTAAAATGGAAAGATGTATTCTCCCATTCTGGCTGGCTCATGCTAAAATGTGCAGAGAATATTAAAAAGAAGGAATGATGGAGGGAAGGATGGAAGGGACAGGAAGGGAGGGAAGGGGAGGGGAAGGGATTGGAGGAGGGGGAGGGGAGGGAATGGAAGGGAAAAGAATTGGGCTGCAGGTCTGCATTTCATCCAGTCTGCCTCCCATTCCCCTGCTGCCCTAACTTTCCTGGTCTTTAAGCCCCTTACCTCTACCTTGTGCTCCTGCTATTGCTGTTCTGCTGGCCCCTCCTGAGAGGCACCTGGGTTTGGATTCACTTTCTGTGTTTCACTTTAGCACTGTCCATCCAGTACCTGACATGTCACCCTCCCACTGACCTCCTAACTTGTGATACCATAGGATAGAGTGCCTCAGGATCTCACACCCTACTGAGTCCCTATGGGATCAACCAGAAGAGGAGACTCTTCTCCAGTTCCCATGTGAGGAAAAGCCTGGGCAGGTGACTTCAGAGAGAAGTTCAGTGAGACCAAGAAAGCCCGAAGACGTTGGTCCTGCTTTCCTAGACCCATCCGTTCCCTTGCAGGAAATGGAAGTTTAGCCTAGCCTGATGCAGTCTCAATCCAGCCTACAACCATACAAGACTATTAGAAGCATCATCCCTCTAGCATGTGGCATATAAAATAATCTTGCTATCTAAAGCCTAGCTTCCATATTGGCCTCAGCCATGGCCTTCCCCCCAACTCCCTCCACAACTGTCCAGTTTTATGCTCCAATTCCTGGCTCCTCAGCAGATTTCCAACTGGGATTAGAGTTCTGCCTGATGCCAAATGATTGCCTGTAGTGCCAACAGCATACCGAATCCCTCACAGCCCTCTCTCACCCAACATGGGACTGACTTGGTGTGCTATAACGTGCTGGCTTGGGATCCAGCCTAAATCCATATTGACCTTTGCTGCCAAAACATGACCACCTCACTGATTTCAGTATCACAAAAGCTAAAAACTCCAGCCCCAACCACTCAGTAAGAGTTCTCCAATATCACCATCATGTCCTGCCTCCTTGATCACTGTGAATGACCTACTACTTCTCTGCTGACCTAAACCCCTTGAGCCCTCTTACAAAGTCAGTCCCCCCATCACTGGCCCTGACCATTGCTAGCATCCTCCCCTTTCTTTCCCACTATATCTCCTGGTAAAATCAATATGGGATATATTTTTAAAAATTAGAAGAACATTACTATCTAAGAGTGAAGAACAGGTTTCAGATTTCAGGTGTACAGTATTTGTGAATGATAATAATAAGGTCTGGAGCTGATTACCATTTGTATAGAGCCAAGGAACTTAGGGGTAAATGTGTAACAAGGGTCTCTGCACAAATGCTGAGCCTCCATTCTAAAATAGCTTCATGATCTCTACTCCCTGGTGTTACTCCCCTGATTGTGCTGCATTACACAGCATAAAAGATTTGCAGATGTATTTAAGTATACTAGTCAGGTGACCTTAGAATAAGGGGATTATTCAGAGAAATCAAACCTAATCATATGAACCCTTTAAAAACATACTTTTCTCCAGCCAGTTTCAGAAGGAAAAGTCAGATAATTGCAGCGTAAAGGGGACTCTGTATATGAGAAGCTCTCCATTGCTGGCTTGAAGAAGGAGGGAGCCACAGAAAAGCCTCTCAAAGGTGAGATCAACCCCCTTCCAAAAGCCAGCACAGAAACAGAGCCTCAGTCCCACAACCACAAAGAACTGAATTCTGCTAACAATAAGAATGAATCTGGAAGAATGTCTTTTCCCAGAGCTTCTAAAGAAGAGCCCAGCTAAGCCAACACTTTGTTTTTGGCTTTGTGAGACCCTGAGCAGAAAACCCAATCAAGTTTATCTGGACTACAACCTACAGAATTGTGAGCTAATATATGGGTGCTTATTTTAAGCACTAAATTAGTGAAAACTTGTTATGCAGCAATAGCACACTAATACAGCAGGTGACAGTGACAACGATGGGCAAAGACTGATCTGGGCAAGTATCATAAGTCACACAGGGAAGGACATCCAGATATTAGAAGCACCACAGATAATTTTAAATATAACAGCAATGATGAAAATCTTTGTCTAGTCGTTATGTGCTATATGCAGGTTCAATAGATCCTAGCACAGTTAAGATCATCAGTATATATTGAAAACTGAACATTATTACAAATATTAAGATGTAGAATGAGGTTTTCTCTTGTTGCAAATTTACTGTCACTAATTTTTTTTTAATTTTTTTTTAACATTTATTTATTTTTGAGACAGAGAGAGACAGAGCATGAACAGGGGAGGGGCAGAGAAAGAGGGAGACACAATCTGAAACAGGCTCCAGGCTCTGAGCCATCAGCCCAGAGCCCGACGCGGGGCTCGAACTCACGGACCATGAGATCATGACCTGAGCCGAAGTCAGATGCTAACTGACCAAGCCACCCAGGCGCCCCTCTCTAATTTTTAAAAAATAAAATTAATTGTACCTAAAAGTTGAATCTTGGTTTATACTAATATTAATTTTATTTTAAATATGAACAGTGATAGATAAGGAAGTGGATGGGTAGACATATAAATTAAATCAAATTAATGAGCTTTCAGTATTTTATCAGTATTTTCTTCTCATCAAAGAGATTTGTTTTATGAATTATATATTGGTAAAACTGTTTCAATTTATCATTTTATGGTCTTATTGTTTCTATAACAAATCTAAATTTACTTAGAGAAAATATCACCTCATACAGTAATTAATTAAATCAATTATAAATTTTAATGTACAATTATGTTTACAAGTTGTATGCAAAAATCATATTTTGTAATTTTTTGTGTGGGAATGAAAAGGCCTTCCTTATCACTGCTGTGATATGAGGGAACATCTTCTGCAATGATCAAAATTTTCATATTGACTTATCGTTTTAATGAACCAAATAAAACAATTATCTTAATGACTTGTAATTTATAGGACTTTTAAATCTCCACAATTAGGCAATGACAAGGTGCCCTTAGAAACAGACTGGCACTTCTGAATAATAACTAGTCATTCCTGAATATACTTGTAATTCACTTATTCAAATAATTTTGCACTAAATTCCCTGTTACAGAATTCACCACCCAATCAGAATTTTGTTACTTCCTGGCTATGAGGTATATTTAAATACCAATTCCATTTACAATGGTATCAAAAACAACCTCTACACTGAAATGACCAAAAAAAATTGTTCAGAGAAAATTTAAAAGATCTAAATAAGTGAAGAGACATACCATAGTAGTAGATTAAAAGAATCAATATTATTATGTCAATTCTCCCTAAATTAATGTATATATTCAACACAACCTTAATCATAATCCCAACATACTTCCTTAGAGAACTTTACAAGTCAATCATAAAATTTAATTGGAAATATAATGTACCTCGATTGCCGAAACAATTTTAAAACGAAAAATAAAACTGGAGGACTTAGACTAGGTAACCTCAAGTCTTGATCGAAAGCTACAGGAATCAAGGCAGAGTGGCACTGATGTAAGGACAGACAAGTAGATCAATGCAACAGAATACAGAATTCAGAAATAAACCACACAGTTTATACGGTCCATTGATTTTCAACAAAGGCACAAAGCAAGTTAATGGGCAAAGAAAATCTTCTCAATAAATGGCTCTCTGGTACCTAGATATACATATGAGAGAGAGAGTGAGAGAGAAAAAAGAAAAAACCCCATCCTCTCTGAAACCATACACAAAACATTAATTCAAGATGAATTTTAGACCTACAAAAAAAATTAAAACTTTAAAGCTTCTAAAAGAAAACACTGGAAGCTATCTTTACAAATTGGGATAGGCAAAAAAAATTAAAAGGGAAGTCACAGACTGGAAAAACATATCCGCAATACATATCTGACAATGGACTTGTATCTGGGATATAAAGAACTTTCATAACAAAAGAATAAAAGACAAACAAACAAAAGAAAAAAACAGAAAGGCACAAAAGACCCAAAGAGACACTTCAAGAGAAAAGATACACAAATGTCCAAGAAGCACATGAAAAGGTATTCAACATCTTTCTCGGCAGGAAAATGTAAAATAAAACCACCAGAATGACTAAAATTGAAAACTGACAACATCTACTGTTGAGGAGGATGTGAATCAACCAGACCTCCTGCATGATGCTAGTAGGAGTGTAAAATGCTACAGCCACTTTGGGAAGCAATTTGGCATTTTCTTGTCAAGTTAAACACACACCTACCCTCTGACTCAGCATTCCCATTCCTAAATAATTACCCCCTCAAAAAAAAAAAATATATATATATATGTATGTATATATATATGTATGTATACACATATATACATACATATATATATATATATACATACATATATATATATGACAACATATGTTCACAAGAAGATTTTTACAATACTCACAGTAGCCTTAACTGGAAATGACCCAAATATGATACATCAATAGGCGGAATGAACAAATGCAATGAAATACTATTCATCAATAAAAAAGAAACAAATTATTGTAATACATACCGACACATGTGAATTTAGAAAACATTATGTGAGCTGAAATAAACCAGACACAAAGGAGTGTATACTGTGTGATTTAATTTATATGGTGTCCAAAAACAGACAAAATTAACATAAGCTGATGGAAAATCAGATAGAAAATCAGAAAGGTTGCCCCTTTGTGACAGGCAGTGGACGGGAGAGTGGCTTCAGGGAATTTTTTTGCACTCCTGAGAATGTCATATATCTTGCTTTGGGTGGTTATCAAATGAGTATGCACAATTGTCAAAATCTTTCATACTGCACACTGAAGATCTAGGCACCTTACTGTATACAAATTATACCTCAACACTCTGCCTTGCCAACAAAAAAGACTAAGAAAATATGACAGAATGTCACCCTTTGCTAACGCTGATTGATGGATATATGGCCAAGAATTATTCTCCAAATTATCTTACAAATATTTTAAAGTTAATTTTTTTTTTACAAATTATATCCAAGCCAAATAAATACTGCTCACCGGGAGCTTCCAAAATAATGCAGAGTCAGACAAGTAGATAAATGTTTGCAATTCACAAATATCATTATACCAGCAAAGACTTTGTTTCTCAGATTCCTGAGATACCAGTGAGTCTGGGATACAAGATATTGGATCTGAAGCAGGGAACATTCTTAAAGCCCTAATGATCTTCCTTTGGAATGTGACACCATGCTTCTGGGCCTTTGTCTTGGACCATCAAAATTTACAGGAATAATAATAATAATAAATATCTTTAAATTTGTTCCTTTTAAAATATGTGACATTTACATGTTTACCATATGCACCCCCTTTCCATAGCTCAAAAACAAGTGAGTTCTGCACCGAGCTGCAAAACTAACTAACAAAAATAGGCAGCGACCAGATGGCACTTGCTGATAATAGCACTGTCTGAAAGCCACATCACAAACCACACAGGTGACGAGTTTGCTTTTCATCCTGCTTGTCCTGGGCCCCAAAACTGCTCTGCTTTGAACCCTAAGGTCACATAGTAAATGATTTTCACTAGAAACAAAGTGTGTCAACAATTGGGTTTCAACTAATAAGGGACAGGAAAACTCTAAACACCAAAACTGTGCTTGAGTGTATTTTTGTTGGATGTATAACCGCAGCCTTCATTCAATCACAGACAAGTGTTCGGTTGAGCTAAATACCAACTTTACTTCTATCTCTCTGGATATTTCAAATATTGCTCCCTTGAAGCCACAGCAGAGAACTCAGTACTTAAACAACATTACTTTGGTGACTTATGCAGTGACTGTTCATGGACTGCCTTGGACAGTATTAGATTGGTTTTAGGGATGGCACTGAGGACAATGCCCAGGACATCAGAAGGTTCCATGCATCAAGATCTACGAGAGATCCCTCTCTAAGGCCCCAGGATTAGGGTAACTCCTGAACAGTATTGTGCTGACACATGAATCCTTCCATAAACTGTGATCTCCTCTTTACTTTGGCCTCCAAACTCTCAAAATTAAATGTGTAATCCAGTTCTAGCAATTTTCTATACACTCATTGTATGATTTATTTTTATCTATTTATTTTATCATGATATATTACTGCATTCATTTCTGTTAGCTTCCCGAAATCCATTCTGGAGAAAATAAGATTATAAATAATTAAGTTTACAAATTCATCAATCATACGGCAATTTTTATTTATTTATATCCATGTCTACTTCCAAAGAGGATTTTAAATGTCTCCATCAGGCATATCTAAAAATAAATTAAAACTCAGATTGTATTTACCACAGTTTCATTTTGTTTCATGAAGATATCATATATGTACAGACCATTTGGATGAATGCTTAATGAGATGCATAAAAGAATGAACTGCAGTAAAACAGTAAATTATTTAATGTGTTGGGATAATTTAAGATGTAAATTGGGTTTTTTCTTTAGGATAATTAGGACAGGAATAAAGGACATCTTTTCTAACTTATTTTTTTTAACATTTATTCATCTTTGAGAGACAGAGAGAGACAGAGCGTGAGTGGGGGAGGAGCAGAGAGAGAGAGGGAGACACAGAGTCTGAAGCAGGCTCCAGGCTCTGAGCTGTCAGCACAGAACCTGATGCGGGACTCGAACTCACTGACTGAGAGATCATTACCTGAGCTGAAGTCGGGTGCTTAACCGACTGAGCCGCCCAGGGCCCCTAAAGGACATCTTTTCTGAGATCTCTATGGATGGACAGATATCATTGGGTATACTACTAGACAAACCACCTTCCAATACCTTGATAGAGTGGAGACCGCCAGACCTTAGTCATGACCCTGGGGGTGGAATATGGGAAGAACCCTCAGATTGATAAATTTAAATTTGTACCATCTCAAAAATATAGAAGGTTGAAATAGAAACTACAGTTTTAGAAAAGTAAAGTTCTATGTCCTGCACACCTTAATCTATATATATGGAGGCTAATAATGTGAAGCAGGATGATAGCAATTTGTTTTTTCTATATACATGCATAGGCCTATCTTCACAAATTCATGTACACACATTTCTCTAAGCAAATATTGGTAGTAAATACAGAGCCAGTTACTGTTTAAAACCTATACTTTACAAAAGAAAAGCCTTTCTGTACATTTTCCTGTGGGATTAAAACTGTAATCACTTCTTATTTATTTTTACCAAAAAGATAGTCCTTTTATATTAATACAGTCATTTGTGAATAAACGATAGGGATATACATTAGAACATTTAAAGGAGTTGATACGGTGTATTTCTCCAAAGAGAAAAATCTTTTACTGTAACTTCTAAGCATTTTCAAGGGTTTTTCCTAAAAAACTGTGACCACATATAACAAGTAGAGGACAGACATTTTTGCATTCAGGTGAGCACCTGAAAATGGTTAAATGACTATTAAAGTTGACACAGCAGGCCTATGATAATGAAAAGACCAAAATATTCTACATACTGTTTGACCTTAAACATTAAAATGTATTGATTAACATAGGCCATGGTTTTACTGTAAGGAGCCATTTCTTCTCTGCCTTTTTTCATTGTCACTTCCTCTTCCATAAATATGACACACTTTTGAATCTTATCTGCCTTACTGCGATGATTGTATCTAAACACTCCTTTGACTCTTCAAATAATGAGTCTGATGCAGTGTTCAAAACAATTAGCAGAAACTGATGTGTGTGTGGTTCTCAAGACCCAGAAGCACACATATCACAACTGGAACTACCACCCAAATCCATCAGCAAATCCTTCACCTTGTCAAGTTAATGGTTTTGTCTGTGTGCTTCCAGCAGCTTGGTTTGGATCTCTGCCACAGGACTTTCCCATTAAAAAAAAAAATTTTACGTTTATTTATTTTTGAGAGAGAGACAGAGCGCAAGCAGGGGAGGGGCAGAGAGAGATGGAGACACAGAATCTGAAGCAGGCTCCAGGCTCCGAGCTGTCAGCACAGAGCCTGATGTGGGGCTCAAACTCATGGACCACAAGACCATGACCTGAGCCAAAGTCAGAGGCTTAACCAACTGAGCCACCCAGGCACCCCAGGACTTTCCCATTTTAATATATGTTAACATTTGCTAGTTACGTGGGCATCTCCCTTCCTGGCCTGTAAGCTCTTTGAGGGCAGCAATAGTGTTTTGTCATCTTTGTATCCCCCTCAGTATCCAGCACATCTCTGTTAAGGACCAACCTATAATAAGCATGCACTGAATTAAAATAATTTGCAATATGACCCAGAGAGATTCTGTCTACCCAAAGTCTCATTGGCAATGATTCATTTAGGTGGACAACAAGCAGTCCAGCCAAGAACTGGCACTATATAGAAAACATGAAAAGCATCAAGCTACCTATTCATGTTTTCTTCTCTGCTGCCTGTCTCACATCTTAAGTGAATGCAGTGCCAAAGCTCTGATGGGGTGCCCTTGTCATTAGCCTATGGCCATCTGTCATGCCAGGCTGTGAATGGCAGCAGGTTAAGGGATCCAGGCAAGGAGCCAGATCAGGAAACCAGGATACAGACAAAACATGAGGGTCACAACAGTAACAGGGTTGGTCAAAAGTCATTAAACAAATAAAAGTCAAAAGGACACTGACAGCAGAGGACAGAGAATGATAAAAGATCCAACAATGAGCAAATGGGAAATCAGCTAAATTTGAAGTTCAGCCCAAAGTAGAGGGTTATTAAACCCAAATGAGGTTGCACACACAGATGCAGAGGTAAACTGACAGGACTGAAAGAAGGCATTTATCATATGACTTTAAATAACAGTCCCATGACCAAACCCACTAGGGCATTTTGAACTAAACTATTCTTTAATAAATCTTGTAGTACCTTATGGGAAGCACAATTATATCACATGGTGTTACTGTCTGATAAAACATTAATGTATTAAATTTAAACAATTTAAATAGACCACAATTTTTGCCAACCTATTTTGGATTTTCTTCTGTTTGGTTATACTTCAAGAACTTCAAAAACTTTAAGAACAACTTGACTTAAGGGGTACTTGAGAGGGTCCATTCTATACTTTGCTTTCATCATGTTGACAAACAGGTATTCAAGCAACCATCCCCTAGCTCACCAATACTACACCTGATCATTACCCTGGTTTTCAAGGTCCTCGACAACTTGGCTGCAACCTACTTTTCCAACTTTAACTCCTACTATTTGTAAAGAATAAGGCTATCCCTCCCAACTTCCCCTCTCCAATGGCAGAAGTAAGGAAGAGGCCAGGAGCCTCTGGGTAATTCTGAGTCTTCCCCAGCCTCCCCCTCACCATTAGCAGGAATAAAGAGGGAGCCCTCATCCCTGCATGATGTTGGCAAGACCTCCACCCTTCCTCCCCCGCCACACTCACAGCCTTGCCACCATCTGCCTCCAAACCTTTGAGGTCATTCATTCTCCCTGTATCCCTGTGCACATATGGGAGAGAAGCCGGTTCAGACCTCTAGGTCTAGACTCATCCGTGAAATCATAACATCCTCCCCCTCATCCTGTCCCTTTTTCCCCGAGTTTTCTCTATTATATTTAATGCGAGATATATTTTTCTTATTGTATGGTTGTCTACATTCCTTTCCTTGAATACATCCTCTCTGAGGACCCAGATTTGTGTCTGTTTGCTTTCCAGCAATATCCTTTCTGCCGAAAACAGAGCCTGGGACATAAGCAGCACATAAAAAAGATTTATCTAATGAATGAGTGAAAAAAATTTATTTGGAGAGTCCACTCTATATCTTGGATGTAAGCAAATATCATACTGTTCCTCCCGTCTGTCCAAATAGTTCCTGATGCTACAGCTGGGGGCCCGCCCTTTCTCCTGTCTACCTCTGTAAATCCTATCTGTCAAGAACCAGCTATAATCCCTCCTCTGCTGGCAAGCTTTCTCAGCCTGTTCCAGCCCACAGGTATCCTGTCCTCCTCTGAACTGCCACGGTACTTACTGTCATTTAACCATTAATCATCCGCCTGCCTGCACCAACTCTGCACAGTTATGTAGAACCACTGTTTATATCTTCTCTGCAATTATTTAACTTATCACTTTTAATTTGTCTTCTAAACTGTAAAGTGATAAAAGCAGGAATCTTAATTTTATCCTTCCTTATTTGCCTTGCAAAGCCTTCCATCAAATAAGAGTTCAGCAGATTATTGTTGAATAAATGATTGAAGTAATTTAAAACTGAGTCTTGAAGGAGGAACAAGCACAATTTTCAGTTATCTATTCTAAAGGATGGGAGTGGGGCTTCTTTTTGTTACTGTTAAGCTTTTAGGAAAAATAGAAAAATAGATGTGAAAGTATGTCAGGAAGTGTGTCACAAGTTAGCAACAGTAAACCAGTATGAAAGTGGCATGGGACAGACTTAATGGCACGGACCCGGTCTATCCAACATTGATTTACTCTTCCTGCTGGCAAACTCTGGCCTTGTTCAGGTGTCTACTCTCCTCTGCACAGGTATGTGCCTTAGGGGAAATTATATGAGCCTCATCTCAAAGTACTATATTGGGTTCTGAATGCTCTAAGCTAACTAAAGGGGCCCCACTGTCTTTGCCATCAGTTGCTTTAATCATTTGATGCAATTCTGGATATTTGATGGAACCCAAACCAATGAAAAGTGATAGTTCACCAGGGCACTTCGGGCAAGATTCCTTGACCTTCAGAAAAAAAAAAAAAAAAAAAAACAGGAGGAAAAGACAGCTCCATCTTCTACCTCTGGACATTGTTGTATCTGGGTATAATGTTTGGTGCTGTCACAGCTATCTTGTGACCAGGAGTGAGGGCAGCTCATAGGATTTTCAGGGGTAGACAGGAAAGAAGGCGGGCCAGAAGGCGGGCCCCCAGCTGTAGCATCAGGAACTATTTGGACAGACTGGAGGAACAGGAAAAAGAGGAAAGAGAGGAAGAGCCTGGGTCTTTGATGATGTTGTTGATCAACTGAATTATCTACCCTAAGAGGCATTCTTCTTTTAGACTTTTATTAATGAGGTAATAAATTTCTATATTTTAAGAGGCAACTTTCTGTAATTTGCAGCCACAAGCACTCTATATGATGTATTGATTTAAATGTTTGCTCAAAAGGAACTAGAAACAAAGACCTGTAAGTGAATGTTCATAGCAGCCCTAATAATAAAAACAAAAACATGAAAACAACCCGAACACCCATCAACTGGTACATGGTTAGGAAAATTATAGTATATCCACTTAATGGAATACTATTCAGTAATAAAAAGGAAGAAACTCCTGACATATCCAACAATATGGATATATCTCAAAAGCAGGATGTTAAGTGAAAGAAGCATCCCCAGAAGACTACATATTGTATGGTTCAATTTATCTGGTATTCTAGAAAAGGGAGAACTATACCATGATAGTTAATTTTACATGTCAGCTTGGCTAGGCCACAGTACCCAGTTGCTGGTAACCAACATTGCTGTGAAGACGTTGCTGTGAAGGTATATTTTTTTGTAGTAAAATACATGTAACATAAAAGTTACCATTTTAAACATTTTTAGGTGTACAGTTAAGAAGTGTCGGGGCGCCTGGGTGGCTCAGTCAGTTAAGTGGCCGACTTCAGCTCAGGTCATGATCTCGTGGTCTGTGAGTTCGAGCTCTGTGCTGACAGCTCAGAGCCTGGAGCCTGTTTCAGATTCTGTGTCTCCCTCACTCTGACCCTCCCCCGTTCATGCTCTGTCTCTCTCTGCCTCAAAAATAAAAAACGTTAAAAAAAAATTAAAAAGAAAAAAAGAAGTGTTAAGTACGTTCACATTGTTGCACAACCTATATCCAGAACTCTTTTCACCTCTTGAAAAACTGAAACTCTATACCCGTTAAATAGTAACTCCCCTTTTCACTCTCTCCCCAGCCCCTGGCAACCACACTTCTACTTTCTGTCTGTATTAATTTGACTATTCTCAGTACCTCATATAAGTTAAATCATATAGTATTTGTCTTTTTGTGGCTGGCTTTTTTCACTTAGCGTATCTTTAAGGTTTATCCATGTTGTAGCATGTGTCAGGATTTCCTTTTTATGGCTAAATAATGTTCCTTTGTATGCAAATATCATATTTTGTTTATCCATTCATCTATTGATGGACACTTGGGTTGTTTCCACCTTTTTGGCTATTGTGAATAATGATGCTACTAAATGATGCTATTAAGTGTACAAGTATCTCTTCAAGATCATGCTTTCAATTATTTGGATATATACTCAGAAGTGGAATTGCTGAATTACGGGGTGTGAGTTATTTTTTAGATGTGATTAACATTTACATCAGCAGACTTTGACTAAAGCAGATTATCCTCCATAATGTGGGTGGGCCTCATCCAATCAGTTGAAGACCTTAAAAGAAAAGACTGAGGTCCCCAGGAGAGTAAGGAATTCTGAGCCTTCAGACTGCCTTCAGATCTGAGCTACAACATCAACTCTAGGTCTCCAGCCTTACGGTTGCCCTGTAGACTTTAGACTTGCCAACCCCACAATCATGTGAGCCAAGTCCTTAAAATAAATATCTCTAGATATATAGAGATAGTGAGAGATAGACGATGTAGATATATCCCTTTGGTTTTGTTTCCCTTGAGAACCCTAACTAATGCTGTAGGGATAGGAAACAGATTAGTAGTTGTCAGGGGCCAGAATTAGGGAGGAACAAATGGACTCCAAAAGGGCACAGGAGAACTTTTTGGTATGAGGGGAATAATCTATCTACACAGTTGAACACAGTAGCCACTAGACACATGTGGCTATTAGCATCTGACGTGTGAATAGTCTGAACAGAGATGTGCTGTGAGTATAAAAGACACATCAGATTTCAATAACTTTCTATGAGAAATAATGTAAAATCTGTCAGTAAGTTTTATATTGATTACATATTGAAACGTGATATATTTTACATATTTAGTTAAACAAAATATATTATTAAAATAAATTTCACCTGTTTCTTCTTACCTTTTTAATGTGACTACTAGGAATGTAAAGTTACATATGTAATTTATATTATATTTCTATTGGACAATGCTACTCTGTATCTTGATTGTGATATTAGGGACATGACTGTTTACATCGACAAACCTCTTAAACTGTACACTATAAAGAATGAATTTCATTGTATATGAATCATACCTCAATAAGCTTAATTTTAAAATATGGGCTAAGAAAAATAGAAACAACTTTATCATGCAAAAATATTATAATGTTCCTATCACGCTCATTCCCATTGTGGCATCTTTGCTTGTGTTGTTTCCAGTGTCTAGAAATTAAACCTTATCCATCTTTTAAGAACTGGTAAGTCAGTCTCATGCATCATCCCCATTCTAGTTCTTTCCTGCCACTCTGATCTGTCTTCTCTGAATCCTTGCTTCACTGAGAGTCACAGTCTAACTCCTTCTTCATGACATGGAATTTGACCTTGCTGGGTGAAATAGCAGCCAAGAGAGGAGAAGGACTTAGAGGCAGGGATTGTGTTCAAAGGATGACAAATTCAAAACCTTACAAATGGTTTTAAAAACCAAGGCTGGGCTGTTTTTAAAAACTAAAGCTGACAGCCCATTGCTACAGCCCAGCATCAAAATGTTTTCCAGGTGTTTTGTGTATCTTCAGTGTGGCTTCCTAGAACAAGTTACCTAAAGCCAGGAACCACGTGTTATCCTTTTTGAGCAACCTCTGGGACACCCACTGCCCTTGAGATTGTGATGCAAATTTACTGGGTCTGACCAACAACAGTATCCCTCCCTTAAGTGAAACCTGACTCTCCCAGGACTCCATATCCTCTGTGACCCCCTGAAGGGGTTACCTGTTTATTCTCACACCTCATGTTCCTCAGGGTCTGTAGACATGGTTGTTATCTGTCTTATTCCTCCTCACTTTCCTGGCGGGAAAAAAAAAGCCATGTTCTTTTGAAGAACACAAGTTTCTTCAGTTCAGTCCTCTCCGTTTCCTCCTGATCAGATCTAAGAACTGCATTTCACACACCCTCACTTGTCAACATCGTTAGCACCTGGTTCACATCTTATTCTCCACCCCAAGTCCTGCTATCAGCGACCCAAATGAACAACGCAGCCTGCCCCAAAACTGACTTCTGGTGATTGAACTCCCCAGAGAAGCTTGGGCAATATGGAAAGAACGGATTAGACTCCTCTTCCTCCTGTTCCTTAATTCCATCCTCTCCCTTCACCAGCCTGTAATGATCTGGGAACCCACTGGAGGAGGAGGAAGACTTGTGCAAGAATAGAATGTAGGGAATGTTAAAAGATGTGAGGGTCTCAAGAGGCCTTCAGGGGGATGGTTTGTTCCAAAAATGTTTATGATTCTTTTATAATTTAAACACTGATTATCCAATTCATCTATGTTAGTGTGAGCATGTTAAACAATTATAGGTGAGGAGAACAAAAATCAAAATGACCCTTAATTTTACCAACTACAGAAAATGTCTGTTAACATTTTAATGAACATTTTTTCCCCAAACTTTCCGGTCCAAACATGCAAATTTTCCTTTTAATAAAATGCCAACTGAGAAAATATACTACTTCATCACCAGCTTTGTACATTTGAAATAATATGAATACCTTTCCAAATTAATAAATACATTTTACATTTTCACTTTTAATGTTGTGTCCGATTTATTTAACGAATTCGCAATTATTGGCCATTTAGCTCATCTACAGTTTTTTGTCATTATGAACTGAATAAAATTAGCATCTCTGTAGCTAAATCTTTGTGCACATTCTTAATTTCCTTAGGATAAATTTCTAAAAGTGGAATTTCTGAGTTAGAATTTGTGACATTACATATATATTAATATCTAACCATGATTAAGATAGAATAAGATCTATGAATAACCATCTCTTTTTACAAGTACTTAGACTATTATTTGACAGAATCCCTCTGTAAGTGACATCAACAAACAAGTAACCAAATTTCCATCAGTATTAGTATGATTTCTGCTTATGCATTCACTCTTAAACTTGCTAGCCTTTCTCAATTCATTCAACAAGCATTTATTTAGGACCTATTATGTGCTGGGCATTGTGCCAAATACTAGGGATAGGAAGTAAGTAAGACACATGGAGTAATGATCACAGTGTGACTCAATATACTTTTCATGAGACTATAGAGGAAGGTGAGTCTAACTGGCCTACATTGGTCAATAAAAGCTTCATACTGTCAGGACATGATGTCTAAATGGAGTTTTTAGAAAAACCACCAAATGGCCCAGGTAGACCAGGTGACCCAGAAAAGGAAGAATATCCCAGGCAAAGAAAAAAATACATGCAAAAGGACAGAAGCATAAATGAATAGGTCACTTTGTGTGGCTGGGTCACACATGACTGGATGGAACCTTGCCTGACACCTGATAAACACTAAAAATACTTGGTGGTGGTGAGGAAGTTCTGTGTGAAGACTGTATTACTGGATCACTAACATCATTAATTAATTCTTGTTCTTTCTTTATTTTTAATTAACCTTCTACAGTCCTATTAATTCTGAATAAACTCACTCAATTCGATTTTTCTGTTTGTGCCAAAATTAATGTTGGTCTTAGTCAAAAGAAAGTCCCTCCCCACTGTCTCTATGTTTTGGGTAAACTCTATGCAAGGGAACAAATGGTTAAAGTCCAGACCCCACAAGGCCCAAGGAAATGCACTTTTCAACGCCATGAGATAACCTATTTGACCAACGTACTTGACCTATTTTTCAGATGTTATACTGTTCCACTCTAAATAGGAGGAAAAAAAAATATCTTTCAGTTCTGCATATACTCCAAACAAAGAATCCATAAAGGATAATTTTTTTCTTACTAAATACTGTCTTTACCAAAGAATACAATGTTTTCCTATATTTCCAAGGGCAAGTGAAGAAAGTAAACATTTTCTGTTTTTTAATACAGCTTTTGAGTACTCAAAGCACTTTTACATATTGTTTATTTGAGCCTCCAAACAACCTTGGAAAGTCCTGAGACTCGAAACCACCTTGGAATATTATACTTATTTTTGCAGAGAAGGAAACCAAAACTTCACACAACTATTATGACTAAAACATGCTGCTCCAAAGTCAGTTTGGCCATCACCTAGTCTAAGAAGCCTTCTGAAAAGCCTTGATAATTATGCTTCCTCTGGGTTCCCACTGCCCCCCATGCATGTCCCTACTAAACATTTTTCCAGTGTTTGGAAAACCTTAATGTGCATGCAAATCACCTGAGAATCTTGTTAATGCAGATTTTGATTCCATTGATTTGGAGTGGGGCCTGAGATTCTGCATTTCTAACAAGCCTCTGAGTGATGCTGATACTACTGGTCTAAGGCATTCTAGATCATTACAGCCCAGTGGGTGTTTTGTGTTTTTTTTAAATTCTCCTGCACTCCACTGTAAGCTTCATAAGGCCATGAACTCTGCATTATTAATCATAGCATTCCCAGAATTTAGTTCAAGATTTGACAGGCTATAAAAGTCTCAGTAAATATGAAATGAATTAATGAATAAGTGAATAAATGAATAAATGAAACCCATGTTTTTAGCCTAGAGCTGTTTCCACTATATCATGCTGTCTCTCAAAAACATGGGTCAGGACTACCTTTCCCGTTTAACTACCACATTAGATAAGGTAAACTCCAGCTTCCTTAAGAAAGCCCCAAACACCTAAACACATTGAAGAATTCTTTTTCTTGCTCAGCTAACTACACCTGAGTGTTCCCACTTGGGGTAGGAACTAGGAAGGGAAGGAGCACGCTGCTCTACCCAGTCAGAGGCTGCTCTACCCATTCAGAGGCTCTACCAACTGCTGCATGAGGCTTTCAATGTCACCTTCAGAATCAAGAGTTAACTGGCACATAAGGTCAGGAAATAGCCCATCATGTCTGCCTGTATCCCAAGAGAATCCGGAAACTTTAGCCTTTGGTCAGGTAGTCACTCTCTAGGAACAATACATTGGAGATGGGAGCAAGAATCTTAGGTGGAAATAGCCCCCCTGCTTCTGTATGATCCCCCTATGACACCCACTGTTCTTTAAAGGCACTCCACCCTTTCCCAGAATGTATGGCCTAATTCATGATTTTCCTGGATCTCCTTTACCCCAAACAAGCTCCACCTGTTTATCTTTCAGTGTCCGTCTTAAAAGACGTTTTATGCAGTTTTTTTTCAGCTCTCCCAAACAAATATGTCCTCTCCCTTTTTTGAATCTTTCTAATGCTTTATATTTTTCTAATAATCTCTAACACATTTTAGCATGCATTTCAGTTATGGGTGACTTTAAGTTCCCAAAGATCAGGGACTCTACCTGAGTCATCCTGGTAGGTAGCCTTCTTGGCAGATCTAGCAGAAAAACTTACATATACCAATAACTCAGCAAATCGTGGCATTTGTAAGTCGAACTGAAAACACGTATAATAAATATAAAGAGCTCATCTGGTAACAACCTTGGTCTATGTTTTTCAACATGGAAGACAGCTATAACTCCAAAAGTACAAGAAAGTCGAAGAACTGTCAGTGCTCAAAAGCTACAAATATAGCTAGAGCCATGGCATAAAATGAAATACTTCTGGTTCATATACTTCCACTGAGCAACACTGCATTTTATACACTTCTTTAATGGTTCAGACATATAGTTCTTAACATCACATGGAGACTCATAACCTTCAGAATACAGCATGAATCAGCTGACTGCACTGCAAAGAGAATATAAAATGCCATCAAGAATGTTCTAAACTGGAACAGTAAACTTTTAAAGTACAAACAACTCATCTGTTAGCAGCCTGGTATTTGGCTGTCTGGAAAGTAAATACATGAGAAAGATATCTTTAAAAGAGATTCTATTACCTGTGTAAGTCAGCAGTTTTTAAGCGTGAGTGTGTAGTAGCTCCAGGTAAGACATGCTGTGACCCGGCCTTTTTGCAGTAGATAGTACAGAAGCAATCTGTTGATCCTAACATGAAGAGCTTCTAATCACCAGGCCATGAATCTGTAATAATTTCCTTAGGCTAAGCCAGATTTGTCCTCACTTATCCAGTTTATCGGGCATGGATTCTTATTTTTACAATCTATAGAAGAATATCCTCAAAAACATAAATCTGAAAACAAATTATGTCCTCCATTATCTTACCTTTTTGGTTTTTCAAAACCTTGCCCAAGTGGTGTGGTCTGGTCTGTTTAAGGGCGCTCCGGGGAACCCAGTGTTCAGGCTTAGCAGCCCACTGAGAAAAACTGTTCCTGCTCTGGCTTGAGGAAAGCTGTGGCTTTTCATCTGAAGCCTGGAATCAGCAGCTATCTGCAGCTGAAACTTTTCAGGGTGCAGAGAAGGGAATGTAATTCAGGGTCTTCCCATGAGACAGGAATGAAGGACTTCCCTCTTCATTCCTTACAGTCCCTTTTGGTTTGCAAACTGACCCCCACACACACAGAGGGCAAGGAGAGACTGAAGAAAGACGCAGCCACTACAGAGGGGTAGGTGGCAGGTTAAGCGAGGGAGCTTCCGAACGAGGCATGCCCTGCGCCGCAGCAACTCCAGTACATCTCCGCACCCGCCCGCCAGAATCTTCCGAGTGTATACACCGTACAGATAGATGGTCTCGGCAACACTGTACTCTGCCAAGACTGTGTTCATGAAAATGGCTCCCACCACGGGGGTGGTGGGCAGAACATACATTCCAAGGTCAGGGGAGGGCGCGAGGAGCCCCGGAAGGCCGGGATCTAGCTCTCCAGGCCGTAGGCGGTGACGCTCTCTCGATAACCTCCTGCAACACTCCGCCCCCTCGTGAGAGGCTGTGACAATTAGAGAGAAAGGTTCCCTCCGCGCCCGCGTCGGGCACACGTGACTGAACCCGGCAAAGGCCTCTACTTAAACCTGTAAGATTCCGGCGCCGACAGGTGCAAGACCAACCAGAGGTGCCGCTGCTTAGGGTGAGCCTCGCGTGGTAGTTCTCTGGCCTGTTAAACCTGCCACCACCAATCTGGAGTGGCTGCCTCTTTCTTCCACCTCTCCTCGCCCTCTTTCTACGGGAGCCAGTTTCAGACCACGCCAGGAAATTCCTAAGGTTGTGAACCAACCTTTCCACCACCACCTACACCCCAGTGAAAAACAGGGGGTGCAGAAGAATAAAGAGAAGAGAAAGGTAAGCTTCAGGAGTGCCTCGGTGGCTCAGTCAGTTAAGTATGGGACTCTTGGTTTCAGTTCAGGTCATGATCTTATTGTTTGCGGGGTGGACCCCGACTGTCCCGCTCCACATTGACAATGCCAGCCTGCTTGAGATTCTCTACCTCTCATTCTGCCCCTCCTCTACCCACTTTCTCTGTCTCTCAAAATAAATAAGTAAACTTTAAAATAAGAAAGAAAAAGGTAAGGTTGAGCAAAGTTCCTTATGCAGAAAAGAGTAAAACAGATCAGACTGAGAGATTTACAGCTTAAACACTAAAAAAATTATAATACTATCCTTCCACCAGCCCAGTATGTGTAAAGCAATATCAACAAAGTTCTGATTATTCATCTTGATTATTTTGATCTTTATCTCTGAACAGGGAAATATAAAATATGAAGCTTTTTCCAAAGAGTATTGGATAACACAGTTTTACAGTTGTCCTAAGGATGGGCTTTCCTATTAAGTAGTGCCCTGTGGGAGCTAGGGGCTTTAGGAAGTAGTTAACACCTAATTCTATGGCTGTCAAATCCAAATGCAGGAGTTATGAGAGGTAATCCAGCAAATTGAGTTTATCAATTAAGTTTATTAATTAATCAGTTATACTTAAATTATCAATTAAAGGGTCATTTGAGGATCTTGCGTGTGATCGTGGTAGATACTGCAGGAGACACAAAGATAAGTAAAGCATCAGCCTTGACCTTCAGGGGTTGTCTGGGAATTCGTGTTACGGTTCTTGAGTTAGGGTGGCTTGGGGTGGCTGTAGGAAAAAGGTTTCGTTCCAAAAGAAAGGTAAGCACATGAGAGTTCAGAGGATGGAAAAAAGGTATATGGTTGCTTGGAATAAAAAAGCACCTTATAAATGGGCAGATTTGAGAAAAGACGAGACTTGGAGGATAGCTACTGTTGTTTCAGAAGGAAACAGAGGTGAGGAAAGTTTCTGTAAAAGGACAGCATAAACAATTGCATTCATCATCATCATCATCATCATCATCATCAGACTGGCATGTATTGAGTACTCCTTTCATGTAGGGCACTGTGCTAAGTTCTTTACATGTGTTAACTCCTGTAATCTTCACAACCACACTGCAGAGTCTATTATTATCTCCATTTTACGAAAGAGGAAACTGAAACAGTGGTTAATTGCCCAGGACAGATAGCTAAAAGTAGCGCAATCTAAAACTGAAAACCGTTCAGCAAACTGTTAGAATCTAGTTTGAACAGAGCTTTTAGTGCATATCTATAAACTATAATAATAATAATAATAATAATGTCTAGAAATACAGCTCAAGTTTCCAAGATCCCAAATTCTAGTTTAAAGACTTTGTTGCCAGACAGCAGGCAGCCACTGAACAGTTTTGAACAGGTTTTGGCATTACCCAAGTTGATGGCATTGTAGAGACATAATGGAGTGGAGGGAACTGGGGGGACTATTAGACCAAGAAGTCATTGCCAATTTCTCAGGTTAGAAGCAAGACAGATACCATATGGTTTCACTCTTATGTGGATCCTGAGAAACATAACAGAAACCCATGGGGGAGGGGAAGGAAAAAAAAAAAAAAAGAGGTTAGAGTGGGAGAGAGCCAAAGCATAAGAGACTGTTAAAAACTGAGAACAAACTGAGGGTTGATGGGGGGTGGGAGGGAGGGCAGGGTAGGTGATGGGTATTGAGGAGGGCACCTTTTGGGATGAGCACTGGGTGTTGTATGGAAACCAATTTGACAGTAAATTTCATATATAAAAAAAATAATAAAAAAAAATAAATAAAAATAAATAAAAATAAAAAAAAATAAAAAAAAAAAGAAGCAAACTTAGAGTAAAGACCTATGATAAACATAAGGTCAAATCAGGTGTGCCTGGTGACTCAGTCCAGTAAGCGTCCAACTCTTGGTTTTGGCTCAGGTCATGATCTCATGGTTTGTGGGTTCCAGCTCTGCGTCGGGCTCTGGAGCCTGCTTAGGATTCTCTCTCCCTTGGGGTGCAGTCAATTAAGCATCCAACTGACTCCTGATTTCAGCTCAGATCATGATCTTGCAGTTTGTGAGATAGAGCCCCACTTCAGGCGCCAGGCTGACAGCAAGAAGCCTGCTTGGGATTCTCTCTCTCTCTCTCTCTCTTTCTCTCTCTCTCTGCCCATCCCTTGCTGGTGTTCGCATGCTCTCTCTCTGTCTCTCTTTCTGTCAAAGAAAAAAAAATCCACGGAACATGTCAACTAATTAATTGAGTTCTGGAAATCTTAGAGAAAATGTCAATAGTGACTCCAGCACTTGGGGGAGAAAATAAGTCAACAGTGACTCCCAGATTTGGGGTTTAGAGGTTGAAATGATGGTTTCAGAAATAGAAACAGGTAAAAAAAAAGATGACTAAAGGGAAGATAATGCCTGTGAAGTCCTCTGCCTCCAACTTCTCTTTCTTCTCTTCCTTCTTTCTCCTTGCCCTCCTCCTCCTCAACACCATCACCATCATCATAGTCTACAAGTGATGGCACTCAGTCTGTTCCAGGAAGCGTTCTAAGCATTTTACATGTATTAACTAATTTAACACTAAAAGCAGCTCATGAAGTACATACTGTAATACCCCCATTTTATAAATAAGAAAATGGAGACACACAGGGGCAGTGACTTGCCTAAGGTCACATCATTAATAAGCAAGCAGAGGAGCCTAAGTTACAAGTCTAGCATTCCTGAATTTTTTAAACTGAGTGAAGCACAGACATCAAAATGTTGTTTTTGTCAGACAAACTTTGTTTATTGGTGTTTCTCAGTAGTGTACATAAGGGACATTAGGACTAATAAACAATCGTGTACTTGCAGGGAGGGCCTCTAGCCCACATGTTACAGAATAGCAGTTCAGAAGCTTTTCTTCCTTTTTCCGTCCTGCTTTCACAGGTGGCTGGGGTTTTGTCTGCTTGCACCTTGCAGTGCTCCATTAATTTTCCAGGGACAGCCTGCTAGTATCTGTCTCCCTGTCCATATAATCTTCATTCTGCCCTTTATAAGTAATACGGATATTCTCTCCTTTACAGAAAGAGTATCTGACCTTTCCAACTTTCATTCCTCTGATCTAATACATCTGGACGATGTATGACTCTGCCTGGGTTTCCTCTTTTCCTTAACAAGGCAATTTGAAAATATTTACATGCAGAGTGTTTCACATGTGGTGAGAGCCCAGCTTTTGCTGTGGTGCTGGCTAAAGAGGAAATTGTTTTAATTCGCTGTTAGAGTGTCCTCCAGTATATTGAGATGATACATTTGTTTGATTTTTTTGCTTCTCTTTTCCTGGTTCCGAAACTATGGAATTGGACTGTATGATGCCATGAGCAGGGACTGGAGGGAAGGAAGGCAGTGTCCAAAGAGAGAAGGACAAGAAAAAGGAGAGGTTGCTGAGCATGAAGCCAGGAAGGGACACCTGACATCTGGTAGTGTGAGTGACCGAGCAAGGCAGCAGCTGGCTTGGGCGTTGCCTCCTGAGTCCAGAGAATGCAAAATGAGCTAGAAAGATTGGGAAGACACAAAAATCAACATTACACATCATTCTGGCCCAGGATGGCCATTGCACAGAACTCCTAGCCCACAAGCCACATATAGCTGAACATTAACGCTTTAGAATTTTTCCCCCAAATTTATTACGATACAATTTTTTAAGTTTATTTTATTTTTGAGAGAAAGAGACTGTGAATGGGGGAAAGGGGATAGGGAAAAGAGAGAGGGAGAGAGAATCCCAAGCAGGTCCAACGTTGTCAGTGCAGAGCCTGACATGGGGCTTGAACTCGGGAACCGTGAGCCAAAGCCAAGACATTTAACCCACTGAGCCACCCCAGTGCCCCTAAATATTTTTAAACATACAAAAAAGTTGAAACACTGGTACATTGATCATAAGTATTGTCACTGCCTAAATTCAACAGTTAATATTTTTGTTAACATTCGAATATTCGAATATGTTAAAACTCAAATATTTGCTTTATCGGTGTGTGTACT
The DNA here is from genome assembly GCF_023721935.1 of Panthera uncia. Classification (NCBI taxonomy): domain Eukaryota; kingdom Metazoa; phylum Chordata; class Mammalia; order Carnivora; family Felidae; genus Panthera; species Panthera uncia. Next base: position 76,635,347 of record NW_026057580.1, on the reverse strand, counting down.
GATATATCTACATATGTACATATATATGTACATATATGTATGTACTGAACCGTTTGAAACTGAAAGCATGTTGCCAACATCCTGGCCCTTTATTTGTAATTACTTCAGCTTACCTCTAATAGAAATTAAAATGTTCTCCTTAAAGCCTCCAATACCATCATACCTCAAAAAATGAAGAAACATTTTAGTTTCATCTAATATCTAAATAATATTCAAATTACTTATATTGTCCAAAAACATATAATCAAGATCCAGTCTAAGTTCAACTTTGCACTCAGGTATTATATCACTTCATTTTATTTTATTTTTTTAATGTTTATTTATTTTTTTAATATAATTTATTGTCAAATTGACTAACATATAGTGTGTACAGTGTGCTCTTGGTTTGGGGAATCGATTCCCATTGTTCATCGCTTACATACAACACCCAATGCTCATCCCAACAAGTGCCTTCCTCAGTGCCCATCACCCATTTTCCCCTCTCCCCCACACCCCCATCAACCCTCAGTTTGTTCTTTGTATTTAAGGGTCTCTTAGGGTTTTCCTCCCTCCCTTTCTGTAACTTTTTTTCCCCTTCCCTTCCCCTATGATCTTCTGTTAAGTTTCTCAAGATGCATGTATGAGTGAAAGTATACGGTATCTGTCTTTATCTGCCTGACTTATTTCACTCAGCATAATACCTTCCAGTTCTATCCATGCTGCTGCAAATGACATGATTTCATTCTTTCTCATTGGCCAAGTAGTATTCCATTGTATATATAAACCACATCTTCTTTATCCATTCATCAGTTGATGGACATTTAAGCTCTTTCCATAGTTTGGCTATTGTTGAAAGTGATGCTATAAACATTGGGGTATGTGTGCCCCTATGAATCAGCACTCCTGTATCCTTTGGATAAATTTCCAGTACTGCTATTGCTGGGTCGTTCTATTTTTAATTTTTTTGAGGAACCTCCACACTGTTTTCCAGAACGGCTGCACTAGTTTGCATTCCCACCAACAGTGCGAGAGGGTTCCCACTTCTCCACATCCTCACCAGCATCTGTTGTTTCCTGAGTTGTTAATTCATTGAAGAAATGGGCAGAAGACATGAATGTTTATTTATTTTTGAGAGAGAGACACACACACACAGAGTGTGAGTGAAGGAAGGGGAGAGAGAGAGAAAGACACAGAATCTGAAGCAGGCTCCAGGCTCTGAGCTGTCAGCACAGAGCCTGATGTGGGGCTCGAACTCATGAGCTGCGAGATCATGACCTGAGCCATAGTCAGACTGAGCCACCCAGATGTCCCTATTTTTTTTTAATTTTCTTTTTATTGTAATATAACATGAATAGAAGAAAGAAACAAATTATAAACGCCCAGCTCAATTTTCACAAAGTGAAAACCTATGTGTAACAGATCAAGAAATAAAATATTAGCAACATCTCAGAATCCTACCTTGTGTTCCCCACCACCACCAGTGTGCCTCCCCAAAGGTAACCACCACTCTGACATAAGTTACCATTAGTGATTTTTGCCTGGTTTTAAACTTTATATAAATGGACTCATACAGTTCACATTTTATTTTGTCTGCTTATGAAATACATCAATATTGTATATATGGTAGTAATTCCTGTATTCTCATCTTGTATATACTGTTACATTTTATTAATAGTCTACAATTTATTTGCCCATTGTTGATTGGCCATTTGGATAGCCTCTGTTTTCAAATATATGTTAAGTCTATGCACATGTTTAAATGAGTTTGCCCATCATTTTCTTATTAATTTATGAGTTGTTTTTTATACAGAGAACATAAGATCTTTGTTAAATATATATATTCCAAATACATGCTCTCACAATGTCTGGCCTTTCATTCTCTTAACTGTGTGTTTTTCTGAGGAGCTGTTTATTTTAATGAATTCCAGTCTTTCCCTTTATGGCTCATGCGTTTTGTGTCTTTCTTTTTCTTATTGTTTATTTATTTTTGAGAGAGAGAGAGAGAGCATGGGCAGGGGAGGGGCAGAGAGAGAGGGAGACACAGAATGCGAAGCAGGCTCCAGGCTCTGAGCTGTCAGCACAGAGCCTGATGGGGGGCTTGAACTCACAAACCATGAGATCATGACCTGAACTGAAGTTGGATGCTTAACCAACTGAGCCACCCAGGTGCCCCTTGTGTCCTTTTTAAGAACTTCCTACCTGGGGTGCCTAGGTGGCTTAGTCGGTTAAGCGACTGATTTCGGCTCAGGTGACGATCTCACACTCCCATGAGTTCAAGCCCCATGAGCCTGCTTCGCATTCTGTCTCCCTCTCTCTCTGCCCCTCCCCTGCTCAGACTCTGTGTCTCTCTCTCTCTCTCAAAAATAAATTAAAAAACGTTAAAAAAAAAAAAAAAGAATTTTCTACCCTACTCCAAAGTCTTAAATATATTCTCCTTTGCTATCTCCTGCGAGCTTAGATGTACAACCCATCTGGATTTTATTTGTGTGTGTGAAATTAGGTAAGAGTAAGATTCACTTTTTTCCAAGTGGATATACAATTGAACCATTACATTTATTAAAACTACCATTCTTCTCACCCTTCGCTACTATGTCAATGTCATATATCAAGTCATCATATATTGATAGGTCTATTTCTAGACTTTCTACTGTTTGATCTACTTGTTTATGCCCCAGAGAATACAATATTGTCTTAATTACTGTGACCTCATAGTAAATATTAAAATTTGCTAGTGCAAGTCTCCCAGCTTCTTCTTCCCTATTACCATAACTATTCTTGATCCTCTGCATTTCCATACATAATTAAGATTCAATTTTTTAATTTTTAGAAAAAATATCTTCCTGGGATTTTGATTATGCTTTCATTGAATCTATAGATCAATTGTAGAGAACTTATTTCTTTATAATATTGAGTCTTCTAATCCACAAACTTTGAATAATCTTTCATTTCTTTAAGTATGCTTTCATTTCTCTCAGTGTTGTATGTTTCTATATAAAGTCTGTGTGCATTTTTTGTTGGATTTAATTCTAGGCTTCTGATTTTTTGGTATTGATGTAAATAAATCATATATTGTATTATTTTATTTCAAATTTTTGTGTTGCTTGTGTAGAGAAATACAATTGAATGTGTATATTCACTTTTTATCTAGAGACTTAGTTAAATTTACTTTTTCATCTAAGTTGTTTGATTGTAGATTCTTTTGTATTTTCTATAATTTTTGGATTTCTTTGTCATCTGAAAAAATAGTTCTATTTCATCCTTTCTAATACTGATAAACTTTTCTTGCTCTATTGCTCTGACTAAAAATGTCTAGTACAATGCTAAAGGGAAGAGGCAATAACATAATTTTTCCATAATTTCAATCTCAAGGGAATCTTCAGTATTTCACCATACAGTGGGAAATATACTATATGTATTTGACAGACATCACTTATCAGATTAAAGTAGTTCCCCTCTAGTCCTAGTTTCCTAAGAGTTTTGTTCGTAATCATGAATCATTGGATTTAATCAAATACCTTTCTGCATCTATTGAGATGATCGTGTGATTTTTTTTTTTCATTGTTCTATTAATGTGGTTTATACACTGGTTATTTTAGTGTGAAACCACCTTGCATTCCTGGAATAAACCCAATTTCCGTAATGTCTTACCCTTTTATTTACGTTACTGATTCAAATTGCTAGTATTTTTTTTAAATTTTTTTTGTATCTATATTCTTGAGAGAGATTGACCTCTATTTTGGTAATATCTTTGTTGCATTTTGGTTATTAAAGTTATGCTAGCTTCATTCATAAGCTAGAAATGTTCCTTCTCATTCTGTTCTCTGAAAGAGATTGTTAAGATTGATGTTATTTCCTCTTTAAATGTTTCAGTACTTTCATTGATGAAGCCTCTGGACATGGAGAGTTTTGGGGGGGAACTCATTTATTTACAAATAGACATAGAACTATTTATAATTTTATATCTTTTTGTATAGTTTTGATAAATTCTGGATTTCAATGGATTTGTCCATTTCACGTGTATATCAAATATAGTAATAATATATTATTGTTTTACTATCTTTTAACTATATTTAAAATACCTATAGGAAATGTAGTTATGTCTTCTCTTTCACACCTGCTTCTGGGAATTTGTACTTTTTTTTCTTGATCAATCTTACTTGGGTCTATTAATTTTATTAATCTTTCAAAGAACCAATTTTTTTTTAGTGATTTGCTCTATTTTATTTTATTAATGTCTAGTTTCATCCTTATTATTTTAATCTTTCTACTTTCTTTGGGTTTAATTTTATTTTTTTCTTCTAACTTTTGTGATGGATACTTAGATAATTGATTTTTAGATTTCTTTTATAATAAAGCATGGATAGCTATAAATTCACCTCTTAGGATGGGGTTTAGCCATATCCCACAAGTCTTAAGATGCCATATTTTCAGTTCAAAATATTTTTTTGAATCATTCAATTCAAAATATTTCTAATTGCCCTCGTTATGTCCTTTTTTACCCATGTATTATTTTCAAACATTTGGGGATTTTTTGTTTATATTTTTAATATTGATTTCAAACTTAATTATAGGGTGATCATATATCATACTCAATGATTTCAATTCATTCAATTCATTCAATTCATTCAAACGTGTGGAGATTTATTTTATGACACAATATATGATCAGTTTTGGTAAATGTTCCATATACACTTGAAATAACGTGTGCAGTTACATTGTTGAAGGCAGCGTTTCATATATGCTGATTAAGAATGTCAAAGAAAGAAATGTGATCATAGAAGCAGAGAAGTTAGAGAGATGTGATTGCTGGAATGTGCCACAGCCAGGGAATACAGGTGGCCTCTAGAAGCTACAAATGACAAGGAACAGATTCTCCCCTCCAGCCTCCAGAAGGAACTGCCATCAGCCCTGCTGATGCTTTGATTTTAGCCTCATAAGATCCATTTCCGACTTCTTGCCTCCAAAACTGTAAGATAATAAATTTATGCTGTTTGATACCATGTTTTTGGTAATTTGCTACAGCAGCAATAGCAAACTAATACACTCATCTTTTTGCCTTCTTTTACTTCCAGGCTTTGTGTGTACTTATACTTAAGTTATGTCTCTTGCAAGTAATGGTCTTTGTTGGTTTTTATCTTCTTACACATCTGACAACTTTTGCCTTTTTAAAAATTTTTGTCTTTTAATTGGAGAGTTTAGATGCCTTTCATTTATTACTTATATACTTAAATTTGTAACTTTCATATAACCATTTGTTCTTTTTTATTTATTCCATCTGTTTTTCTTCCCTTTCATTTTTTGTTTTTCTTTGGATATATCCAGTATTTGTTTTATAATTCCACTTATTGTCCTCTGTTAGCTTCTTATATATACTTTCTTTTATCCCTGAGATTATAACATGCATTTTGAGTTAAAAGAACCTAACATCAATTAGTACTATTTTCATTTCCTAGACCATGCTGAAGATTTTTATATTTCCTCCAGCTTTCTGAGCCATTTTCATTAGAAGTACTCATCTGCCACAAGCTGCTCTTTCTTGACCAGCCTTAGGATTGTTTTCTATGACTTTCCTGCTGTGATGGTATTGCCACTGGCCCTGTTTCAGCCCCATGCATAAAGCCCACCTGGTTCCTATCTTTCCTTTTCTTCCAAAGAGCCAGTCCTCCTGGATGGGGAGAGGAAGAGGCAGCAGAAATGCTGCCCTTAAAGAGATTTAAGGCTACTTTCCACATACTAGCTCTGTTCTATATTCCCAAACTTCACGTACTCACTCTATCTTCCTTCTGTGATAAGAATGTATTTAATCACACACCAAAAAATTAAGGTATTTGAATCCAATACTCCCTTGGGCACTCATCCATCTTTTTCTCTCTTACAAGGAAAAGCGTTTAGCCACACTGAGTGAAATGGAAACAATAATCCGAAGTGTATTCACAGCTAACCCTGGGTATCTAATAACCGCAATCAGCTCCTGACCTAGGGAGAAAATTTGGGGAAGATCCCAACTGTCTTCATCTGTGGGATACCTACAAATAGGAACATGAACTGCAGTGGCCCGAGTGGGCTGAAGACCATCCATTGCTAATTTTTAATTATATGATCTTGGGCAAGTCACACACACTCTCTAAACTCTGTTTCTTCTGTAAAGTGCTCAAAGCAATAATGCTCCCCCCTTTTGTTTGCCATAAAGCTTAAATGTGATAAATCAGATAAAACAATACAGTGCCTGGCAAATTATGTATAATCAATAACTACCAGCAATATTTATCTTAATCCTAGCCCACTAACATCCTGGGAGTGACTCCTGCAGAGGCACTGAAAGATGTAGAGGGACGAAATCACCAGGTAGGACAGTAACCAGTAAACTTTACTGCTTTTGACACTCTTGCGTTGAAAGCAGTTAAGAAATACGAGGTTAATTCGTGAAATTTGCCTGATTTTTTGCCCTACCTACTGAGGGTAGGTAGGTGGTAGACAGGGAAAAAAATGTCTCTGCTGCATTAAGATAAAGAATCCCCTCTCCCCCACTCGCACTCTCTCTCTCTAAAATAAAAAAAAATTAAAGAATAAAGTCATGTATCTCCAGCCTGGTGTCTCTAGCATTTCTGGTGTCCCATGATTTGTACACATAAGAAATATAATCAGCTTGTGGCCTCTGGGTGGCTCAGTCAGTTAAGCATCCAACTTCAGCTCAAGTCGTGATCTCCCATTTCGTGAGTTGGAGCCCCGTGACAGGCTCTGTGCTGACAGCTCAGAGCCACAGCTCAGAGCTGGAAGCCTGCTTCAGTTTCTGTGTCTCCCTCTCCCTCTGCCCCTCCCCCGCTCGCACTCTGCCTGTTTCTTTCTCTCAAAAATAAATAAACATTAAAAAAAATCGTTTAAAGGAAATATAATCAGCTCCTTGTCCAAGTAATTTTAATGGCCTTTTAGTGAATTAAGCTGAAATTCTTTCAAAATGCTATTAGGTATACTAATGTAACTCTGGTATAAAAAAAATGTGAAATGTGCAAGTATAAGTAGGTTAACAGATAATTTTATTACAAGTGGTGTTAAGAAAGCTGGAATAGGGGCGCCTGGGTGGTTCAGTCGGTTAAGCATCTGACTTCGGCTCAGGTCATGATCTTGTGGCTTGTGGGTTCAAGCCCCGTGTCGGGCTCTGTGCTGACAGCTCAGAGCCTGGAGCCTGCTTTAGATTCTGTGTCTCCCTCTCTCTGCCCCTTCCCCAGCTCACACTGTGTCTCTCTCTCGAAAATAAAAAAAAATAAAAAAAAATAAAAATCGGGAATAATGTGTATTCACTTAGCAAGAAACTTGAAGCATAACTAAAGTTTAAGAATGACTAAGATATAAACCATAATATGTGAGAGGATATTTAACCACTATAAAATAAACTTAAAATTAAGTGGCAGTGCCTAGGAACACATGATTCAGAATGTTGCTAATTAATGTGCAATCTTGTTAAGAACACTATTTTTTCAAGCATGTGTGTGGCATGATTTCCACATTGAGAATTTGATCATTGTTGATATAATGGGTGGGTCCAAGGAGACTACATCTGTCTTTGGACTTTAAAATGCCAGTACTACATTTTTAAGATGTAATATAAATATTGCTTTAAAGGAGATCATTCTTGAGAAACCACGGCCATGCATGAAGGAAATGTTGCTAGGAGCCTGGAGCTGGAGAATATAGCTTCCTAGAGTTACAAAGGAACTTGGAGTTTCCTCAGGATTTGGGGGTAGAAAGAGAGAGCTTAAATCAATAAATATTAATAAACTATGATCTGACTACCTACTCTGTAGGCAGCTATGCTTCAGGCTTAGATGCCTCTTCATAACATTTTAAACATCATGTTTGTGGTTGTGTTCTGTGTTTTCTCTTACTCCTGCCATTCCCTCCCAACACACACACACGCACACACACATGCTAAAATATAAGGAAAAGATATGTTTTGTCATGCCTGTAGTACCTAGAAGAATGTCCGTAGTCTGTGATCAATACATAATTGATAGATGAATATATGAAACAAAAAGATGGATGAGTGAACACAAACCTGGTGGCTTAAAACAACAGAGGTGTATTCTTTCCTAGTCCTGGAGGTCAGAAGTCCTTAATCAAGATGTCAGCAGGGCCACACTCCCTCCAGTGGTTCAAGGGGAGGTTTCATTCAGCATATCTCCTGAAAATAAGCATCAACTAGACATCTCCTACTTCCCCTAAAGAAAGTTCATCAAATTCAATTGTATCCACACCTCAAAGTACACAGGGCAGTTCTGACACCCCACCCAGCACCCTCCTCTTCTGGCTGACCTGCTCTGAGTCTCTCCAAGGCACTGGGCCAGGTGCTGGGGCAGCTTGCCTAGGAAGTGGATGGGACAAGATAGGGAGGAAGGGCTGAGAAGAGGTGATGGTGCCCTCGGGGCCTGTGGACAAGAAAAGCAAAGGCTAAAAGTGTGTCTACACTTTATTAAGCTGCACACTATGTAGTAAATTTTGAAAAAACTTTTTTAACATTTATTTATTTATTTTTGAGAGAGAGAGAGACAGAGTGTGAGCTGGGGAGGGGCAGAGAGAGAAGGAGACACAGAATCCAAAGCAGGCTCTAGGCTCTGAGCTGGCAGCAGCTAAATTTTGGACACGCTTATGTAATCCACTTCACTCATTAATCCTCTCGACTACAATATGTATACACATAAGAATCATCGTTTCTACTGTAGAGATAAGGAAAATGAGGCTTGGGGAGGGCAAATAATTGACCCAAGTTAACAAGTTGATAAATGTTAGAAGTGAGATTTTAATACCAAGTCCCATGTTCTTTTTACCACACTATATTTCTCATTTAAGATAATTGACTTTTTGTATCCCTTGCAAATCTAAAAGTAAGAGACTCCATGATCTCTATAAAATCACCATTTTCATAAATTTCAAACAATATCTTTTCTTTGTCAGATTTCTTTATTTGAGTGGCTTTTAATTTCCCAATCTGTGCTCTTTCCAAGGAAATGTTTTCAGCTCATGCTTGAGAACCTCGCTTTCCACTGTGGTTCCTTGTTTTGTACACCAAATGCTTTCCCTAGCTAAACCAGGTTCCATAATATTATTCTCTCAATTATGCAGGGCTGCACACAGGGCACTACCCAATGGAGATACTAAAAGTGAGTGAAGGGGTGACTGGGTGGCTCAGTCAGTTAAGCATCCAACTTCTGCTCAGGTCATGATCTCACAGTTTGTGAGATCAAGCCCTGTGTCAGGCTCTGTGCTGACAACTCGGAGCCTGGAGCTTGCTTCCAATTCTGTATCTCCCTCTCTCTCTCTGCCCCGCCCCTGCTGTCACTCTGAATCTGTCTCTCTCAAAAATAAATAAACATTAAAAAACAAATCAAAAGTGAGTGAAGAGGTGAATTCAATATGAAGAGTTCAGGAAGCATGAGAAGCAAGTAGCATGGATAAGACAGACGGAGGAGACTGGTCTGTATGAGGAGAGCTTTGCCAGGCAGGATATGGTCAGATTAGGAAGGGCACAGAAGGCCATGAAAATAGTTGAAACTTGATGTTTCAGACAAGTACAAGCCAATGAAAGCCTTTGGCTAGAGGTATAACAATGGTAAAGGCAACATTTCAGAAAGGTTCTCCCCTACAGTGTGGTCTGGATAGACTACAGCTAAAAAGAGAATGGAACCAGAGGTACCAGCCAATGATGGGTACAGAAATCCAAGCATGAACTAGTGAGAGCTTAGACAGGGACGATAGAAATGGGAATGACATCTCAACACTGGACTTAGCTACCTTTCTTGTGTTTCATTAGGACACTTAACCTGTTTAAGTTACTTGGCTTAAGTGATGAAGTAGTTGCTGGTGCCTTTAATAATGAAAACAACCCTGATAAATTACACTGAAAATTGCCTTCTTGATCCTTGCGGTCCTTTTCGTTTCACGTGCTGGAGTCATTATCTATTTGACACTTTCCCAAAATATATATTTAGGAAAAGCTAATACTTGGGACACAACTCAAGTTTTCATTACAAGTTGATGAACAGGTGCAGCTGTTGTGGGGGGTGGGTGGCTGGCATAAGAAGGCCTGAGTTTTGATCTCATTCCTGCCAATTAGAAGCTGTGTGGCTTTAGGCAAGTCATTTCACCTTCTTGAGCTTCAATTTCCTCAGCTGTGAAATGAACATAGCAATACCTATCTACAGGATTATGATCGCATTTAAATGAAAAAAAAAAGTACATGAAAGTACTTCATACATTTTAGAATGCAATATGAGCACAGAATTTTATTTTTGTGAGCAATTATACGTAAATCGAAACTAAATCTCTCACTCCTTCAAAAGGAAACATCATTAAAAGTCTCTACAGTTACTTAATTCCTGCAGGTTTTGGGGTGTGCCCACAGCAGCAGAAAACAAGAGAAAATGGCATGTTACCAGAGGCAGGTTACAAGGAAAGAATTGGGCATAAGAAACAAGGCCAACAATTTTGTTATTGGAACCAGTTATGGTGCTGAGCTGCCTGAGCTATGGGACTCGGGTTCTGGAAATTTCCCCTCTACTGGCGAGGTTGATAAGCTTTTAAACTTAAGTGCAGGAAGTTATATTTATATCTGTTAAATTTCATCTTGTTTCTTTTGGCCCACCAGTCCGACCTGTCAATATCTTTCTGAGTCTTGACTCTGTCATCCAAGTAATTAGTTGCTGCTCCCAGCTTCATGCCATCCTCAGATTTGATGAGTGAGCTTCCCATGCTCTGCCGCCGGTTTGTTATAAGTTTGACTGAACCCTGTAACACACCCCTAAAGTCTCCCTCTAGGGGATAGCCAACTTCAAAGCCACTGAAGACACTCTCAGCAAGCCCCCATTTCTTCGCCTTTCTACAAAAGCATCCAAAAAGGTACTGTCAGCTGTCTTGCTAAAAGCTCGCAACGCTGGCAGTCATAGCTCTGCCCTAGGTTTTCCACTCTCCACTCCCCAGTCATGCAGTCAGCTACCTGTACACGCATGCTCACCTCCTCCTCCCACCTCGAAGTTACAGCTACTCCTTCTGCCACAGAAGCCACCACCTGGGCCATGAGGAATCCCAGCACTTCAATCTCCTGTGCGCCTCTTAATGCATCATTTTTCCTCTCTCTGTTTCCCACCTGCTCCTTTGTACCACCTCTTCCTTAACCTGGCACAGAGGTTCTCAAAGTTTAGCAGGCATCAGAATCTCCTGGAAGTCTTGTTAAATCACAGGTTTCAGGGGCCCAAGATTTTGCATTTCTAAATTCCAGTGGCCCCAATGCATTCCTTGGACCAGCAGCATCAGCACCACCTGGGAACAGTTAGACATGCACATTCTCAGGCCCCACTCCAGACCTACTGAATCAGAGATTTGGGGGCTAGGGCCAAGCAGTCTATTACACACACACACACACACACACACACACTAACATCTCAAAACCACTGGTCGGCATTTTGAGTAAAAACAGGGCTTTATAGCCAAGGAAATTTGAGTTTGATCCCTGTTGTGTCCCTTCTTGGGCACGGAGGTCACATGACTTACCATCCCTAAGCCTCAATATTTTAATCTATAAACTGGGAATGATAATATCTGCCTCTGTGGATGGTAATGAAGATTAAATGAGATAATATAAGTAAAGCTCTCCTTACCATGCCTAAATATTCAATAAATGGAAGCTGTATTTAAATAAATGGAAGCTGGAAGAGAAGTCCCTCCCTTGTCCCACTCTCACCTTTACAGCCAAGCCCAGGAAAGTCTCCATTGCCTGTCTCCATTTTCTCACATCTCATCAGTCTTGAGATTGCTGCAATTGGCTTCCGTCCCCACACTCCACTAATGTGGCCTTGCTAAGATCATCAACGACTAAATTCCAAAAGTAGTGGACTCTGATTGTCTCATTGTTCTAGTCTCTGTATTCTTTCTTTAGGGACATTTCTCTTTTGGCTCTCTTGTGACTTCTTTTGGCTTCCACATAGCCCCCCTTTCATGATGTTCCTTTTACCTTCCTGCTGGTTCTGTCTCAGTCTCTTTAACTGGTCCCTCCGTGCCACTACCTGCCTTTCAAGTGTCCTGCATAATTCACCTTCATTTGTTCTCACTCAAGACCACAGCTTTACTCACCACTTAACTACCTTTCCAGACAAGATCTCCCTGGACCTCCAGACATCTCCAAAGGGCAACTACACATCCCAAAGTCAACACAACCCAAAGACCAAACTCACTGTGCTCTTCCAAATCTATTCCTCCTTGTGGATTCCTTTAGTTCCCAGATAGACTATGAATTCTTAAGGTCAGAGTTGAGGCCTAATTATCTCTGACCTCCCATACCTGACCTCAGAGCCAGACAAACACTTAATAATGTATTAGTGTATTGAATGCATGAATCAACAAAGTGAATTATGTCACATGGTCGAGTAACTTTCATAAAAATAGATTAAATACTCACACAAGAAAAAGAAAATGAATTATTTCCTAAATCCACACTGCTGGTAGGAGTCATCACCTCCCTTCTCTATCATGATTTCAAATTCACCTTTAAATTAGTCTTTCATGTCTGAAATCCACTTTATGTCCTTATTAATAATTAATAATATTTATCCAATCTGGACTTTGCATGCTTCTCTTCATAAATCCTCCAAAATCACCAAGAGTATTTTCATAATCACACAAGTAAGCACTTTAATTCTGCTAGAATGCAGTTTTCCCAGAGGCTTGAGCACCTTTAAGGGATCTAAGTGTTTTCTCACTATTCCTTCCCTTATCTCAGGTTTCTGTTCCTTTTTAACTATGTTTGTTCTGCTCTTTTTAGTTTGAAGATCATTCTCCGGGTAAAAAAGACAGAGGTGAAATCAAAGTTTAGTAGGCATATTCTTTCAATCATTTAACCTTATGCCATCCATCCCCACTCCATCAAGCCTTTATCCTAACCCAATTATTTAGTTAGAAATATGGTTTTGACTGTCCTTTGCTATTATCTTTAGCATTTTTATCATGATGAGTTTTAGACTTGCTGATTTTATTCTTACATTTTTAGTCACTATAGGAATATTCACTTTTGGCAATGAGCCCCTCCTTCAATCTTTTGTGTTCTGGCCAAGGGAGACCAGAGTACCAATGGAAGAGGATAGGGAGCTGGGCTGAGAATGGAGCAGTTGCCCCCCGCCCTGGGGAGATCCCAGTAATACAAGCAGCACAGGTGACAGAAAGATACAAAAACTGACATCGGATCTCAGTAACCAGAAAAAGCAAGGTCTGGGCTGGCTAGATTGTCTCCTGTTGAACCAAATACTCAAGTATTTTAGCTTCTTATCTGAAAACATGAACATTTCAAATTTGTTGGTATTTTAATTTTAGATTTGCCTTATCTTAATTCCAGATTGCTATTTAATCAGCAGTGGTTTGGAACACTTCAGCTTTTAGTTTCTCACTAAGTTAAGTATTTAATGATCTGTAAACAAACACTTGAAAAGATGCTACTTAAAGTGACTCTGATCCCTCTGTACTTTGTTAAGGAAATGAATCCACTCTTAAATTTATCTTCCAGTTTTCAAGTAAGCATTCTGCTATTAATGTCAAAAAAAATGGTCTGGGAATGAGGGGAGTTGAAGGGAAGGAAGTATCACTATAGAAAGCTTTTGGGCTTTTTAGCCCCAACCCCAACTGGAGGTACAGTCTTTTAATGAATCCTCTCTGACCATTGTAACTGGGAGAGTGGACTAAGGAAGGGAAAAAGAAAGCAGGGAGAAGAAAGTATCAGACCAGGAGCACCCCAGAACTGTAAGGGAGAAAGAGGACACACATAAGTGTAGGTTGAAATCCAAGAAGAGAAACCACAAGAAGAAATTACAGGAATGAGAGAGAGAGAGAGAGAGAAATTTAAAGACAAGGTGAATTCACAGGCAGAAGGAAATCAAAAGATGGAAGAAACATTAAAAAGCAAACATGGGAAACAGAGCAAAATGAGTAGGGAATATAACTCATTATTTATATTCACTTCAGATTCTAAAAATGGGATTGATGTTCTACAGGTTCTCATGCTTGGAGCACATCCTTCTGAAATATGCACTCACCTGATAGCTCCTTATTTCTTTGGATAACTAAATTTTATCCCTTGTAAGAATCATTTCTCACAGGACTGTCAGAATTTTTTTTTTTTGATAGTCACTTGTGCTTCTTGGGCTCTTCCAGAGTCTTGGATGGGGGGATTATGCTTTTTGAGAATCTGCCTTTCCCTAGAAATTAGGGTTCTCTCCTCTCCGGAGGATATTACATATTGAATATATCATATATTACATAGATCACAACATGGTCACTTGCACCTCAGCAGTTCATTTTTCCTTATTCATCAGAAATTGGTTCAGAGCAACAGTTCCCCTTTTCACTTCTAAGAAATGAAACGGTCAGAAGGGCGAGTCCAGTATCTTCAGATGTTGTTCTCCGAATTTGTTATCATTGTCTGATCATATTTGAAAATCTGTCATGATGAGGTTTCAGCTACGATCCCCAAAAATGTTTCCACGTAATTCCTCACCTGAGATGGTAGAAATAGAAACAACCCACATCACTTCCAATCAGCCTCTGTTATCACAGAAACCATCACCATTCAGGCAGGCAGCATGACAAGATTTCTTGGCCTCTAAGACTGCCAGGGCACAAAGAGGTAGAAGTGGACAGGTTTCTTAGGACTAAGGTCACCAGCACTAAGTCCAGCTTGAAGCAATGGGGAAAGCATAAGTCAAAGGGAAGAGCAAAACTGGAGAATATGAGGTGTGCCAAGATCCCAAACGCCTGGAAGGGAGTGTAAAAAGCATCAAACATGGTGTGTTGCCCAAATGACAAATGGTCAGAGCCCACATTTTGGTGTAGAGCCAAGAGTTCATTTAAAAAAAAAAAAGCCAAGTACAAAAACACTTGAAGCAAACCTATGGTTTATTTTGATCCTGGCTTTGATTCATCTAGTTGTGTTGTTTTACAAGTTCATGAGCTCAGAAACTCATCTGTTTAATTTTACTACTGTGTCCCTGGTGCCTAGGACAGCCTCTGGTATATAGTGAGTGCTCAAGAAATTAATAGTGCATCAATCAAACATCCATGTTTTCAACTATTTTTGTTTGTTTTCTTAAATGGACCAGCATGGGTGTGTACACAGTGATTAGAGTGATTTAAAGGGCAACTGCCAAAGTGAAGGTTGTGCTACAGCACTGAGTCAACCCATTTGGCCACAGTCTATCCTCTGTCAGAGTTACATCAGTTCATAATTCTCCTGCAGTTTCAATACACTAAGCAATCCCTACTACTAGAGATGAGAGAAAGAACTGCATTATGTATAAGTTTGCTTCTCACATGAAAAACCTAGCATTACTTAGGCTGCACGGGAATGCTAATGTCTTCTGTGCCACAGGTAAGGTTAAAAAAAAAAATAGACAACCCCTTTGAAATTATAGTAAAATACGTTTTGAATTATCTAAAAGCTTCAAACAAACAATTACTCTTTTGAAAGGTCTTCCCTCAGAAAAATTAGTCTGAAGCCTTAGATCACAAAATTAAATATATTTTCACCTTGGTTAAAACTGTTACTAGTGGGAGTCTTTAGGAAGGCATTAATGGGCTTTTTGTTTTGTTTTTCTTGGTTTTGTACTGCAAAAATGAATGGATTCAATACCTATCTGAACTGTATAATAATTTAACAATTCTCAGATTCCAAGCTAAGATTTCTTTCAGAGCAGTGACCCCACTCTCATCATTTATGTTGAAGTCTGCCCAGTACATTCAAAAGATTTCTGCTTATTATAACACTGCAGAGCAAGACACTTTCATTTGGTAATGTTTGTGGCAATAGAATCTCAATATCTAACTCTTTGCAACTTTAAAATGTTCTGAATCTGGGGCACCTGGGTGGCTTAGTTGGTTGAGCGACTGACTTTGGCTCAGGTCATGATCTCACAGCTTGTGAGTTCGAGCCCCGGGTCGGGTTCTGTGCTGACAGCTCAGAGCCTGGAGCCTGCTTCGGATTCTGTGTCTCCCTCTCTCTCTGCCCCAACCCACTCACATTCTGTCTCTGTCTCTCTCAAAAATAAATAAACATTAAAAAAATTAAAATATTGTGGATCTTTGAGCCCCACTTTGTAAGGATGCTGAGCGCTTTCTGTGCTGGTTTGCCTGATCCTGACCTCCAGCTTTCTGTGCCTCTCAGGGGAGCATGACAGGCACCATGTAAACCTCCAGAACATGTGGCAAAAGGAGAGCACTCAAGAACATGGTTGCCACAGATGGATGGGCTCTCCCAAGTTCCTCTTCTGATTTTCACTTCCCTTCAGGATGGTAATTTGGTGGCCATGTCCTTGTTGTTGAGAAAGCTGAACACAAGGAAAGGCCAAGGAAGGCAAATGGAGAGCAGCACCTTTGTTCAATGTTTCTCAAATCGTACACACAGAGGCTACATTTGAGTGGGTGATAATAAAAGATAAACACAAGATATGTGGAATGTTCTACTTTATAGAATGAAAGGAAAGAGGACTTGAAATGGGTCCTAGGTAAATGGATAAGAAAGCTCCTTACTCTAAATCTCTTTCCCTCTGGGATACCCACAGAATGCTCATAGATACCCATGGCCATGACTGGAACAAAAGAAAGAAGAGAAAAAATGTTTTATTTTCTCTACTGATACCCCTTCCCTCAGATCTGACCCTAGTCGCAGTCTTGGGGCCATGGCTGGTTATAGGAGTAGGCAGCTGGCTGCTGGATGAGGAACAAAGAAAAGTAAACACTGATGCCAAGTAAATGTGTAGGTTTCCCATGAAGGCAAGACGTATGAGCAAAGAGGAGCAAGCATCCTAGATACGATACAATTCTGACCAGTTCTACTGTATGCGGGTTTTTCCCACACCATCAAGCAATTCTTGGACACCAGCTGGGTGTCCTATAATTCAACTCAGTTCTGACACTATCTATCAGACTCTTGGAATTAAGAAATTCCAAGGGTTTTCGGATCTCTGTGCTGGAAACAGGGATAAAGACCAAATGTATATTTATTATAACTCACAGTATCACATATGGACATTCTGGAAAGCAAGGGAACGTCGAAAGCATCAAGGCTAAAGCCAAACAGCAAAATGGAATCTGAAGTCGAAGTCTAAAAGAATGAGAACAGGCAAGACTGGGAGGGTGAGTTTAGGAGACTGAGCCCCCAAATGTCCTGCATACAATGCTACAGGACAGGGTGTGAGAATCTGCATGCATGTTTTCTCAGGCAGGTGGTTGGGAAAGAGAAGGGTATCATGCTAGTCAGGACATGTTCAGTATTGTATTCCCAGTTCTTTACATGTTTATATTAAGCATATAAAGTGTTTACATGTTTATATTAAGCATATAAAGTGTGTGTGTGTGTGTGTGTGTGTGTGTGTGTGTGTTGAGAAGTGTGTTTCTACCTGCTTCCTTAAGGATCACAATGGCACCCAACAGTCTCCCTAGGTAGCAAGTCACATTGAGCATAAAGTAAGGCCCAGAATTGGGCTAGAATAAGTGCTGTTCTTCTTACCAATAATCCATGCTCAGAGGATTTATTTTGTTCAGCAAGGAGAGACAAGTGAGCTAAATAAAGGCTTTTTTTCTAAAGAGCTTACAACACTTGAAGAATGATGCAGGTTATCGTTAATGCCATGTAAGCACCCTCTAGAAGCACAAGAAAAGTTCTCGAGGAGACCTGAATTACACGTGTGTAGAATGCCTCCCTATCTGCTTAACTGGTCTGTCATGGGGAAGGGATGATTGGGGAAATAGAACAGGAAACTTGAAACAAAACCATTTATAGCACATGAAAATGAGCGAGCAAGAAGGTTGGCATGCATGAGCTGTAGTTAAAGAGTGCGTCTGTGCCTCATGCTTCCAATGAATTGTTCAAGAACACTTCATCCTTGAAGTAGGATTTCCTCTAATTCTGTCAAGGTTGGTGTCTGCATGGGTTATGTGCCAAGTAATTGTCCAGTAGCAAGTTAACAGTGTCGAGAGGCTATTTTAAAGATGAATGGGAACATAAAACATATTTTGTCCTATTCTCCACTTTGAATATGTCTCTGGAACAAAACTTGTACTTGAAATGAAATGGAGAAATGTGATTTTTATGAGTTACAGGGTTCTTTTTTTTTTCTTTCACACGACTGACAGAACAAAAACATTTAGAGGAAGACAGCCCAATGTCATGTAAGTATTTGTGTATTTGTTCTTGCCGTGGCTCACAAGGGACACAGCGAGCCCCCTCCCTGACTGAATGCTGGATATTATTTAAACTCTGCCATCACACTCCAATGCTTTCCAATAGCTAAAAGAATTTTGCATTTCTTCCCATAGGGACTGTAAACTCAAAAAGAAGGATTCTCCTGCAATAAATTGTATCTATTTTATTTTCTGAAATAGTTACTTTAAAAAAATATATGCTAAGAAAAACTGAAAGGGGGAAAAATAGGGCCTCCATTTATGAATTGTGCTCTTTTTTATTCCTACTATTTCCAAGACCAAGCAAATTATCATAATTTTCCTACCAGAGATACACAATTCCACCTAAGAATTGCTGTTTTCCAAAACCAGTGAAAAGCAAAGTTTCCAATAGATGCTGAGATAAATCTTCTGTATGTACTTGTATGTGTACCCTAGCAATCCTTTTGAATTTCAAGGTTATAAATAATTCCCAAACTCAACTTTCTGTTGGTATTTTAATGTGGATTATTTGTACCCCTCTGTTGGTGTCATTTCTTTTTACTTAATTATCCCTTCCAGGCTGGCACCAGTACATTCAGTATTCTGATGGGACCAAGCCACCATCCCACCTAAGAATATCAGTTATGTTTTGAAAGCAGACAATTTGATTTCATGCAGAAACCACTGTATATGCATGATGGTGTTTTCATAAAGACTCCCTTATTTACTCTAAACAGTGTTATGACTTTCACTGTATGGCCACATAGTAACTGTTTAACCATCTTACAGTCTTTTCAAGAAATCTTAAACAAGAAAAAGGAAAGCTTGGTTTCAAGAATACATTTTCTGTTCTTATAAAAATCAGCTCCTCTATGAATAGCTGAAATGAGGCAAAGCTTCAAAGCTGCAGCCTAGAGTACCATAAGTACTGTACTGGAGAGATGGCCTCTCAACCATGTCTGAATGGGAAAGGAAAGGAACTTTCTGCCAGCTGAATGTGTGTTTCCCAACTTTTTTCTTCTCATGAATATCTAAAAAGGACACTGGACTAGAATCCCTAGTAGATTTCGTATTTAAGGCTTGTTAGCGAGGGATCCCCACAGTAGAATCTGGAAACACACACAGCCACACACACAGGCACACACACACCCCACCCCATTCCTTTGCTCACTCAGGATTATCAGGACTTCACCCTGGGCCAGTTCTGCTACCTTTGCTGCCTGTTTTCTAGAAGCACAAAGGCTCAAGTGAGCTTATCTGATCAAAAAAGCCATCAGAAACAAAAAAGCCTCTCTTTTTCTATCCCTATGAAATGAGATCCTGGTGGGCAAGATTCACCCACACTGCTCAAGCCCTTTGATCCTATAGACTGAACCACTTTCATCCTTTTCATACCGTGAGTGTACCCACAAGGCACAAACACATGCAGGTGCATATGCTCATGTGCGCACATGCAGTGACATCAGGGGTGGCCACCTTCTCTTCCATATGTCCACTCACCATGTGACAGAGAGAGAAACAAGGAAATAAACATTACTTCACCTCCCCAAATCAATCCTGGTGTCCTTTTTCAGTGGATATGGCACACATTTCTACATGGGGGCTCCTGTGTAGGAGCCAGAAACTCTGTGCTTCTCCAGACACATGCTCGTCTCGAAATAATGAGCACAACTGCACAGTGGAGAATGCGTATAAACAATCACAGTACAGTTGAAAACTGCTCTGTGCAGGCTGATTATCCACAGTGTACCACGCTCTACCAGGATCAGTGTGGCGGAGGGGAGCTGTCTCCCCTCTGCCATTCTTCTAGGATCAGCTGTTCCAACTCACAGAGAAAACTCCTCATTAAAAATAGTCAGAAACAGAAACTGATATTGCACCTGAGAAGACTTGAGGAAATGCCATGCATATACTCATCCTTGGAGTTCAATAGCATAGTTCGCTCATAAATTGCTTACCATACTCTTTAGGATGGGTTTTGGAAGGTAGTAAGATGGTTTTAAACATTTTCCCTCACTTTAATTCTTCAAAATAAACAAATTTTTTTGTGAATATTCCTCCAGTGTTTTTATGGGTACATCTATGAATTTTTTTTTATTAAGATCATACTATATAGACTTCTGTTAAACTTTTCACTTAAACATTTTATGCTCTCATTAAATTTTCTTTGGTAAGAGTTTTTGTAATTACTCTTTTTTTAATTTTTTTATGCTTTTATTTTATTTTGAGAGAGAGAGAGAGTGCAAGTGGGGAAGGGGCAGAGAGAGAGGGAGACACAATCTGATGCAGGCTTCAGGCTCCGAGCTGTTGGCACAGAGCCCGATGCGGGGCTTGAACTCACGGACTGTGAGATCATGACCTCAGCTGAAGCCAGACGGCCAACTGACTGAGCCACCCAGGTGCCCCTGTAATTATTCTCTGACACAACTTTTTCGACATCTATTAATTTAATTAGACATTAAACATTTAGATGTAATTTGGGGATGAATTCATCTGTGGTGTAGATCTGATAAAGCCTGCAGAAGTCTAGATCCCATTGAACACCCAGGAGAATTATTTTTCTCTGTTTTATAATCCATGTTTAAGAAATGGATTTGTGTGTTCTCACTGATGGTTTCCAATTCTTGCAAACTTATGTATTGGGCTTTATTAATTTTAGGCATGATATTAGCTAGCTAGGTGTGAGATATTACCATCTCACTTGGGAAAAGAAAAAATTCTTTACTTCTCCACAGCTACAGCCACATTTGTTATTAAACCCTCCGTATAACTCTTATGGCTCTTTAATTCTAACTTTTAGGCTACAAGAGCATAAGCAGAGCTGATGGTCTGCAGCATCCCCTCTCTCCTGTAGAACCCATTAAGCTCTAATCATCTTGTGAAAACATTTGTCAAGACAAAAAGTACAATGCACTACTGGCCACGTGAGCAGTCATTTCAGTACAAATGAAAGATTGTTGACTGTCTTTGGCCTTTAATTCTGCAGACCAAAAGCAGTTACAGGTTAAGCTGTATATCCCCAAGCTGGTAAATCTTCTCTTTACCACCACCATAAGACTCGGGGTCTGTAGAAAACTTCCTATATGACCAAATGATAATCCAAATTTCTTTTAAACTTATATTTGAATAAAATAAAACCTATTTAGGATGATCTGAAGCACATTCTTCACTACAGAGAGAAAAATATCCCTCCTATATGCTAATGACATAGTTTTATTGTCATGAACTAATAGCAGCAATAGACAATTAATTGGTTCAGCTGTCTAATGATTGTTAGAAAGGATAGGTTATGACCAATAATTCCGAAGGTAAAAATCACTATTTTTGGCAGCTACTCCCTGGTTCAATTAGTTTATATTCAATAATTCCATGAAACAAATAATTCATGTGGTTACTTAGGACCTTGGCAGTTTCACTGGGAATCTCTGTTGCTCAGTTTTGCCAAACCAGATGTTTCTTGAGCAAACTACTAAGAGCTCTCTATGATTGTGACAGGCTATTTGCAGCTCCTCCTTTGATAATATTCCAGGATATATTATACCCACCGCATTCTATAGTGTAGAGCTTTGGGGAATTGATCATTCATTTGTTTTTGTTAATGGTGCAGATAGAATGGTGTATATAGAAGAACTTTCTATAGAAAATTGTACGTTCCACCCATAGATCTTCTTCTGAGCCATTTCAGTGGAACATTGAAATGACCATTCATTGAGGCGTGAGTTTTAGTTAGATCACAACAGGAGCATCAAAAATGAAACTGGCTGACAATGGAGGAAAATGGGGTCAAGAAAGATTTCTAGAGAGTATGACCCTTGATATGATTCTGAAGGACAAGTAGGCTGGGGCTTGATGGAGGAAGGGGAGGAATGGCATTCCAGGTAGAGGGAGTAGTGTGTGGAAACAGCTCTGCAGCGTGGGGCAGCATAATGTACTCAAGAACTTGCATGTTACTGAGCAGGAATGAGGGCCAGAGGTGGGGAGGGTAGCAGGAAATGAGGCTAATGTATGGTCAGGAGACAAACCATGAAGGACATTCTGTGTTAAACTGTTTTTACAGTTTGATCTTTATTCTGAAGTATATGGGAATGAACTCAAGGATTTTAAAAGCAGGCACATGACTTGATACAATTTGCCTTGTAGAAAGGTTACTCTGGCAACAGTGTGGAGAATTAGGGCAGGTAGGACCAGAGGCAGAGAGGGTAATTCCGAAGGTATTAAAGGAATTCCAACAAGAAAGCTAGTGACGATAAGACCAGAGAGCAAGAGAGGGATGTACAACAGTATTTGGGAGGTAGGATTAACAGCATAAATTGAAAATACAAAAGTAGAAAGAGTGGAATTAAGACCAGTATTCAGGTTTCTGGCTTGGGAGGTTATGCGAATAGTTGTGCCAGTCTCTGACATGGGGAATACTGGAGTAAACTGAGAATCTTATACCAAGATAATAGTCTGGTTACTGGTATGTTGAATTTGAAGTGCAGAAATGACATCCAGGTAAAGCTGTCTTATAAGCAACTGGGTTACCTGAATATGGAGTTTGGGAGAGAGGTCTGGGCTGTGGGTGTAGGTTTGGGAATCGTCAACATCTAGGTGACAGATAAAGGCCAGTGGGTTGAAGGAGGTCACCCAGGGTAAATGAATAGTGATAAGGCAGGTCAGAGACAAAGATCATTGTCTATTAGAAAATCATCAGTAACCTTAATGACAGCACTTGCTTTAGAGCCCTGGGGGACAAGAGGCTCAGAGCAGTGAGTTCAAAGTGAATGGTAGGTATAGAGGTTGTCAAACCTTTGGACTTTGGTACAAACAGCCAGTACAGACGTTTGAGGACAAACATGTTCCTTATCAGGAATTTCAGTCATCATTAAGAAAACTAGGAATCTAGAATGAAGTCAGTAAAATAACTGTTGCGATCATAGGCTGGATTAAGGAAGTGTTATGCCTGGAATAGAAAAGTTCTCACATGTAGTTTATTATACTCATTTCTGGGCACTGTGCCATAAATTCTAGCTTAATGGGGCTTTAAGTTCAAGGATTTGCTCCTCTTTTTCATCACTGTTGCAAAGGATGAAGACAAGATGTGAGGAATTAAGCCAAAGGAAAAACCAAAGAATTAGACTAATTAATTGTTATAACAAGTATTGGGCTCTTTAGAAAAATAGGAGAAAGTGGTGAGGCCTCCTCACTCTCACTCACTCTAAATTAAAAACATCCATGTTTTACAGGGCATGGGTGACCCGACCTACTCACCCAGAAAGCAGGGAAATCAGAAATTAAAGCAATATCAAGGAATTTTTAGCTGCCTCTACAAGACAGGGTTGGTTCCTGCTTCAGTGTGCTCACTGCCTGGAAGCAAGAAGGGGAAAGTCAGGTCTTCTGTGATCTGTGAGTCTGAGACTGGCAGTGAAAGAGACAGAACCTGTTTATCACCTATGAGGTAAAGGAATCCTGAGAACCTTGTCCCAAAAGTTGTGGTTCTCAACAATCAGATGAGCTGTGACTCTTCCTCTCAGTGGAATAGGAGGAAAAGTGGGTAGAGAAATAACAAAAGTGTTCCTACTTACCTTCTCCCCACCCCACCCTTCCCCTGCATGGAGAGGGAAGTAAAATTCATCTCCTCTATGAAACACATGGATAGAAATGGGAAGTTCCTCCCTCAACAGAGGACCATACATTCTGAGGAGACCATGTGGAAAATACAGTATCTAGAGCTATGCCATCTGAGGTTTTTGGAGCAAGAGAAATATACCTGAAATGTGTCGGAATGGACATCATCTGAAGGAAATAATAGCACTTTTTTGCACAGCCAAAGATGGAGCAGAGGGCCAACAGATGGCAACTAAAGATGGAGTGACCAACTGTCTCTGTTTGCCCAGGACTGAGGGGTCCTCCAGGATGCAGAATTTTCAGTTAAAACCAAGACATTTGTGGGCAAACAATAACAGTTGGTCACTTGGGATGACAGATTCAATGAAAGGAAGATACCTTTTAACAGAACTGTCCAATGGG
Organism: Panthera uncia; assembly: GCF_023721935.1. Classification (NCBI taxonomy): domain Eukaryota; kingdom Metazoa; phylum Chordata; class Mammalia; order Carnivora; family Felidae; genus Panthera; species Panthera uncia. The sequence continues at coordinate 76,611,167 of NW_026057580.1, read as the reverse complement.
AGGCAATGAGTTTGTTGTCTGGACATGTTCAAGCTCAGCTCAGCACGAGGCTGACACTCAAAGGGATGTGGGTGTTGATGACTTTCAAAGAAAAGCCCATCTATGGAGTCTGGAACTTCATACACATAGAAGGCATATGTGAAATGAGATAAATTCTGTGAGCCGCCAAGGAAAAGAGTTTCTTTAATTCCAAACATGTCTTATAGTCTCAGTATTCATAGCTTTTTCTCATGGTTGACTGCTCACAACGTAAAGCCAGTACGGAGAACAGTGCTGGTGCCCTTGCTCAGGGCCAGCCTTAGGGCTTCAGTTACAGGAGAATAACCAGGATCAGCTGACAGGAGTCACTCTGAAGGAGGGAGAGTGTTTCAGTGTCCCCACCTTTTAAAAATTGTATTGGAATATAAACATTAACAAATTATTGGTTTGGTTTTGGCATGTATATAATAACCTTTCTCTAAGAAATTCGTGGTTTTTTTCATGTGTTTCATATATATAGGGATAGAGATAGAGATAGAGACGTATGTATGTATGTATGTATCCTTCACACACACATTTTGCTTCTGTTAGAAATTGCAAATGCATTGAGGGTAAGATGCTGTCTGAAAAGGACTCAATTTTATTTACCATAGCAGACTATGTGTTGAATTAAACAGTGGTTGGGCTGGGGTAAGGGAAGTTAGTTCATAGAAGCCTCTCCCTCAGTTCCTTCTTTCTCAAAGGCATGTATTGAGGGCCTGCTTTATTTTTTGAGAGGTAGCGTAAGAAACACCAAAAAGGATATTGTCAGTGTGATCACAAACTTAGGAGATTATTTAAGTGCACTTGTAACAGCTAAGTAAGTCCCTAGTTCATGACTAACAGTGCCTGTACACCTTTAAACCTGTGGACCAAGGGCAGCAATGAGTTGCAGCTGCAGACAGAGCCTCCATTTGGCTTGCAGGAGACTGGACTGGTCTACAGTCATCATAAGAGCTTATGGTTAGAATGACTATCTGTTCCCATTTTCTCAGGACAGCCCTGATTTGTTCCTGTTATTCCAGAATAATTATCAATAGTATTCCAGTTAGGGTGGTAAATTAAATTATTACCTTGGATATGGATCCTTTATTGGGTATGATCAAAGTAGGAGCTGAAGTTGAATAGCCAATGACACTTAATTGGCCTCGTGGTCCTTAGGTTTCTAAAATACATCTATGCCGAGTCCAGGTATCAGGGAGATGATTATACCTGTGTGTATATGACAATATTTTTATCATTGTTAAATCATGATTCAAAGGAATTTATGACCACTTGAAGAAAACTTTTAAAATTAGAATTCAGAATGTTTCTCAGTAATACCCTTTTCGGTGTTGTTTTGCTTTCATGTTTGTTTAACAATAGGAGAATGGAGAATAACATTGTGTGCCTGGAAGGTGGTGACTTTTTAAATTTCATATTCTCTTTTGCACTGTCGGACTGGGCAAACTCACCCTACAAAAACCTCTAGGTTAGACATTGCTTCTAGTTTTCACTATCAATGTGCTCTACCAGGTGATCACAATAGCTTAGTAGCTGGATGAAAAAAACTCAAGTCTGCAACTAACTTTGACCCAGACACTTAGGATTTCAGAAGACTAGAGACAAGATCTGGAACTTAGCCAGCTGGCCCCAAACAGGGAAGTTTTCCAGATTTATAGAGCAAGTATAGGGCTGTGACACTCCCAAACTGCTCAGAGATGCCCACCAATCACCACCAACACAGCCACCTGTGTTGTGAAGTTATTTTGGGAAGAATAAGTTTCTAAAACTGGGGATCCTATTGAAAAAGAAAAGAAGAGACTAGAAATGTGTGGCCAGAATGGTACAGATGGGTGGGAAGAAAAGGAGGAGGAGAAAGATGGGAAACACATGCCCAAAATAAAGCTGGTCCTACATGGAGTCAGACCTGTCCAAGAAGGAAGGAACCCACCAGGAACTCTTTTGAGGGACTAGATGGTTACACCAATATTAGAGAGAGTTAGGCAGACAAACTTCATCCAGTTAATAATAGCTTAGTTGTTGGAGGGCAGAGAAGATTCTAAATACAGTATTGTGTCGATCACTCAACAAATACTCATTGAGCATCTGTGATGTGCCAGGCACTGCTCTAGGTGAGGACATGAGATGCACAGTCAACAAGTGAACAAATAAATGAACACTATAAATTCAGATAATAAATGCTATGAAGACAATAAAGCAGAGTGATGTCATGGCACCATTATGGGGGAAGGGAGGAACTATTTCAGCTTGAGTCATCAGAGCAGATCTCTCTAAAAAGATGCAATTTGAATGAAAAAAAAAAAAAGCCATCCTGTGAGTGAGTAAACTAAAGAATGGATAGCATTCATTGGGTTTGACAGCATGGAACTCATTGGTGACCTTAGAAAAAGCAGTTTCAGAGAAGAAGTGGTGTAAGTGCCGGGTGGGAGCAGGCTGATAAGGTGAGGATACAGTGAATGTGAGATAGGGAAGCAGAGATAAAGATTGCAGACAGCAGTCCACCTCAGATCTAAGTTTTCGAGGAATTGGAAGGGTGTGTGCAGCTGTAGGAGGGTTTCATCCTGGAACATTGCTGAGAGGGCTTTCGACATGCAGAAAAGAGCAGGAGGAGTAGGAAATTGGATCTGGCTGGCCTCTAACAATAAAGGTGACATTTCCTTTGTATTAACAGGGAGGGGGAAGAAAAGGACTAATGCAGGGGTGGTTTTATGGGTCTGACAATAGGAAGTTGAAGGAGTTTCCATCTTGTTATCTCTGTTTTCTTAATGAAGTAAGAAATAAGGTCATCAGTGAGAGTGAGAGGAGGTGTGCAAGAAGTGAAGGGGGGAAAAGTGTATAATACCTCGACGGTGGTTCAGTTTACTAGGGAAACACTACACCATCGTGCAGTGCACTTAAATATGATGATGAATTCATTTATTGTCAAAATCAGGCAGCCTAGTTATTTATTTTTCTCTAGTCATACACAATTGCTCAGATGTAGGAACAAAGAAGGAAAATAACCGTGCTCAACAAGTGCCTAAGTTCTGCCAAGTGAGTGTGAGAGGCAGAGGTGAATAAGGAGTTGGGCGTCTCCCCAAGGACATGGTTATGATTTGAGCCATGAAAACTAAACTGGGCAAAAGAAGAAGTGAAGGATCGTTGATGGATAATAGAAGTGTGGTAGCATTTATGGGGTAGGTGTCTCAGTGAGGATTCACCACTGTGTGTGGGGTGGTGGCGAGATAGTGAAATACACTAGTAGTGATTTCAGAAGAAGTGAATTGCGGGATGTGTTGTGGCAGTGGGTGGCTGAGGTAATGTGAAGAATTAGATGCTAGAGATCTTGTTTGTAGTCTTCTGAAATCCTGACTATTTGGGTCAAAGTTATCTTCAGACTTGAGTTCTTTCATCTAGCCACTAAGCTATTGTGGTCACTTGGTGAAGCATACTGACGGTGAAAACTAGGAGTGTCCCTATGACACTGGGGTACTTTGGGGCAGAATGACAGAGCAAAGTGTTATCAGTGCAGATTTCCACATTCACTCTCACTGATGACCTCATTCCCTACTTTGTTAAGAAAATAGAGATAACAAGATGGAAACTCCTTCAACTTCCCATTGTCAGACCCATAAAACCACCTCTGCATTTAGCCCCTTTTTTCCCTCTTAATACAGAGGAAATGTCTCTCTTCTTGGTAAAGACAGATTCTAAATGTGTTCTGGATCTGATTCCCTGCGACGAGCTGCAGCAGAGGAGACAAAGGAAATAGCAAGGGTGAAGTGAGCCAGCCCTTGCACTATGAAAAAGCCTAGGACAACTGAAGCAGAACTGGCTTTAAAGGCTGTGTCCCAAGGATATAACTATCAAATGAGGAATGGTCAGTAGAATGTCACCTTGCCATGCATAATGATCACTGATGTGTATTCCAGAGTCAGACTGCCAGGGTCTGAATTCCAGTTCCCTCACTTTCTCACAGAGTTCCCTCGGGCAACAAAATAACAGAAAACACTTGCAAGGTATTTACTGAGCACCTTACAAATAGAGATACCTCACAGCAACCCAATGAGTTAGGCATTCTTGTATCATAAAATGAGAACAAGTTTCTTGGCCTCTATAAACCTCATGATGGTTTGATAATGATAGATTCTACCTAAATGGTATTATTGTGAGTTTTCAGTGAAATGACCTAGGCAAATGATTAGCACACTCCCTGGCTCAGTGGAAATGTTCAGTAAATGTTAACCGAGAGGGTTAGATAGGAGGAAAAAAGCCTCAAAAGAGTAGGGTTTTAATGAGAAGGAGTGACGGTCTACAAGCAACATTCAGAAGCAAAAAGGACACTGGCCGAACTTCTGGCCTTGAAGAACACAGAGCATTAGGCAAACAAACAAAACACAACATCAAAGTTGGAAATTCTCTGTAAGTGATGTACAGAATTGTTGAATCAATATGTTGCACACCTAAAACTAATCTATCATCATATGTCAATTGTACTCCAATTTAGAAAACACAATACAATCCGGTCCAATACAATAAAAGTCCTGGCTCAGAGTGCCCAGCTGAGAGTCAGGCAAGGAAAGGAACTGGAAAAAAAAGAGAGAAAAAACTACAAATATTGAAGAGTTTGCTATTCATAAAAGAGGAGTTTTAAAACAGGGAGCAAGGGTGAGGGTAACAAGATGGGTTGAGCTAAGCTGGGAAGAGAAACACACAGAGGAGGGTGGTGGAGCTAAGAATCCGGTGGGGACTCATCATATGCACACACTTATCTCAGGCTGCCTAGATCTTAATCCTTGAGGAAGTTGTGATTCCACTTAAGGGTCATAAGACCAATACCCATGAAAGTGACACCTGTTCAGAGAGGAAAAGCAACCAGGAAAAACAGGAAACAGGTGGCCTGTTTCCAAAGAAGAGTGTATACATTAATCTGATCAAACAAAATTTAGCCTTGAATCCAACAAACATTTTTTTTTTTAGCATTTACTGTATGCCAGAACCTGAGCTAGGTACATTCACGTATATTATCTCTTTTAATCCTTATACCGCCACAAATCAAACCGTATGTGTGTGAAGACTGTAAAGGTTTAATATTGAAACATTGCAGATTAGTCAGCAGATAAACTGGTACACTTCAGAAACCTCCACCTGTTTGCCACCACGGATATAATGATTACCATGAAGGAGACAAGACCTATGTATTTCCCCTTTGTTCCTTCCCTTTGTACCTCAGTGGTTCTCAAAGAATTGCTGTATAGGACTATATCCTCAAAACCAAATGCACTATCCTGTGTGGGTAATTTAAAGGATTTTCAAGAGTAATCCTGATTTTGCCTTAAACACTACCTATATAACCCATATAACCCAACCCCCAAGTAGGATGTAGGTCCTCTGTACAAGAGTTTAGTGATACTTGGAGAGGCTTGCATTTTGAGTGATAACCCATATAACAAGGATGACAGGCAAGATGGATTTTTTTCTAACCCCATCTCCCATGGTCTAAGAGTTGGTTGCTCTAAAAGCCTCATTAAACACTGGACACAGGCAGTGGTAATTGGCAACTTTCTAACAGAATATTACATCAAAATAAAGAAAGGATGTCTCTTCAAACTGGCTTAAAGAAGACAAACTTTGGAAGGTAGAAGAGTGAAGGTGGGGCTACTCAGTAACTGATGAGTATGTGTGTATATAGGTCAGGACTTCCAGAAATTCTTGGGGAAATGGAATTTATTTTTTTAAGTTTTTATTTAAATTCTAGTTACTTAACATGTGGTGGAATATTGGTTTCAGGAATAGAATTTAGTGATTCATCACTTGCATATAACACCCAGTGCTACCCTGAGAAAGGGAATATATAAGAGACTAGAGTCCTACATAAGCAGGTAGGATATGGTTATTGATGGAAATTCTCAAAGGCAAGAGAAATGTTTGGGTGGTGGATTTCAGAAGGATTTGTGGGTTTTGTGGTAGTTGCTTATCTTTTCGTTAGTTGTTTACTTTTGACTTTTTAGATCAAAGAATCATTAGGCCTATCAGTTTATTAAAGTATTTTTCAGATTTACTTTGAATTGTAAGAATTTTTTAACCATTCCACAGAGATGCAATAATGTCCAAAGAATAGACACATGAGTGCATACAACTGCAATACCTAACAACATGTTTTTATCCCCTAAAAATGATAGGATATCAAAATTACTGGCTGATTTACTCATGATTCCAGGTAACACAGGCAAACGTCAAACCCATTGTCTCAGGTTAAGTAGACCAAACATTTGAGTGACTTACTTGGTTTCCTTTTTAACCATTACATTTGTCAAGGTAGAGACATTAAAATGGCAGTGGAAACTTGTCTGTGGTTGATAAACTTAAGGAATTTCAGAAAACTGAAAGTAAAAAGGGAGAATTTTCTTCCTTTGGATTTTGAAACTATATAGTTAAAAGATTGTCTTGCTTGCTTTTACGTACTTCACAACACTGAACATGCTTTAATAAGCAAGAATGGTTTCAAGAGTAATTGTCAGAGGATCTTGCATTTTGTCTTTTAATAATGCTTATATACTCGTATATTTATTGGACATTATAAGATCTAAAATATGTGTGGCTAGTAGACACCACCTGAATTTTTAAGGCACATTCTGGTTCCAAAATTCTATACTTAGGAAATTCTATTGCCAAAACCTTTCAGAAGGAAAACTGGAAATCATCATCACAGTAGATTCTATCTCTTAGATAATAAAATTGAGTGGCTCTCTCAAATCTCAATATAAACTAGACCAGGATCTGAGTTCTTTATTTGGCTCTAACAAAACAGCTGATTTTCTTTCTATCTTCATTCATTCTTTTTCCATTTATTGAGCACCAACTCTATCACTTACTGTGTTTCCAGCCACTGAGATATCAGAGATATAGGTCCCTGACCTCTAGGAGTTTGAAGAGGAAAATAATTTCAATATAAATGAAAAAGTGCTATGAGCTAAGCACAGGATTTAATATGAACTCACAAGACAGACAACTAAACTGCTGGAAAATTTCTCTGAGGAATCGATGATCAGGCTGGGTTTTAAAGGATACATGGGTGTAAAAGGGACAGGAAAGATGTACCAAACAGCAGTAAAAGGATTCACAAAGATACAAAGGTGGGAAGACACTTGGCCCTTCCACAAACAGGAGACTTACCATGATTTGAGTGAAGCATGCAAGAAATAAATGGCAGAGTGTGTTAAGAGGTGGATTTGGAGAGTCAGTTAGGATCCAAATAAAGGAATTTCTTTACTGTGCTAATCAGTCAGGATTTTTTTTTCTAAAGGCATTAAAGAACTATTAAAAGTGTTAAAGTGAGAATGACAAGATCTGATTCATATGTTAGAAAAATGGTTATTTTTTAAGATAAAGAATGGATTTTATGACATCAGGACTGGATTTAGAAAGATTAGTAGGGTGACTGTCTCTACCTAAGGATGAAAATGGTCAAAATTCAACCAGTGAGAAAAATTCAACCAGTGAGCAAAATTCAACCAGTGAGCAGAGAGGGGGGCTCATTCAGAAGATATTAAAAGCATAAGTTTAACAAGGCTCTGCCACTAACTGGCCATGACTTGAAAGGAGAAGGGAAAACATAGAGGGTCCCAGTTTATCTTGGGTAACTAGATATCTGCTGGTCCAGTAAACAAGAAAACACACAGGAGGGAACCAGATTCAGTGGGGAGACTCCACTTTTGACCACATTATGTTCGAGGTGCCTGTGACATGATGAAGGACAAAAATCTCTAAGAGAAATCTAAGATGTGATGTGAGTCTGAGATTCATCAGCATGTAGGACACAGCTAAAGCCAGCAAAGTAGAGAAGGCTTTTCATAGAACATGTGTAGATTCAGAAGCAAAGAGGTCTGTGCATAGACTATGAGGAAATACCAGTGTTTAGGGGAAAGATAAACAAAGAAAGGTGCCAAAAAGATATCCTGAAAACAATGAAAGCTTATTATAATGGAAAACAAGGTGAAAACGTTTCATAGACAAAATGGACAATAATGCTAAACATTAAAGAGCGATGCAGTAAGAAAAAGATAGAAATGTCTCAAATTTATCAGTGAGGACCCTGATGACTTGTAAATAAAATTTTTAGTTAAATAATGGGAGTGGAATCTGCAATGGATTCAGGTACAAAAAAAAAAGTGGAAACCAGTGTTATCTTCTTGGGAAATTTTCAGTTATAAATTAATTAGAAAAATAAGCTAGTAGATAGAGGGCACTGTAGAGGTAATGGGGGATCTGAAGTGGGGGTGAATTTTTCCCTTTGTTTTTATGTGATACAGACTTTAGTGTCTTTATAGACTGAGGAGGGGATCTTTAGAAGACAAAACACAGGAGAGAAGAGAGAATCAGCAGTGCAAAGAGGAATAGGACCAACAGAACAAATGGAGAATAAATTTGTGGCAAAATTTTTAAAATCAATTCGTCTAAAGTGGAGGGAATAAATTATATCCTGGTCTAGACAGAGCTATGTTAGTAGAAGGGGGTGAAGAAAGAAATGGGAAGTTGAGGAAGTTGCTTTCAGATAGATGCTCTGTGATTCAGGAGGTAAGAAAATCACCTGCTAGGAGCAATGGGGAAGCCATGGAATCTGGTCCAGGTAAGAATGTTAAAGGTCTGAAATAGCTGAACATATTATGGATGTGCTTGTTTGCTTGTGGTAAATAGCTTGCTGGGAAAACAACAAAAACAACAATTTCACAAATAAAAACATTTGTCAAAATGAAAGAGTTAAAAAATATTCTTGTGAATATTTTCACTCCCTAACTCTTATTTCTGAATTCCATTTGGGTCCTTATTCCCTGCCAGTAAGTGGCACCACCACTGTAAGAATATTCTACACATTCAGCAATATGCTATTAGGCAAATTGCAACGCTATTGGAACAAATATTTTTAAAAAATCTTGTCCTGATATATTTGCCTTGTGTTTACATTTACTGTAAATTCCATTCTTTTCCAAGACAGTGGAATTCTTTTGTAACGGTAGTGGTGGGAGACAGGTCTAAGTCTATGGTAATAGGAAAACTGTAAATTCGTTTTTTTCAGGAAGGGAATACAGTGTAATCACAGTATACCTAAATCCTTAACAAAGAGCTACATTATAATACACTTCTACTTGTAATTTTTTTCTTATGCTGTCATTTTGTTTTAATTCCACTTTAATTGCATTTTGATTATCTGAAAGGGAAGAATACAATAAATGACACAGTGATTTAGACACAGCACTAGTTTAGCTTGAATTGCAGTTCAGTGATATATAACTGAGGTAATTGAAATATGCTACATGAGTGAGATTTCAAGGAAAGAAAACAACAACAACCTGTATTTCATATGTGGTTAATAGTTGAATTCCTACAGACTCACATTCTTAAGCCAAAAGTAATGATCTAAATCTGAACAAAAACTTTGGTGGAAGTCTCCCAATAATTCATTGGGAATGTAAATGCAATGAACTGTAAATTAGTATCACCTACAAAGATTGAGCTGGACATTTCTCTAAGTAATAAATTGGTTCAATACATTTTTTAAAATCTGTTTCATTCCTATAAAAGACAAATGGCTACTGAGAATGACAAAAGATCACTCAATCGGAGTAATACTGATACAAAGTGATATGTGTGTGCCAAGTAAGCTTGCTGTTAGATAGATTGAATTCGGTGATACCCTTCCGAAGCACTTCTGTAACTGGACTATATTAACTTGAATTCAAACCATTTTCATTTTACAACAGTCAAGGATTAGTCATTGGCAAAAAATTTTTAAACATCTAACCCCATGCCTCTTTCTAGTGTTGACAAGAATTGCACTACATTGGTGAACAGAAAGCCCTACACAAACAATCCCCTAATTATAATTCAATGTCTGGTGATAGAATAGAATTTGTAATTTAACGTGGGCAATCTGTTGATTAACTTTACCTAATAAATACTAATGCATAGTTTAAGCAAAATGGTTAATTTCAACTAAAATTCCTCTTTTTAAAAATGTTTATTTATTTAGAGAGAGAGAGAGGGTGTGGGAGCAGGGGAGAGAGAGAGTGAGAGAGAGAGAGAGAGAGAGAGAGAGAGAGAATCCTAACCAGGCTGTGCACTCATCACAGAGCTCACGAGATCATGACCTGAGCCAAAACCAAGAGTCAGATGCTCAATGCTCAACTGACTAGCCACCCGGGCTCCCCTCCCTTTTAATTCCCTAGCTTTTATTATTTATAAATGTCAAGATACTTTTTTAAATGTCAGAACAATTACTTGAAAATTTTGAAAGCAGAAATGAAAGGAGAATGGTGAGTTTTGTTGTGTGTTTTCTCTTCTCAACCTTTAAACTTAAGAAAATTAAATAGTTGTGCTTTTGGCACAAATGACCTATCCTTTAGGTTTATAAAGTTGTCATAAAGGTACACCATTTAAATATTCAGCCTGGTAGAAATGCCTTGAAACATTGGGCAAACATCCAGAAAATAGGTGTCCAAGCTAACCCATGTAGTATTAAAACATATAACAGACAAAACAGATGAACATAAGGGAAGGGAAACAAAAATAATATAAAAACAGGGAGGGGGACAAAACATAAGAGACTCTTAAATATGGAGAACAAACTGAGGGTTACTAGAGGGGTTGTGGGAGGGGTATGGGCTAAATGGATAAGGGGCATTAAGGAATCTACTCCTGAAATCATTGCTGCACTATATGCTAACTAATTTGGGTATAAATTAAAAAAAAAATTTTTTTAATAATAAATAAAATTTTAAAAAATTTAAAAAAACATATAACAGAGGGAAAGCTAACTGACTCAGAGAAAGAAAATAACTGCTAAGTTTGGGATTAAAATTAAGTTTAAGGCCAGGGTTAACTTTATTGCCTGCTCTAACTAATTGAGCTAATCAGCCATTCTGTAGTTTTTACTTTAAGATTTTAAAATTTAATTGTGATTAAAAAAACATTAAAATTTTACCATTTTGACCATTTTTAAGTGTACAGTTCAGCAGTGTTAAGTGTATTCACATTATTGTGCAACAGATCTCTAGAACTTTTTCTTTTTGCAAACTGAAACTCTACCCATTGAATACCTCTTTCATGCACCTCTCCCTCATCCCAGCTACTGGCAACCACGACTCCACTCCATTTCTGTGAGTTTGACTAGATATCTCATGTAGATGGGAATCATACATTATCTGTGTTTTTGTCACTGGCTTATTTCACTTAGCATACTGTCCTTCATGTTCAACCATTATATAACATGAGACCTGACTTCTGTCTTTTTTAAGACTGACTCATACTAGATTTAATGCATGTACCATGTTCTCTTTATCTTTCATCCCTTGGTGGACATTTGGGTTGCTTCTACCTCTTGGCTATTGTAAATAATACTACAATGATCCTGAGTACACAAATCTCTCTCCCAGATCATGCTAGTGTTTACCTTTTTTTTTTTAACCAAATAATTGTAGACTACATAAAATCTGTAGTCTATAATAGAACTTTGTATTTATTCTTTAATAATCAGACAGATCTTTTATAGAGAAAGGGCCCAAACAGAATTGTGAATAACCACATACATAAATCATCTTCACCGTTTAACTGGGCAATAACATTAAAAACAAAAAGTACATCTCAGAGATTTGTGAAGTTTTGTTTGTTTATATCTTTTAGGCTCTTGTCCAGTTGCTTGACTCACTTTAGCAATCAAGATAATTAGTACAGTTCAGTTTGTTTCTCTGGCCTGTGTCATGATGGAGCAGATGCCTGAATGCCATTCTGGGAGAGGTTTGGACGAGGCTTGCATTAAGGATAAGGGTGGTTATGAGCAGCAGGATGGAGAGGCTGCCCACCACCCTGCTTTGGAGGCAAATGAATCAGGAGGGAAACAGAAACGTGAGGTTCCCAAAAACTCATTCATAACATTTATCTTTGGGGTCCGATTTACAGGGCTATGACTTATTTTCTCACTACTCATTTAAAAACTTACTTATCAATGGGGTGCCTGGGTGGCTCAGTTGCTTAAGTGACCAACTCAGTCTCAGCTCAGGTCATGATCTCATGGTTCGTGAGTATAAGGCCCACATCAGGCTTTGTGCTTATGGTGCGAAGTCTGCTTGGGATTCTCTCTCTCCCTCTCTGTCTGCCCCTTCCATACTCTCTCTCTCAAAATAAATAAATAAACTTAAAAAAAATGTTTTTAACTTATCAAAAGACAGTAGGAAGTTCAGGGTTAAAAGAATTTATTCTTAAAAAGAATGAACTCCATCCTAAAAGATTTTAATTTTAGGGGCGCCTGAGTGGCTCAGTTGGTTGAGCGTCCAACTTCGGCTCAGGTCATGATATCACGGCCAGTGAATTCGAGCCCCAGGCTCAGAGCCTGGAGTCTGTTTCAAATTCTGTGTCTCCCTCTCTCTCTGACCCTCCCCTGTTCATACTCTGTCTCTCTCTCTGTCTCAAAAATAAATAAACGTTAAAAAAATTTTTTTTTTAAGATTTTAATTTTAAATAACCTCATACAATGAGAGAAAATCAGTAATGGTAAAATGTCTAAATTAATCGTCTTGGTAATTAACTTCCAAAAATTCTTATTCATATGTTTGAATCAAAGATGAAAGCTATATATTACAATAGTTCTAAATATTAAGTAAAATGGATTCACCAAAATTAAATTTCAAAAGGCATCAGAAAATTTGTCCAAAAATACATAGGTTTTTTTTTCCTCTAAATTTTCTGCCATGAAATCCTCTTATTTTCCTGTGAAGGAAAAAATGTAATAAATATTACTTTTAAAATACACAGGGAATCAGGCCAAACAGTCCATCGATCAGCAAGTGTCTAAGAATATGGATCAGAAAAATGCTTCATATTCACAGTTTGAGCTTGATATGGTCAGAAAGAGTGGAATTTCAAGGCTTGACCTCAAAAAGCACTGCAGTCAGGTGAGTCAGGGGCTTTCAGGTGTCGGGTAGACTTTTCATCACTGGAGTGCTGGCTGAAATTGTGTTCTGTGCAGTCATGAAAAGCTGTTTCTTTCTAATGGCTCTATGGTGAATTAGCCTCGATTAAATATTTAATGCTACAATCTTAGCACAACTAACACTAATTATCTTCATGTTCCCAGTCCCAACAAGATCCTCAAGAAGACAACAGTCCTGTCACCCTCGATCCAGGGCCTTTCCTTCCACAACTAGATTACCATGTGTTGGTAAAACTGTCTGGGAAGTTGAAGCAGTTTCCTGTCTTGAGGTTTGGAATATAAACTAAATATATATGCCTACAGGACTGTCAGCTAGCACTTCTCAAAAACCTATAAGTCATGGATGAGGATTCCATCTTTTCTGATTTGCCAGGATGTTGACAGGATTGGAGGAAATTGTTTGAAATTATGAGGGCAATATTACTCCTCTTAGTGGGTCTAATTAGTTAACAGATAGGGGGTGCATTGCCTCGACTTAATGAGAGATGAATAAAAATAAACATAAATAAATAATGCTAGAATGAACAAAGAAAGTGAGAATTCTTAAATCCACAATTTAGGCATATTTCCAAATAATTAACTTGGAAATAAGACAAAACTGCCTAATATATTTTACATAAAACATTTTTAATCATGAATGCATTTTCCCCACCCCACCCCCATTGAAATAAAAGCCAAGAATTCTGTTTTAAATCTTTCAACAAGCAAAGCTGCCCAAGAACCTGATGTCTTGACTCTCTCTCCCAGTGGTTCCTTGGCTTTGCAAACTTTGTGAAAGAATTAATTGGATGTTTTTTAAAATGCTGATTCAGAGGTCTTAGCCCTACTGGGTCTCATACAGTAGGAATCTGATTTATAATACATATACCAGGTGATTCTGAGGCAAATGGTCTAGGGAGGAGGTCCAGCTACAGAATTTGTGGAGCCCAGGGCAAAATGAAAATGTAAGCTCCTTGTTCACAAATAATTAGAAATTTCAAGATGGCAACAGCAGAGTGTTAGACCAAGAGCAAGGCCTTTCTAAGTATGGGCCCTGTGTAACTACGTGGGCTGCATGCCCATGAAGCCGGCCCTGCTCAGGAGTTTATAAACACTACTCCAGATAACATTTAAACCAGACCTCGATGTCTCCAGAGCACTTTGAGACTGAAACAGAAACTACCCCCACTACACCTAAACCAGGCCTTCACCAGAAGAGACAGCCCAAAATGGTTTCTCTTTCTCAGAAATCTTTGAGGGATGATAACTTAGGACCATCTAGAATGAAAGGATACCTTTTAAAACCCAGTTTTGGGGGAAATTTAGGTAAGACTCAACTGTTATATCCCAATTTGGGGGCAAATCTGTTTATTTTCATTATTTTCCTTAATGACTCTTCTATAATCCTATCTCATCAATGAGACCATTTTGCAGTATAAACAGAGATGGAGGACTGAAAAATACAACATGGCATGAAGCTTTTCTCCAGCTGTTCACAGCACTGGCCATGAGCCTCAGCATGGTTTTAATGGGCCACATGTGGAAACATGGAGAAAGAAAATGACTATGGACAAGGATGCCCGTGTTTCCTCAAATACTGTCTGTCCAGAGGCATTTCCTCCCCACCCAAAACTCAGGCACAGGATAACAGCCCCTCCCTTTATGGTAAAGGGGAGTCCATGTGAATCACTGGACACAGTTCACAGAACACCACAGAATAGTCTGAGCAAAAATGGTAGTGCCTGACAACTAAATCAAGGAGGCCTCAGACCTTCTTTCTGAGCTCAGGAAGCGAAAGAGAATGTGTACACTTAGGTTACATAGCTCAGCACAAAACAAGCGTGAGGGAAACCCAAGCCCAGCAAAGGGCTTGCAACACAGAGCCCAAGAGCTCAGAGCAGAAAGCAACAGCAAGTTGTTTAAACAGCAGACAGTTTATTTGAGGCAAGGTAGCAAGTCATCATACTAAACCAATCAGGAAGGAAAATGGCCCACAGGAAAACTGAAATTCTCTGTCAACGGTGAAAAGCATGTGAGGACCAAAGGAAAACAAAGAGACCCTGTCTAGTATTCAGAACTGGCCGTTAGTCCTAGGATGAGGAAGGGGAAGGGAAGAATGGAGATAGATACTAGATAGATAGATAGATAGATAGATGATAGAAAATCCATATTATCTTGAGAAGGGAATAGTAATTAAATAAAGCCTTCTTTGTTATACCTACTACAATGAGTTCTCAAATAATTTCTTTTGTTCTCTAATACCCTGAGTTTAAAAGACAGAGAAACTTAAGCATTGTATATGAACATATTAAACCAAAATGAACCCCAAAGACTGTATCATGCTCTCAGCTCCTAATTGGGGAATTAAATTTTCCAGGTCACAAATTAATCCCTGCTACACTCTTAATTAACTCAAACCAGGTGTGGTCCTGACTGAACATTTCCAGATTATTTTGTTCTCTAAATTGTGTCAAAATAAAACATCCCAATTTGGTTTTATCAAAGCAAGCCTTTTAGATATTGACATCAAGTAGTGCCTGGATGAAGTAGCCTATATGTGGTACAAGTTAATAAGACAAAAAGAGAGGGAGTGGCAGACAGAAGAAAGGAGAGAATAAAGCATTGGAGTTACATTGGAATGTGGACAGAAAAAAGAATTGCAATAGAAAAAAATCTCATGTTTTTCTACTTGCTCATAGGCTTCAAAAACTCTACCTTACTACTTCATTAGAAGGAAGCATTTCGTTAGAACGAGGCATTTGGGGGTTTTCACAAGATCACAATCAAGTCATGTAATTTTTCTGAATTGCCGTCTCACCAATAAAATGGGAATAACCTTTTGGAATTGTTAAGATTAAATTAAGTAATATGTGCAATAGTTATTTCAAGTAGCGAGGGAAAAGCGTGCATATTCTGGTAGCTTCACTCTCATCAGCTATAGTGCTAGGCCTCCTGGAGAGGGAGGCAGCTGACTCTCAAAAGTGAGTTCCCCTGCTCCTTCCTCCAGCATCTCTAGTCACTCTACTAGCATCTCTCTCTGTCTCTGCCTCCACAGCATTTTTCCCTCTGATCTGTGACTTTCTGTCTTTTCCTAATAGCCTCTACTATCTCACGACTTCTGCTTTTTTTTTTTTTTCTGAGTACACATGTGTTCTAAACTACTTCTACCTATCCTGGTAACCTACATTCAAACTCTCTCCAGAGAGAGAGTTTGTATGGGTTACTCAGACACGACCCAGGAAGAACATTCTTGCTGAACAGAGTTCTCTTGCCAGGCTCACTCAAGGTCACTGACATGCTATGGATGGTGCCTTCAGATCAGTCCTTTGTCCAATCAGCTGTTGAGCAAATCATGAGAAATCACCTGTAATAACATTCCTCAGAAGGAACAATCATTGGGCAGGCACTCAGAGCCTTCAGTCCTGTCCCTTTGAATGGGTAAGCTCTTAGCTCAGTAAGGAGCAAAGAGTGTCGATTCTTAGCTGTGCCAAAAGTATAAAGTGAAGGGTCAGTGATGGAATCAGCCACTCTGTTGTCACCATTTTCAAATAGCACATACCAGATCTTGATAAATATCAATCTTGATAAATAGCAGGAGGCAAAAACAATGGTGTTGGTGGGCTTCAGGAGACAGGAGAATGTGAACAAGAGAAAGTGATGAAGAAGGAGAAAAGAGAAAGTATGTGTGTGCAAGGATACAGAAGTCAAATAATAAAAACACCAGCAGAAAATGTGAGCAAAGAAATGAAGAGATAGACCCAGGGAAAAGTGGGGAGGAGGAGAGCAATCCTAGGGAAGGGGATGTGAAAGAGGAATGCTTGATTCCAACATCCCAGAACACAGCTCGCTGTGTAAGGTCAGCCTCCTAGACATTATGATCTCTCCATTTTCATCTTTACTCCCAGACAACCTCGGAGTCAAATGAAGGTAAAGACAGAAGGCAAGAGTCTGAGTCGGCTTCTCACTTCCTGCCACTTAAAATGCTATTGCTCTTCATAGCTGAATCTATTTCTCTGATGTTAGAAACATCTCATCGGTTATGCGTTAATTAGAAGAAAACATAATAATTACTTCCCTTTTTGCTGTGCTCAGGAATCGAGGACATAATAAAGACATAGCTGACAGTGCAAAGGGAGATCGAAGACAAAAGGCTCCTTCTCTCTTCTACCTTTCTGTCCTTCTTACACTCATACTCTCACCTCAGTGCCCTTAAATTTAGGGATTATCAGAGGTGCATCTTCAGCCCACCCCCTTTAAGGATAGTTTCTATACCGTGTCCCATTCAGAAGATTCACCTATCTGCCCTCCAAACATAGATGAAAAGTAATTAAAACCTTTACTGCAGTCTTTCAAAGATGGCGAAGAGTCATGACATTTATAATCGAAGGCAAAACTTAAATTACCCCTCACTTCATCCTTCTCCAATGCTTCAGATAGCATGAAGAGCCTTTTTCTTCCTACTCTCCTACTTCCCCTGCTCCCAAACTCCCCAAAATATTTCCCCTCAAAACCAGTCCTTGTTGATTTCTTCTTTCTCCTTCCTTTCCCAGATCTAGTCTTTTTTTTTTTTTTTTTTTTTTTTATCCTGAAGAAATTTTTGGCTCTATCCATTTTAAATCAGGCAAATCTAGGTCACTTCTTTCTGCGACCTAAGACAATTACCTGTTGTCCCAATTCTACAAGAAGGCCCTGGGATGACCTAGCCAAGGCCACGTGGCAGAAAGGAAGGGGGAGAATTTGAGGATATTCAGACATCTGTTATATTCTCCATCGTAGTTACCATATTTTTTCATTTCTAATC
Source organism: Panthera uncia (assembly GCF_023721935.1). NCBI lineage: Eukaryota > Metazoa > Chordata > Mammalia > Carnivora > Felidae > Panthera > Panthera uncia. The sequence continues at coordinate 76,593,402 of NW_026057580.1, read as the reverse complement.
CCTGACCTTACAACTATAGATGGCTTAGAGCATGAAAACGGTTTTTGTTCTCTCCCTTTAAGTGATACAGGCTCAGAGAACAAAGGTCACCACTAGCGAGTCAGCTCAAAAGAAGAAACGTCTTTAAAACCTGGCTTGGGAAACAGGAGGTTTTTTTTCCACCCCAGCTTCAAATTTATGCACCCCAACAAAAATTATGGCTCAGGTTTTGTGTTTTGTTTATGTGTTTGAGAAATCTTCTTGTGCAAGTAGTTTATTTGAGAAACTGTCTTCTTTCTAGTGCATTTGTCCTGTCTCCGAGGAAAAAGTAGCAGGCCTGGTCTCTTTGGTTGTCTTATGTAAGAACAAATAAGTCAGGAAAATGTAACTGCTCAAGTCTTTAACAAGCTTACCAAACAACCAGCTGGCCCAACTAAAAATTTTACCCAGCTTTCAGGGAAGACACACTAGATAAAGCAAAGCAAATAGGTGTATCAAATGTGTTGTAAAAGATAAAAAAAAATTTTCATGTTATTGTTTTTAATTTTTTATGTTTATTTATTTATTTTGAGAGAGAGAAAGAGAGAGAAAGTGAGCAGGGCAGGGGCAGTGAGAGAGGGAGAGACAGAATCTGAAGCAGGCTCCAGGCTCTGAGCTGTCAGTGCAGAGCCCAAGGTGGGGCTCGAACCAATGAACCGTGAGATCAGGACCTGAAGTCAGACACTGAACTGACTGAGCCACCCAGACACCCCTTCATGTTATTTTTTATTTGAAAATTTGAATCACTTAAGTTCACTAAAACCATCAACTCATCATCTTTATTTTTTTCCCTATAAAATAGGAAATTTGCAAATTGTTCCTCTATCCTGTGGACCAAGTTTACTATAGATGAGAAACAAATCCATTATTAGAAGAGTAATAACAATGTAGAGTAAAATTAACATATTTCAGCTATCTAGTGAAAAATCTACGTAGTTTTCCACATCCATTCTTCTTTTTAGACAGGACAAGAAGCTCTTTACAGGCACGTGTGTAGGGACATCTCTCCTTCCAGTTCATTATATTATATTTTGTTTTCAGAAACTCACAAGATTTGCAGATTCCCACGACACAGGACAGCAGGCACCATTCCATTCTCATCACGTCCTGTGTACTACTTCTGAGTATCGAAGAGACTGCATTTCTTCTCGGCTTCCTGGGCTCCCAGATCGTATTTCCCTGTCACAGAGGCACCATTGGCAGAAAACAAGATTGGTAGGGATTCCCAGAAACGTAGGCATTAAAATCACATGTAAGCCAAGGTCTTCCTGCTGGTGCAGGTGCCAACAGCTGTCCCGGTGCTCAGCTGCCTTGTCGTATGCTAAGCTGGCCTCTGACCTGGGCACACACCCAGTCAGATCTGCCTGCTAGGCTGTGGGATTTAAAGGATGATGTTGCTGTCATGCTTGCAACAGAGAGAGTGATTTTTTTCTAGCTTATAATAACAAATCAGGATGTCCTGAAAGTCTTTTCAATAGCTTGTTTTGCCTTTTAAAAAAAAGGGGGAAATTATAGTTTATTTTTAAAGTTTATCTTATAAATACAACATACTCTAAGTTCAAATATACCAAATAAATAAATAAATAAAGTCAGAGAAAGACATCCTTAGTCTTTCTAGATTATCAAAAATTATAAAGCATGAGGAAATGTTTGTGATCAAAATTAGGTTAATTGACTAAAACAAGAAATAAAGTCACTGATCCTGTCCTTGCTGGTTTCCTGCACTTCACATTCAAATCAACAGAAATCAGACTGAAGTCACCCTCCAAATACAATTGGTAACATTTTGGTATAAATCTTTCTAGCCTTCTCTGTTTTTAAAATCAAAGTGGCAAAGGGGCGCCTGGGTGGCTCAGTCAGTTGAGGGACCCACTCTTGGTTTCTTGGTTTCGGCTAGGGTCATGATCTCGCAGCTTCGTGGGTTCCAGCTCTGCATCCCCTGCTTGGAATTCTCTCTCACGCCCTCTCTCTCTGCCCCTCCCCCACTGGTGCTGTCTCTGTCTCTCCCAAGATAAATAAATAAACTTAAAAAAATTTTTTTAAATAAAGTAAAATAAAATCAAAGTGGCAACATGCCATGCTAACAATCTTGCACTCTTACCATTTGTTAGAAGTCCCTTCACCTTTCTCCTCAACTATGATATTCCTCATTCCTTGCTGTTCTTTATAGTTTTGCCCCATGGTAATGTATCACTAAACATAATATTGCTCAATTTTGCCTCAGTTTTGAACTCTATTTAATGAGATCATATTTCCTGTATTCTTTTGTGGCTTCTGTTTTCCCACAACCTTTGTTTTTTAGATTCATCCATGTTGGTATATGTTATACTAATTCATTGTCACTGTTGTGACAATCTATGTTATCCATTCTACTTTTGATGGGATTGAAGTGGTCTTCTGTTTTTGGCTACTATGAATAATGCTGCTATAAATATTCTTGTACATGTCCTCTTCTCTCACATATTCTTTTTCCCCCTTTCCCCCCCCCCCCCTTTTTTACAGCCTTTAAAAATGTAAAAAACATCAGACAGACTGTGCAAAACTTACCTCAAGCTAGGTTTAGCCCAGGTACCATAGTTTACCAGCCTCAGCTCTACTGGACATGGATATCCAGGTTTTCTATATCCCCTTGAGTCAACTTGATAGGTGTCATTTTTCTGGAAATGTGTTCATTTAAAAAGATTTTTCAACATATTTAAATAAAATTGTTCATAACATCCTCTTATTTTAATTCCTGCACACTGAAGTTATGTCCCCCTTTCCATCTCTAATATCGTTCATTTGCCTTTTGCCCATTTTTTTTCTGATCTTGGTGTCATAAGTTTATCAACTGTATTGATCTAACAAAGATCCAATTTTTGTCTTTGTTGGTCCTTTCTAAGTAATGTTTGTTTGGTACTTCACTAATTTCTACTATTACTTTCATTATGCATTTCCTTCTTTCTTGGGTTTACTCAGCTCTCTCTTTTTTTTTTAATGTTTATTTATTTGGAGAGAGAGAGAGTGCACACAAGTGGGGGAGGGGCAGAGAGAGAGGGAGAGAGAGAATCCCAAGCAAGTTCCAAGTTGTCAGCACAGAACCAGACATGGGGCTTGGTCTCATGAACGGTGAGATAATGACCTGAGCCAATATCAGGAGTTGGACACTTAACTGACTAAGCCACCCAGGTGCCCCAGCTCTCTCTTTTCTAACTTCATCTTGATATAAATGCATAACTCAGTAACTTCCAGTCTTTCTAATAAAAGTCCTTTAGGCTATATATTTTCCTTTAATAATGCTTTAGCCATTTCCCGTAAGTTTTTATAGACAGTGATTTTGTTACCATTTAGTTTTACTATCATTCAGTTTTACAAATTTTCTAATTTTCTTTATGATTTCTTCTTTGGCATATGATTTATTTAAAAATGAGTTTCTTGGGGTGCCTAGGTAGCTCAGTCTCTCATGACTTGTGAGTTGGAGCCCCACGTCAGGCTCTAAGCTGACAGCTCAGAGCCTTGAGCCTGCCTCGGATTCTGTGTCTCCTTCTCTCTCTGCCCCTCCCTCCCCCAAAGTAAATATATATTAATAAATAAATAAATAAATAAATAAATAAATAAAATAGAAATAGGTTTCTTCATTTCCTATCTACAGGATTTTTTTTTTATTTTTCAAATAATCTTTTAATTAGAATTTCCTAGATTAATTTTATTGTGGTCCCAGAATATGGTCTGCAAAATGCCAATCTTTAGCAAGTTTCTCAAACTTACTTTAAGGCCCAGTATGTAGTAAGTTTTTTAAATGTTTCACGTGTGTTTAAAAAAAAAGTTGGTGATTGGAGAGCCTGGGTGGCTCAGTCATTTAAGCATCCGACTTCGGCTCAGGTCATGATCTCACAGTTCATGAGTTCAAGCCCCACACCAGGCTGTGTGCTAACAGCCTCTCTGTCCTCTCTCTCTATCCTTCTCCCTCTCACACTGTTCCTGTCTCTCAAAAAAGGAAAAAATGTTAAAAAAAATTTTTTTTAAAGTTGATGATTCAGTTGTGAGACACTTTGATCATTTTATTGTAAATCTGTTAGTCAACTCTTCTATATATTACTTTTTTTGCCATATTTGTCAGTTACTGAGACAGGTATATTAAAATCTCTGAAAATAGTTGACCCTTTTTATTTATTTTTATGCTTTTTGACTTAAAATCTGTTTTGTATGATAAAAATAATAAAGCTACATCAGGTTTCTTTTGATTAGGTTTTGCCTGAAATAGGTTTCACTTTTGAGCTTTTTTTGGTGTTGTTTATAGTCTAGCCTAATTATCTTTGATTTTTTAACAGGTTCATATACTTGAATTTCTTTCTACCCCCAAATTTTAAAATGTATCCTGTCTGTTCTGTTTTCTTTTCTCTTTTTTTCATCTTATTTTAGATTGCAGAATGTTTTATCATACTACTAACTTGAAAATTACATATACATTCTAGAAATTTTAGCAATGTTTAAAGTTAATCAATCTTTGCTTTCCATCTGAAAAATAAAAGGGTCTTAGAATACTTAATTCCATTTAATCCCCTCCTAATTTATATGCTATTATCAAGCATTTTATTTCTTTCTTTTTTTGTGTGTCCTCTCAACAGGGTAGGTTTTTTATTGGTACAAATATGGCTTTAGAGGCTTAGATTTACTCATATTTGCCATTTTGTCTGCCTTTATTTTTTTTCTTGCATCTCAAATCTTCCTTGTTTGTTTTATGCCTGGAGTAAAACTTTTCAGATTTCCTTTAGTTAGGCTCTGGTGGATGTAAACTTTTTCAGTTTTTGTTGTTTAAAATGTCCTTCTTGCACCCCCACACAGAAGGTGCAACCTACATTGTTCCTGCGTAATGAGAGATGCTTTCTATTTAACCCCACATCGTAGATAGGTCCTAGGCCCTGTTTCCTGGTCCCAGAGCCACAGTACAAGATTACTACTCCAAATGCAGATTAAAGTCCAAGTTCACCAAATTAAAAATACCCCAGCTTCAATTCTTTACTTACTTTCTGGGTTCCTGATCTTATTTTACTTACTTTCTAGCTTATGGATATTTTTCAAAGATTTAAAAATATATAGATAATCCAGTATTTTTTGGAATGTCAGTGAAGTTATTGAGTGTTAAGTTTTCATTTACTCATATACTTACTATGACTTGAAGAGCCTTTTCCCATGTTATGTCCCAGCCTTTGTAAATATTGTTTATAAAGAATTTAGCTTACACAGAACAAATGTATTATAGTTTACATATCATTATTCTACTGTTGGGCATTGGTTTCCATTATTTACCATCATAAATAATGCAAAAAAGGAATCTGTCATAAAACATAAGCAACAAACAGCATAAAAAGATATGAACATTTTAAAGACTTTTGATGCATATCTCATGATACATTGGCTTTTCTTCAATTATTCAAAAAGGTGAACATCTTTCCATATGTCTCATTTCTTCTTTTTTCTTTATGGATTTGTCTATTAATGTCTTTTTTTAAGTTATCAGTGAGATCTGCTTTTTAATGTTATTTTTTTCTTGTAAAAATATTGAGTAAGAGCAAGCTGAATTAAAATGATTTGTGCAAAACTGTCTATCAAAGTTCAATTTCTATATCCATCCTACCTCTTCACTCCTAAGCACAATGTACTATGGGTGACAGCATTGTCCTGAACTACTTTTGTCACAACTCTGTGAATGGATGGGTGACATTATCACCTTGTTTCTCATGGTTGGCTAAAACTAAAGGCTGTGCATACAACAATTACAGAAAACAAAGGAATTGAATGTGCAAACATCTTTTTTTTTTAGACATCTTATTCTTATTCTGTGTCAATTCTTCTGTATGTAACTATATTATCAAGAAAATTATCATATGGGAAGAATCCTGGATTATATTGTATAAATTGGTATATATATCTATATGTATATATATCTATATGTATATATATATATATGTATATATATATCTATATGTATATATATCTATATGTATATATATATACACACACACAAAACAATTAGAATTAATCAGTAACTGCCCTCCTAAGCCTGTGCATTTCTAACTTTACAACCAGCCTCTCAAAGTCACATATGATTAACATCGGAAGGTGCCTGGCTCACTTTGGGAGCCAAGCTAAAGATCATTTCGCTCCAACAGAGCTTGGCCTCTTCTCAAAATCTTGGGCCAGAAGAGACCATTGCAGGCAAAGAGGACACATCTGGGAGGCAAAATGCCTTACTTTGCCACCAATTCCACTGGAAAGAACTTTAAAGAAGAGCTAATGAGGGCACCTGGGTGGCTCAGTCCGTTAAGCATCAGACTTTATTTAGCTCAGGTCATGAACTTGCTTTCGTGAATTTGAGCCCCGCGTCAGGCTCTGTGCTGACAGCTCAGAGCCTAGAGCCTGTTTTGGGTTCTTTCTCTTCTCTCTCTCTCTCTCTCTCTCTCTCTCTCTCTCTCTCTCTCTCTCCCCCCCCCCACTCTGTCTCTATCTCTCTCAAAAATAAAGATTTTAAAAAATTTAAAAAAGATAAACAGGAGCCAATATCTGAATACAAAGGAAGAAAATGAGGTGAAATGACCAAATCTAGTCCAACTGGAAAAGAAGCCAGTTTTTCTGAGTGCTAGTCCAGGGCCCTGTTCCACACACTCTGCTACCTTCTTAAGCCTTAGATAATAACTATATACCCTTTGAGCTACAAGATCTATGATACGCACACATTTATAAAATGAAATCTGTCTTCTTAAAGTAAGAATTATAAATTCACAAATCAACTACATTAAAGAGAAGTTGAAGGATGACTTCAACCCACTCAGTCTCAAATTACTTTTATTAAAAACCTCCTAGTAGCTGGTGACTTTCAGAAAGTGTATTTGAAGGTAACATAATTCCTAGTGGATCCACAAGTTGTACTAAAAAGATAAAAGTTGTACATATTTGTAAACTGAGAAATGAGCATATGTAAAAGGAAAAAGGTCTGTTCTCTTACAGACATTATGCTAATTTAAAATAACACCAGCCTAGGCCAAGTTGAATAGTTAGTTCAAAACTGGTCCATGAGACAGCACCTTTAAAGATTGCAATAATTTAACTTTTAAATAAATATTTCACAGGCTTCACTGTCATGATTTTAAGCATTTTAAACCGTACACTGTATTAAAAATGCAAAGGTATATTTAGTAATATGTGATAAGAAAATTTTACTACAATCGATGTTAAATGGTTTAAAACAATTTATCATTATCTCTCATAGGTCCAGGGGTTACCTGGGCTCAGGCGAGTGATTCTCACTTGAAGTGTTTTATGTAATTGCACTCAGTTGGTAACTGGGTCTAGAGGAGGCTGAAGGTTCAACCCAGTTAGCCATGATGGGTGGATGCCAACTGGGAACTCAGGGGGAGCTGTCAATGGGATTGTCTTCATGTGGTCTTCTCCATGACTTCAGCTTCTCACAGAATGGCAGCTAATTTCCAAGAAGGTGTCCCAAAAACAAGCATTCCAAAGACAAAAAATGTAAGCTGCAGATTAATTAACGTTCTGCCCAGAACTGGTGCATCATCTTACTTCCACTTTAACCTGCAATTACAAGGCCAATTCAGATTCAAGGGGACAGAGAAATAGACTCTACTTCTGGATGTAGCAATAGAGAAAAGCATATGCATTAGGAAATATTATTTAAGCCATCTTTGGAAAACATAATCTGTAACAACTTGATACTAAGTCTTGTAAAACAAAAAATAGTTGTATCATTTAGTAATAATAACTGGCACTTACTATATATTGACTAAGTATCAGTCCATGTTCTAAGTATGGATTTAGTATGGATTATATTTCATTTAATTTTCAAAAATAAGTTTAGGAGGAAATTCAACATGTCTAAAATCATGTCTGTAGCTTATGTGTATGGGTAGGACAAGAGGAATATATTACTAAAATAAATATTAAAAAATTTATGTTATTAGGTGGGGCGCCTGGGTGGCTCAGTCGGTTAAGCATCTGACTTTGGCTCAGGTCATGATCTTGCAGCTCGTGGGTTCAAGCCCCGTGTCAGGCTCTGGCCTGACAGCTCAGAGCCTGGAGTCTGCTTTGAATTCTGTGTCTCCCTCTCTCTCTCTGCCCTTCCCCTGCTCTCTCTCGCTCTCTCTCTCTCTCTCTCTCTCTCTCAAAAATAATAAATAAACATTAAAATATTTTTAATTTATGTTATTAGGTACTGAATTAAATTATGGTATTCATAATTAAAATGTTTTTAAGTAATAATTCAAGCCGATTTACCTAAAAATCAATAGGTTCCATGACAGAAAAATTATCAAATTGTTTTTTTGATTTTGTAACTTATTATTATAGAAGCAATATTCATTGTAAGCAGTGAAATGATGAAAAAATTATACTTTTTCATTCCCATCAACAGCAATGTATGCTGACAGTTGATATGAATCTTTCCACACCCTTCTCTATGATCACATATACACTAATTTATTATGCATAAGGGTTTGTTGTTTGTTGCTATAGAAAATAGGATTCTATTATATCACCCTCAAATTTTCTTTTTTTGCAAGATTATAGTATAGATATTCTTCCAGGTCTATAATTATAGCCCTAATTAATTCTTTTTAAGAATTATGTGATATTACAAAAAAAAAGAATTGTGTGCTATAACATAGAGTAAATGTATCATATTTATTCAACTGATCTATTAGATTATTTAAAACTAAAATTGAAAGTGAAATCATCTCTTCAAATAGGAGAAGCACATACAACAAAATGGTCATGACAGATGTAAAATGAAGTAATAGATCCTGTTTAACGTTTCAGTGAAAAAAATGTTAAAAATATAACTCTGCCTACTATTTAACATTCAGGTAGAACAACTTACTTTACCCAGAAGGAACAAAAGTACATGTATCAGAGCTTTATTAAAATATATTTTAGGGGTGCCTGGGTGGCTCAGTCAGTTGAGCGTCAGACTCAATTTCAGCTCAGGTCAGGACCTCACAGTCTGTGGGTTCGAGCCCTGTATCAGGTTCAGGCTCTGCGATGACAGTGCAGAGCCTGCCTAGGATTCTCTGTCTCCCTCTTTCTCTGCCTCTCTCTCTCTCTTTCTCTCTCAAAAATAAATAAATAAACATTAAAAACTTTAATAATAAGATAAAGTATATTTTAATCCCTATATTGAGGCACAATTGGCATACAATAAACTGTATTAGTTAAAATGAACAATGTGATAAGTTTTAACACACGTATGCACTCAAAATATCATCACAATAAAGGTAATGAACATAACCATTTCTCCCAAAAGTTTCTTTATCTTTGTCCCTTTTGTAATTCCTTCATCTTGCCAGATTTATCCCTAAGTAATTCATATTTTTGATGCTATTATCAATGGTATTATCTAATGTCAATTTCTGATTATCTCCTAATGTATAGAAATACATTGATTTTTATATCAATCTCATATTCCGTAATTTTGCTAAGCTCGCTTATTACTCTCAGTATCTTTTTTTGTAGATTTCATAAGATTTTTTTACATGATGATCATGTTATCTGTGAATAAAGAGAGTTATTCTTCCTTTCCAATCTGGATAACTTTTGTTTTTCTTGCCTTATTGTCTGGTTAGAACCTCTAGTAGAATGTTGAATAGAAATGAGTGGTAAGGGGCGCCTGGGTGGCTCAGTCGGTTGAGCGTCCGACTTCAGCTCAGGTCACGATCTCACGGTCTGTGAGTTCCAGCCCCGCGTCGGGCTCTGGGCTGACAGCTCAGAGCCTGGAGCCTGCTTCTGATTCTGTGTCTCCCTCTCTCTCTGCCCCTCCCCCGTTCATGCTCTGTCTCTCTCTGTCTCAAAAATAAATAAATGTTAAAAAAAATTAAAAAAAAAAAAAAGAAATGAGAGGTAAAAGCAAAAATCCTTGAGTTTTGTGGGGAATGCAAGCAGCCTTTCATCATTTTGCTGAGATTTTTTTTTTCTTTTTTTAAGCAGGAATGGATGTTGAATTTTGTGAAATGCTTTTCCGCATCAGTTGGGATGATCATATACTTTTATTTCTTTTTCATCTGTGTTATGAACTGGATGTTTGTGTCCCCTCAAAATTTATATGTTGAAGCCCTTCCCCCATCACAACATGACTGTAGTTGGAGTTAGAGCCTGTAAAGAGATCATGAAGGTTAAATGAGGTCATAAGAGTGGGGCCCTAATTTGGTAGGACTGGTGCCCTTATAAGAGGAAGAGATAACAGATAACAGACCTCTCTCTTTTTGCCACATAAGGACACAGAGAGAAGGCACTATCCCCAACCTAGGAAGAAGGTCCTTACCGGAAACTGAATTGACTGGCACCTTGATCTTGAACTTCCTATCCTCTTGAACTATGAGAAATAAATTTCTGTTGTGTAAACCACGCAGTCTATGGTATTTTGTTATAGCAGTATAAGCCAACTAAAACAGTCTATTAATATGTTGAAATGCATTCATTAGTTTTCAAATGTTAAGGAATGAACACCACTTGGCCATAATGTATTTTCATTTTTATATATTTGTATGATCAAATTGGCTAAAATTTTCCTAAGAATAATTTTCATCTTTGTTCATGATGGATATTAATCTATAGTTTTCTTATCTTGTAATATCTTTGCTCTTGGTTCCAGAATAGTATTAGCCTCATTGAATAATTTAGGAACTATTCCTTCCCCTCCAATTTTCTAAAACAATTTGTGTGGAATTTACATTATTCCTTCCTCAAGTATATAATTCATCAGTAAAGACATCTGGGCCAGTAATTTTCCTTAAGGGAAATTTTAAACTACAAATTCATTTTGAAAGCAAATTTAGGAATATTGAGGTTGTCTCTTTTTTCTTCAGTGAACTTTGGTAGTTTGTGTCTTTCAGGGAATTTAAACATTTCATCTAAATGGTCAACTGTATTTTTATAAAGTTCTATATATAGAATCTATGGTGGTATCAGTTCTCATACTACTGGAGTTCAGATCTGCTATTATTACCTTAATCAGTCTAGCGGGAGGTTTGTCAATTTTTTTATCTCAAAAAGTAACTTTGATACCATTGATCTTCTCTGTTGATTCTCTATTTTCTAATTCATCAATTTCCACTCTAGTCTTTATTATTTTCTTTCTTCAACTTAGTGTTTCATTTACTGTTAGCTGACGTCATTGATTCAAGACCTTTCTTTTGTCTAATATAAATGTTTTATACTAGAAATCTTCCCCTAATTACTAGATTAGATACATTCCACAATTTTTACTTGATATTTTAATTTTCATTCAATTCAAAATACTTTCTATTTTGTTTTTTGATTTCTTCTTTGATCCGTAGTTTATGTAGAAGTGTATTACTTTCTTTCCGAATATTTAGGGATTTTCACAGTATCTTTCTGTTTTTGCTTCTTACTTAGCTCTACTGTGGTCAGAAAACATACTCTGTATAATTCGAATTCTTTTAAATTTATTGAATTCAGTTGTTTCATCACACAGAATATGACCAATCTTAGTAAATATTCTCTGTACACTTGAAAAGAATGTATGTGCTGTTGTCTACTGGAATGTTATACACATGCACATGTCAGTTAGGCAAGTTGATAGTGCTGTTCTGGTCTTCTACATATTTCCTAATTCTCTATTTCTTTCTATTAGCTAATGAAAGAGGAGTTAAAATATCTCTGAATATAATTGTGGATTTGTCTATTTTGCATTGCAGTACTATCAGTTTTTGTTTTATGTATTTTGAAGTTTTGTAACTAGATACATAAACATTGAGGATTGTTATGTCCTCTTGATGAATTAACACTTCTTTGTTCTTCATAATATTTCTGGCTCTGAAATCTATCTGAAATAATATAGTCAGTCTAACTTTCTTTTGATTAGCCTTAGCATGATTTATCTTTTTCCATCCTTTTATGTTCAACCTATTTGTGTCTTTATATTTAAAGTGGGTTTTTTGTAAGCCATGTGTAACTGGGTCTTGCCTTTTTACCCGGTAACCTCTGCCTTTAAATTGGAATAATTAGACCATTTACATTTAATGATTATTGATGTGTTGGGTTTAATCTACCATATTGCTATTTGTTTTCTGTCTTTCACATTTACAAGATTGTTCCCTTTCTCTTCTGAATTAATTAGGTTTTTTGTGGTTCCATTTTATCTCGTTTGTTACTTATTAGCTATAACTTTTTGTTTTGTTATTTTAGTGGTTGTTTATGGCTAATAGTATACATTTTTAAATAATCAGTTTACATTCAATTACCATTTTACCACTTCACATATAATATAATAATCTTATAGTAGCACATTTTCATTTTTCCTATCCCTGTTTTTGTGCTATTATTTATGCATATTTTTCTTATATGTTTATTATAAACTCCAAAGTTATTTTTGCTTTAAGCAATTTTTTCAAATTCTTAAATGTAAAGAAAATGAAGTTTTTTTATATTTAGCCACCTAGTTATCATTTCCAGTGCTCTTTGTTTCTTTACATAGATCTAAGTTTCTACCTGGTGTAATTTTTATTCTGCCAGAAGGACTTCTTTTACTAGTGTAAATCTGATCACATCACTCTTTTCACAAAAACTCTTCAAAGGATTCCAATCACACTTAATGTAAAGCCCAAATTTCTAACCCATAACCTACTGGATTCTACATCATCTGGTCCCAGGCCACCCTTCAGATTTAATTTTTTTCTCTCACTCATACCTTAAGTCTTCTTCAATCACACTGGTCCCCTGTCAAGTACATGTTTCTCAAAGCCTTGAAAGTTGCTCTACACTTTACCTGGGCAGCTCTTTCTGCAATTTATCACTTCTCATGCTCTCTCATTTCATGGAAATCTCTCCTCCAATATCACCTCATCAGAAAGGACACACACACACACACATTTCATTTCTTATGTTTTATATTACTTTATTTCTTTTCAGAGCACATAGTGCTACTTGAAATCATAATATGTTTTTGTTGATTATCTCTTAATCTCCATCATTAGAATTAGGCTCCATGAGGATAAGAACTTTGTTCACCCACACATCTTCAGTGCCTTGAACAGTGGTGGCTGACACATAGAACTGGCTTAAGAAAAAATTGCCCTTCAACAACTGCCTGGATTAATTCTGATAACCGTTACTACCTCATATCAAAAAAATTCTGAAAAAGAAGATTTAGAGTAGGCTGGATTCTGGAAAGAATTCAAGAATAACACACAAGTTTGGCAGTCTTGAAAGTACAGTTCCTTTTCTATTAATCTAAACAAGCTAGCTTTTAATTTCAAAGCTATAATTAAGATTCCACCTCAGGGCAATAGAGGGTAAAGAACAAAGGATAAGAGAGGCTTTTTCTTCTTAATTGCCCCTCATCCTCCCCAAACCCTGCCCATTTATTGAGTACACAAAGGCATTAGGAAGGAGGGAAGGGAGAGGAGGATGAAGCGCCAAACTTCCTTGGAAGGAGGAAGGAGTTGCCAACCCACCCCTACTCCTACCATCATAATCCAACAGCTTCCAACAGATTTGAGTCCAAGAATTTTGGAAGTGGTTAAAGTCTGTGAAGCTGCTCCATATTTGAGAGGCTTGTTCAATTATTTTATCCACTCAACTGACTATGAATTAAGTGATGACCCAGCCAAAGGACCCAGCACCAACATCCTCTGTATGAGGCATCTACACCCATCTGTTCTGTGCTCTGGGTCTGCTGCTAAGACAAAGTGATCTTAATGTAGAGTTATCTGATAAGTCCCTAATTCATGCTTAATATTTTTGGCTTACACCATTCTCTGTCATCATTTTCTATGATTTATAGAGATGAGTTTATGCTGTATAAATGGTGTCTAATGCAAATAACTTCCTATTTTATGTGGTTTTTTTTACCCACAAAAATATCTGTACTTATAACTAGAGGAAAAACCATTATATACTACAATGGTAGTAAATTTGGGGTAGGCCTCCATAAGCAAGAATTATCTCCCAAATTCCTTTTACCATACCATGTTTTCATAATTTATATATTTCAGAAGTATTATGCAAAAATTACTGCAAGACATAAAGATAGCAGTTTTACATTGGAATCTATTTTTTTTCCTATGCTACAGGAATATTCATGATTACAATAGAAGTTACATATTTTGACTACCCTATCCTTTGTTTATACAGAAATTGTCTAAAACTATTCCTATACAATCACAGTTTACTCATGAGATTATTTTGAAGACTAAAAAACAATGTATATAATGAATTTAAATATAATAAGCATTAATAAATATTAGGTATTATTGATTAATAAGTGATGGTATTCCATGTACATAGATTTATCTTATGCAGAATATTGTAAAATGATTCTCAAGACACTTCTTCCAGTTTTCACAAACCTAAATTACAAGGAATGGCTGATCAAAACAATATACAATATGCAAAGGAGGACAATAGGATAAAGTAACTCTTTTAGGTACAATAATAATTATTATATTATATTATATTATATTATATTATATTATATTATAACAGTATTATTCTATAGTGAGAGAATAATAGAAACATCTTTCATTCACCCAACAAGAACATACTGAGCATCTAATATAGACCAGGTGCTAGAACATAGACAAAGCTTGGTTAAGAAGCATTTTGTTCACATTGATCAGTGGAGAGGAGCAGTTCTGCTGATCATTTATGAAGCAAAGAGTGGGAATTTGGAGGGACATTGTCTGGACTCACTTTAGGTAACTGGGAGGCCATCTGTAATTCTTATTTAAGTCTCATGGGGAACACTCCTTCTTTACCCTTCCATTTCCTCTTCTTCCCCAAGGTTCCTGAACTCACTCTCATCCTGAGCCAGCACACAACCCACCTCAAACAGGCTGGTCTCAGGGTAAAACTTTCTCTGAACCACGATCAGGTCATGCTCCTCATCCACTTCTCCCTTACCTAATTCTTTCCAGCCTTGCTTATTCCTCTCTATAAAATAAACCGATCCTTTCTGCCTCCCTCTTGAGATGCTTGCCTTCTCCATTTCACAATAATCCTTTCAAATTAAGTCCTTACTAATCCAGATTTGTTTTTTATTTGACACTACTCACTGGACACCAATACAGTATCTCTCAATAAGTATAATGCAATCAGGTTTTACTCCAGCATTTGAAGAGTTTAATATTTTCTCAGTTGTTCAACAGCTAAAATATTTTGTCAGTAATGGGGCATAAAAGATACATGCCTCTGGACACTACAATCACAAAGCAAGATACTGGCATAATAAGAGCTCTGAGAGTATCTGAGTTTGAAGTAACAACATAAGCCTGTCTTCCCTCTCCTGCTGCTGCCAAAACATGTGCTCACTGAATGAATGGCTGGTAGAAAACCCACCAAGATTTTTTTCTTCTTTTTCTTTTCTTTCCTTTCTCTTTTTCTCTTCCTTTGGCCTGGATACATATAGTTGAATCCAGGTAAGTGAAATGCAAGTGGATATGTCTTTTCCATACTCTAAAACACTACAATAGAGAGATAAAGGAAAGAAAATGTAATGAAATCTATCAGCACCCCTTAGAGGATGTGTCTCCCTGAAATGTTGAAGATTTACTCACTTAACCCTCTTTCTAGAAATCTTTCTGAATAACATTGCATATCTTATAGCTTTCTGCAACAAAGTACTCTAAATATAACTTTACTTTTTCTTAAATGATGTTCAATCATCATTATTTTAAAATGAAATTCCACTCCAGCATAAAGCAATGGTAACTGTGTGATCTGCTGTGGTGCAGAGGACTGTGTGTTGCTGAGACTCTGGAGTTCTTTCTCCTTCTTCCCCTTCTCCTCCTCCTCCCTGACCCCTACCCCCTACTTTCCTTCCCCTCTTCCTCCTTCCTCCTCCTCCTCCCCACCCCCCACTTCTTCTTCTTTCTTCTTTTATGGCTATGGTCTCCTTTCTATTAAGAAAGGCCCAAGAATTTTTTCACCTCTGTCATTTTATTTGCCTGTGACAGGAACTCTTCCTCTTTCAAATGCTCCTTTTTATATGCTTTAGATTTGGGGAGAGATGAAGGAATGAAAGAAACTTCCATACTTCTAGGACCTGTTCCAGAGTGTTCCAACTCTCAGGGAGAGCTCTAGGAGCTTTTCTAGGTAAGAGACTATTGATCTATGAGTAAGTTGTATAAACGTTGGCATTTTGATCTTGTTCCCACCTTGGTTATGCAGATATTTCTTTATTTTGACTTCTAGCCATGTTTCAAATGTCAAAAAAAAGTAAAGCATACAGAAAAGAACATCTTAGAAGAGCATGTTGATGATAGGGTGAAAGCTGTTTTTTGGAGAATTTGAAGGGGCAAGCTGACAAATTACGTGAAATGATTTGATTGAAATGATTCCCTCTTAGGTAATATTTCCAAATCCATATTTTTTAATAGTTAGAAAGGCCTGAAAATGTGACTTAATGGAAAATAACACTGTACTTGGGGCAAAGTACTAGTACGTACACTAGCTGTGTAACCTTAAATAAGTGATTTACCTACACTAATTTTTAGTTTCTCAGCCATAAAATGGAAATAGGAAAATAGTTTTCTGTGACTCCAGCCCAGTATATACTCCAGACAGTTTCCCTAAATTCCCTTGTGATACAAGCACCTAAAACAGTTCTTCTCAAATATTGATACAAATCATGTTAACATGCATTGTGAAATGCAGATTCAGGTTTGGAGGGCTAGGGATCAAATGGAGATTTTCTTTTTTTTAAAATTTTTTCAATTTTTTTTTTAATTTGATAATTTATTTTTATATTTTATTTTTTTTTTAATTTACATCCAAATTAGTTAGCGTATAGTGCAACAATGATTTCAGGAGTAGATTCCTTAGTGCCCATTGCCCATTTAGCCCATCCCCCCTCCCACAACCCCTCCCGTAACCCTCAGTTTGTTCTCCATATTTATGAATCTCTTATGTTTTATCCCCCTCCCTGTTTTTATATTATTTTTGTTTCCCTTCCCTTATGTTCATCTGTTTTGTCTCTTAAAGTCCTCATATGAGTGAATTCATATGATTTTTGTCTTTCTCCGACTAATTTCACTTAGCATAATACCCTCCAGTTCCATCCATGTAGTTGCAAATGGCAAGATTTCGTTCTTTTTGATTGCTGAGTTATACTCCATTGTATATATATACCACATCTTCTTTATCCATTCATCCATCAATGGACATTTGGGCTCTTTCCATACTTTGGCTATTGTTGTTAGTGCTGCTATAAACATGGGGGTGCATGTGTCCCTTCGAAACAGCACACCTGTATCCCGTGGACAAATGCCTAGTAGTGCAATTGCTGGGTCATAAGGTAGTTCTATTTTTAGTTTTTTGAGGAACCTCCATACTGTTTTCCAGAGTGGCTGCACCAGCTGGCATTCCCAAAATGGGGATTTTCTTAACAAGCTTCCAGATGATACAAATTGAACTCACCTGGAAGCAGTTTGCTACTTACCTGGTAGTTTGTTAGAACTGCAAACTCCCCAGCCTTGCCCAGACCTATAGAATCAGACTCTACATTTAGCAAGATGACCTGGGATTTGCATGCACCTTAAAGTTTGAGATGCACTGTCATAGCTCATAGTAGTGATTTTCAAAGTTAGAAATGCAAATTCTCAAACCTCCTCCACCCAGACTGCTGAGGTCTGAGAGGGAAATGAGGAAAATAGGTTTCTGGAAACTGAAAGAAAGGTGGTCCTTATATAGTGGCAAAGAACTTAGCTGAATTATGTTCTAGTGTTTTGTGAGCAGTAAAATTGGACATCAGTGGAGGCTATTTCTGAGCAAAGTATTGAAGGTGCAGCTTGGGTCCTCTTTACTGCTTTAGTAAAATTCAAGAGGAGAGAGATGAATTGAAGAAGGCATTGTTAGGTATAACGGAACCAGAACTTGGAGATTTGGCACATTGTAAGCCTACTCATATTGCAAAAAAGTGAAAAAGTTTGTTCTGAAGAGAACGCTAAGGGTATGACTGAGCAACCACTTGATAAAGAGATCATAGATGTGGCTTGTGGATTTCATCAGTCATCTCAGCAGAAACCAGGAATGGAGATGGGATTGTACGAGCAGAGATGCTGTCAGTTTGGACCAAAGGGGGCAGAGAAAGTGGAACAGAATGACGGAAGGCTGTCAGACTTCTTGGATTCTATAGGATGGCACCATAGAGGCATTTGACTGCAATCATGCTTTATCCTTCAAAGAAAGGGGAAAATTGTCCTAAAGGTGATTCAGGGATCATCAGGGTCGCTAACACAGTTTCAACAAGTCAGATCGCCTCTGCCTGACATGAGGATGTGACCCCCTGATTAGGGTCCAGAAGGCAGGGAATCAAACCAGAGAGGATTACCCTCGAGCTTTAAGATCTAATGGAATTTGCCCTATGAGGTTTTGGAAATGCTTGGGATTCATCATCCCTCCCTTCTTTTTCTCCTTTTGGAATGAGAATGTCTATCCTTTGCCTGTCCTGACGGTACTTTGGAAGGACATAACTTCTCTGGTTTCACAGGTTCACAGCGGGAGAGGAATTCTGCCTCAGGATGAGTCATACCTCGTGTCTCACCCATATCTGATTTAGATGATATTTACGTGAGACTTCAGACTTTAGACTTTGGAAATGATGCTGGAATGAGTTAAGACTTTGGGGGCTGTTGGTATGGAATAAATGTGTTTTGCAAGCAATAAGGACATGAATTTTGGGGTGCAGGGAAAGAATGCTACAGACTGAATTGTGTCCCCCAAATTCATTTGTTGAAGTCAGCCAATGTGACTATATTTGGAGATAGGGTCTTTCAGAGGTACTTAAGATTAAATGAGGTCTTAATAATGGGGCCCTAATTTGATAGGACTTGTGATCAGATGAAGAGAACCCGATGTATGTACATCAAAGGAAAACCACTTAAGGACACGATGAAAATTCAGCTGTCTGAAAACTAGGAAGGAGGCCCTCACCAGGAACTGAATCAGCCAACACCTTGATCTTGGACTTCTCAGTTTCCAGAATTGTGAGAGATAAATACCTGTCTATGCTTAAGCTACCCAGGCTATGGAATTATGTCATAGCAGCCTAAGATAGCAATCACCAAGAAAGGAGATGTGACAAGATGTGAAAGATGAGTAGGAGTTAACTATGGAAAGTCAATAGGAGAAGAAGAGAGTTCCAGGGAAAGGGAACAGCATGTGCAGAGACCTAGTGGTAAGAAGCAGCAAGACACATTCCCAGGGGACTAAAAGAAAGAGGAATTAGCTGGGTAGTGGAGTATTATATAACATGATCAGATTTTACATTTAGGAAAGAATGGGTTAGAAGAAAGGAAAAGTAAAGGTAGACCAAAAACGTTGTTGTTGTCCTGGTGAGATGTAATGGTGGCTTAGGCTAGGGTGTTGATGTTGATGGTGATAAAGCTGGAGAGAAGTAGATAGACTCAAGGGATACTTAGGAAAGAAAATCAATACAATTTAGTGGTAGATTAAATGTTGGATAGAGAGGGAGGAATTGTCAAGGATATACCCTGGACTTTTGACTTGTTTAACTGGATAAATGATGTTGTTGTTCACTGAGCATTTAAGTTCTGTGTCTATTAAGATACAACTAACATATGCAAGTTATATAAGTGAATTCTGGCTATCTGAGTGCAAGGAAATGGAGAGGAAATGCATCATGAATCCACCAAATCGAAGGATGCTAGAGCACAGGACCTGGAAACGAGGCAGGAATCCAAGCAAGTCCAGAAGTCCAAGAATCAGCAGTAATAAGAAGTGTCTTTTGACAAGAATAATCTGGCCAGAATACCCCTGACACTGCAAGAATCATGCCACTATAACCAAACATGGATCTTCATCCTATCTTCATTTATGTGGTCCATTTTCAAATTTACAATCCAAGGGAGCAGTATCAATTCACTAGGTCATATGCCTAAGCTTTGTCTTCCAAGAGCAGGTAAGAGAGGAGTTGACATCTTCAATGTCATTAGTGGGAGGTGGGGCACTTATCCTTTCCAAGACTATATTCATTGGGGACTGCCCCAAATAGCAATGTGGTAAAATGCTAGAGAGTCAGAAATAAAATGAAAATACATACACAGTGGTGCACACCTTTGGCAGACCAATATTCACTCATATCCTTCTTCCTAAATTGTACTTCCCAAAAGACTGTTCCTCCTAACATAATGTATATTTTACTCATACCACAAAAACACACTTCTTTTCCAAATGAAATTAATCCCAACTCTTTCATCACTCTATCAAGTTACAAGCCTGAACTCCAGGAAATGTTCCTCACTCTTCTAGTTTCATTGTGATATATATTATTTACCCTGAAGGCTAAATTTTAGAATTAACCAACACTGATAAGCCATATATATTATACTCTAGTATAGAGTATAGAGAAAAGAACTCTTCACCAGGCCAGTAGTTTTTGGTTGCAGAAAAAAAAAAATGTGGTCTTAAGGGACTACTCTTATATTTGAACGCCAAAGATTCTGTGATCAATTAGTCACTGGCAAAGATCCCTATAGTCACTCCCATTTCATATGCTGCTGCCATTATACTAACAGGCCCACCATTCCTCCAGGGATGAGTGACCTATCTGGCTTCTACCACCTCACAGACTCACTGTTCCTACTGAAATCAGAAAACCCATTTCCGTTTCAGCTTCTCCCACAGCCTCTAAAGAACAACCACTACTCCTCTTTTGTAATATGCCAGAGCTTCAATCACAATGTATGTCTCAGAGCCCTAGAAAATGGAATGTCTTCTAAGACTGCTTGAGAAATGTATTCATTGGATGGGTGAACAGGACCAGGACACCTATGATAAATCAAATCCAGTATTCCAATCTCCCTATCATTTGAGTTATTTTCTCTACGTTATTCTAAGACATTTCTGACGTGTCAAGTTCATCTGTAAGTCTAGCTTAGTGTTACTCAGCCCATCTTCTTTCCATCACATGGTATCCGGAATTAGGAATCTCCAATAGGTGAACTCATATCAATAATTATATTCAGCCTAATCTAAAACTGTTCCTCCATCTTTGGCCATATACACTAAAATTATGTGTTCTCCAAATTACTGCTGATGTGAATTGGTAAAGTCCTACAACCCTTTGATGTCTAAGCCTTCTCTTTCTGGATTTCACTTTTTAAGATTTTTTAATGTTTATTTTTGAGAGAGAGAGAGAGAGAAACAGTGTGTGTGTGTGTGTGTGTGTGTGTGTGAATGTGTGTGTGAGTGTGAGAGTGGGGGGAAGGGGCAGAGATAAAGGGAGAGAGAATCCCAAGGAGGCTCCACACAGTCAGCACAGAGCCCTTTGTGGGGCTCAAACTCACGAACCGTGATGAGATCATGGCCTGAGCTGAAACCAGGAGTCAGATGCTTAACTGTCTGAGCCACCCAGACACTCCCAGATTTCATTTTTATAATTGGTGTCCTGGAGCTCTTGGTATTCTAACTGTGAATACAAGTCTGCAAATAATTCCAGTTCCCTCTAGCAGCATAACCACTTTATATAAGGGAATAATAGTCACATGTTGTTTCCACAAACCCTATTTATCTTTCTAATAAATCCCGTTCTTCCTTTTATTGTTGGCTGAAGGAGACCAGTAATGCTTTCTGTTGTTTGCAATCAAAAGCATCTTCTAAAATCAAAGAATTTAGAACCAGGAAGTAGGGAGTTACAGAAAATCATGAAAGCCTCCTTGGTGTTACAGGAAGATAATCTAGAAGTTCATGGTATACAATAACTGAAAGGTAATTAAATTATCATCTTTGGTCACCTGCACTCCAGTACCCAACTGCTATAACAATCTAGGGAGATATTGTTGCCACCACCAGTAAATGATTTGACCAATTCAGTGACTATGTTAGTGTTAGTGTTTTTAATAGCATTAGAAATCTTTAAAAAAAGAGATCAGGGGCGCCTAGGTTACCCAGTCAGTTAAGCATCCTACTCTTGATATCAGCTCACATCTTGATTTCAGGGTCATGAGTTCAACCCCATGTTGGTTCCACACTGGGTGTGGAGACTACCTTTAAAAAGAGAGAGAGGGGGGCGCCTAGGTGGCTCAGTCGGTTAAGCTGCCGACTTCAGCTCAGGTCACGATCTCGCCGTCCATGAGTTCGAGCCCCGCGTCGGGCTCTGGGCTGATGACTCAGAGCCTGGAGCCTGCTTCCAATTCTGTGTCTCCCTCTCTCTCTGCCCCTCCCCCGTTCATGCTCTGTCTCTCTCTGTCTCAAAAATAAATAAACGTTAAAGAAAAAAATTAAAGAGAGAGAGAATTAAATTCAAATACCTAAATGTTTGGCTCACAGTATGAACTAAAACCTGGGAACATCGAGTGACTCTTCTGGAAGTGACTATTCCAGTTCTGACTAAAAGAAACTTTCATCTCTAGCAAAACCTAATCCCAAATCAGATTTTCATCACCCCTGGCATGGATTTTTTGGGGGTTTGTCATGGTTTAATGTCCAGTTAGCTAGTTCTCACATGGAAATAAGATTGCAAACAAGTGGTACCAAAAGAATTTGGATGAGAGCAGAGGGAAGGACCCCTTCCAAATAAGTACCCTTGTCCTCAAAAACAGGCTTGGGAAATCAACAGGAACTGAGATCCTTCTGGAGGTCCTAGAACCACAAAGGACCGTAAACATCTTTTAGGAGGAATAATCTGGCCCAAAGACTAAAACCACTGCAGTAGAATACCATTATTGCCATCTAAGCTTGGAATAAATGCTAAAGACACTTTTGTGTTTTAATCAGTTACTTGAGAGGCAAGGAAGGAATCAGAAAAGACTTGATCATGTGCTATGAACTGGCTGCCTTGACATTGGAGAGAATGAAAAACAGGCTCTTCTAGATTCAGTAGTAGAGAGTTGAGAATTTCCCCCTCTTGGGACTGAGGAGTCTCCCCTAGATTGGAAAGGCAATGTTGGAAGGAGCAGGGTCTAAGAAAAGAGGCAGATGAAATTAGAGATGTGTTGAGATTGACACGTTTTGAGACATACGATAAAAGAAGATCTGGATACACAGATCTAAAACTCTGAGAGGCCTGGGCCAGAAGTATTAATTTGAACATTTTTTGCATATGTATGTTAAATGAAGCAGTGATCCTGAATGACATTAGTCAGGAAAAGAGTGAAATTAGGAAGATAGGAAGTTCCAGAACTGAGCCTTAAGGAAATGCCTACATTTAAAGGTCAAGACGAGGCTGAATAAGCAAGAAACAAAATAGAAGAATTGGTCAGAGGTGTTGAAAACCAAGAGATTATTGTGTCACAGAAATCAAGGGAAGAATGTTTCCAAAAGCAGGGAGTGATAAACATTGTTGAATGCGACTGAGAGGTGAAGTCAAATGAAAATTTGAAATTATCTCAGGAATTTATGATATGGAGGACATTGGTCACCTTAATTAGAGCTTGTTTTCATGGAGTGACAAGGCTAGAAGCCAGACTGGAGTAGGTTGAGCAATGAGTGGGAGGTGAGGAATTGTGGACAGCTGGTGTCATTAACAACTATTTGAGGAAATGTGGCTGCAAAGAGAGAGAAGGACAGGGTAGTACCTGGAGCCTGGAGGGAGAGAGGGTTTTAGGTTTTGGGTTTGGGTTTTTTGTTTGTTTCTTTGGTTGGTTGGTTTTGTTTTGGTTTTTGTTTTTTTGTTTTGTCTTATTTTTTGTTTTGTGGGTTTTTGTTTTGTTTTTTCTTTCATTTTTTGTGTGTGTTTTTTGTTAGTTTGGTCTCTTTAGTTGAAGAAACTTTATCGCGTTTAAAATCAAAAGGAAGAATATAGAAGGCAAGATCAAAAGAGAAAACAAATAATAAGTAGTATAATGTTATGGAGAAAGTGAGAGGCTTTAAAGTCCAAAACACAGGTGGTGGGTTAGTCTCCGGCAGGAGGAGAGAGTCCCTCTGTTGTAATGACATGAGACCCTGTGCAGAAGTGTATATTTTGTGTTTGAAATAGACAAGCTGAGGGAGATCTTAACAGTTGGCTGCTGTTTTCTCTGTAAATGAAGAATAGCATCTGCTGAACATGAAGGTGCTAGAGTCGATTTTTCAACCTCAGTATTATTGACATTTGGGACCAGACAATTCCGTATTACGTGGGCTTTTCCTGTGCACTATAGGATATTGAGCGGCACTACCCCAGCCCTGCCCTTCCAGCTGTGACAATCAAAACTGTCTTCAGACACTGTCAAATGTCCCCTAGGGACTGGGGTGGGGGGCAAAAGGATTGGGAGTTACCAAGCTAACGAAAGTAGAAGAAGATGGAGAAGGTCTGAAAGTGTTGTGTAGGGTGGGAAAGTAAATTGACCAAATAGACGAGAGAGGCTCGAAGGGCAGTTGTGAGGCCCACTTGAAGTTGGATATGGATCCTGGTGCAACCAGTCTGTCGTACTGGAGTTTTTCTACCAAGGACTGTCAGCTGGGGCACAGGCACTGAAAAAGTAGATGTTTGTGTTCCCCGGGGATTGAGGTTTTTGCCAGAGAAATGTTACAAAAAGACAGAAGGACAAAAGGTTTAGAATATTGGTAGGATATTTTTTGAAATTATGAACCGCAGAATCTAAGCAGGTCGTGGGGAAAAGGGCAGATGAAAAATATTCTCTTCTTAAAGAAGAATGTTGTAATAAGTTTAGGAGCTAGAAATGAAGTTTTGACCTAAACATCTTTAAGATGCACAGACACACACACACACACACACACACACACACACACTTTTTTCAAAAACAGTTTTACATCATCGCTTCTTCATGTACTAAATGAAGGAAATGAGAATAAATAGAAAATAATATGAGTTCTGGGGGTGCCTGGTTGGCTCAGTCAGTTAAACCTCTGACTCTTGGTTTTGGCTCTGGTCACAATCTCACGGTTTAGGTTCGAACCCTGAGTGGGGATCTGTGTTGACCATGTGGAGTCGGCTTGGGATTCTTCTCTGTCTCACTCTCTCTCTGCCTCTCTCCTCCTCAAAACAAATAAATAAACCTAAATCATCACCATCACCATCATCATCCTCATCATCATGAGTTCCATTTACTTTGTATCCCAATTTCAACATATTGTTTCTCTTTTCAGTTTCTCCTGAACTAGATCTGAAAACTGTTGCAAGTTTACATTTGCATTTCAAGTTTCCAAGTCCCTTGTTTTGTTACAGGTAATGTTCAAACAGTGAGGCACTTATGAAATGACTAAGGACTCTTTTTACTTAAAGATTGGTCACGAACATGTCTTGAAAAGCTGTTGTAGAGCAGTGCCCAGAATTAAATCTTTATTTTCTAGAAAGCTCGGTAACACTGAAGGGAGAAATGAACAAAGTCTATTTTGAGAGGTGGGAAGAACCAATGAGCCAGTTTCTTTTAACTGGATATAGCCTGTGAGGGGTAAAGCAAAGCAAAACAAAACAACAACAGCCAAATAACAACAACCTATTTTGAATTGAACTAAAAACTTTCAAACAAAGAGGAAAGCAAATCATAACCAAAACTGAAAAGTAGCTACATCTTTTAGTCAACCAAACAGGGTTTGGATCATTTGAATCTACTAAAAAAAAAAAAAAAAAAAAAAAAAAAAAAAAGCAGAAGCAGCACGGCAGAACAGCCTCAGCTAAGAAAAGTCCTCTTGGATTAGTGTAGATAATTCTCTCTACATGCCAGATTTCTGTAGCTTGAAAAAGAAATTGCACCTGTTTTACATTTACGTGTTTACATTTTTTATGTTTATTTATTTTTGAGAGAGACAGAGACAGAGACAGAGACAGAACACAAGTGGGGGAGGGGCAGAGAGAGAGGGAGACAGAATCCAAAGCAGGCACCAGGCTCTGAGCTGTGTCAGCACAGAGCCCAAAGAGGGGCTGGAACTCAGCACTGCAAGATTATGACCTGAGCCGCTTAACTGACCAAGCCACCCAGGCGCCCCTACATCTAAGTGTTTAAAAATTTGTGCCTTTATGTGTGTTTTTTTAATGACAAGGAAAGATACAGAATATATTAAATTTGACTGTCTATGAGGAAGGAAGAATGATTTCTTATTTTCCTTAATATTTTTTCTTTTCTTTTCAAATTTTTACAAAAACATGTCTCTGTACTAAAATAAAATTATTACATTTTAATGATTTGGTATCAAAAGAAAGTAGAGAAACAGGTGGTCCACATAAACAGAAAATGATAGTGATTAGAAAGAGAAAATCAATCACAAAACCTCTTCCATTTTTCATTTGTTTCCATGTTTTTAAATGAGAAAATTTAGAGGTTTAACAAAAGCATTACACATCTGCCTCCAAGGTCAAGTAGGAAAGAGAGATATTACTCACTACACTACAAATAAAGTTTTTAAAGGCAAGACAGAGAAGGGAGGAAAACCAGAAAAAAATGTTTATTTGAACATATGAAAGAGAGCACAACTATGCTGCTGTATGAGATAGGTACAAACACACTGTTATTGGAAGAATTTTCAGTTTTCTTTCTTTTTTGTTGGTCCATATCTTCTATATTTTCTGTAGCATGTATTATATTTGTGCTAAGAATGTAAAATTATAAAAATACAAAAAGCAAAAATCAATTTAGGAGGGAAAAATGTAAGTTTAATGGGAGTATGAATACTGTAAGAAAGCGGAAAAATAGAAAATTTCTTACTGTGTCCTGCTTTTTATTATTTCTTGAAGGCGTGGAGCATAATGGTTTTTATTTTGGTAGGATTAAGTGAACATAGAAGAGTCATACATGGATTCTGCTATAAACTTGATAATATGTCCTATTAAATACCCATAATTTCTTTACAAAATAGAATAGTCAATTCTTCAAAATATTTCAACTTTTTCAGTTAAAGATATTGGAGATGATAGGTAGGTGGATAGATAGAATAGACAGATACAAATTCTATCTCTTTGGTCTTCCCGGTGATTACTGTATTGGAATTCTGATACCAGGTTCCCCAAGTGCTTAATAATAATAAACTAATATTAATAAATAATATTAGTTTATTAACTGTACTTAATCTTGTATTGAATTTAATTAATGTAATATAATGTAATATTGGATTAATCATAACTAACATTTAAATAATATGACATAATTAATATTATTGATTATTAATAGTTGTTATACCTTACAGTGGTAGAGTATTCTTTTATATGCATATGATATATAATTTGATCCTCACAACAACTCTTTCAATTAGGAGTCGCCATGATTTTACAGAAGAAATTGAGGCTAAGTGTTTAAATAATCCACAGAAATCAGAGCTAGTTTTAAAAATAGGTCTTCTGATTCTTAATCCAAATCCTCTGCCCCTGCATCATTTTGCCTAGTTTAAGCTGTCTGTCTACTTGGAGCAAGTTAACTTCTCCCAGCAACGTTTTGGTCACTACAGTGCTGTGAGGTACATTTAACTTAATAGTAATTTTCCATATGTCAAAATATGAATGATGTTACTTGTCTATGTTTTACTTAATAGGAAAGAGTGTATACAAGTGATTCATAACTCAAAAACATTCCCTTGGTTTGACTACTCAATAAAAATATGTATTTCTCAAGCTGAGAAATTGTAGTATTTTCCTCTGTGGACTTGAAAATGTTTCTTGACATTATATTCTCTACTTACTACTTTTCAAACTTAAATATTTAATAATACTATTTAGTACCATGTCACTTCATCTTGCTATTTTTATTTTTATTTTTTGCTTAAGGTATTTCATGGTTCTTGAGAAATATTTTTTTATAAGCTAGTTCTGAAAGGAATACATTCTTTTTGTAATAGCTTTATTCCCATATAATTCATATATCACAAAAATCACCCATTTAGAGTGTACAATCCAAAATTTTTTGAGACAGAGAGAGAGAGGGAGCATGAGCTGGGGAGGGGCAGAGGGAGAGGGTGAGAGAATCCTAAACAGCCTCCATGGCCAGCATAGAGCTCTCCTTGGGGCTTGATCTCACTACTGTAAGATCATCACCTGAGCCGAAATCAAGACTTGGACGCTTAACCAACTGAACCACCCAAGCGCCCCAATTCAATATTTTTTTAACATATTCAGAGCCAAGCAACTGTTATGACAATTGACTTTAGAACCTTTTTATTACCCCCCAAAAGAAACCTAATACCCTTTAGTGGTGACCTTCCATTCCTCCAGGACCCCAGTTCAAGACAATCACCAATTTACTTTCTGTCCCTATAGATTTACATGTTCTAGACATTTCTGTAAATGCAACCATACCATATGTGGTCTTTTGTGAATGCAATCTTTAACTTAGCATAAAGTTTTCAGGTTTCATCCATGTTGTAGTATATGTCAGTACTTCATTCCTTTTTATTGCTAAATCATATTTCATTGTATAGATAGATACACTGTATTCTATCAATTTATGGACATTTATATTGTTTATACCTTTGGCTATTATAAATAATGTAATGCTGCTGTGTATTATGAATAGTGCTGTTATGAACAGTTATGGACAGATTTTTATGTACACAGATACTTTCATTTCTCTTGGGTATAGGCTTTAGTGCTAGAATTGCTGGTTCATTTGGTAACTCTATACTTACCCTTTTAAAAAACTGCCAGACTACTTTCCAAAGCAACTGCACCATTTTACTTTCCCACTAGCCAGGTATGTGAATTCAAAATACTTTTGCAAGGAGAGGGAAATGATGCTACATACACTTAATAAAATGTACTTAATGGAACATTATATATAGCCTATTAGTTAATTGAAGTTTCACAAATTTACCTTTCCTAACTTTCTTCTTTCAGTAATTTATTCTACCCTATAAACACCTATGGAATAAAAGAAATTTACTTGAGAAAACTGAATTCCTTATAATGGCTACTTTTTTTTTTTTTTTTTTTAAGAAGGAGAGGTAGAGAGAATATGAGCAGGGGAGGGGGACTGGAAGAGTGGGGGGTGAAAGAGAAAGACAGAGAGAGAGAATCTTAAGAAGGCACCACAACCAACGTGGAGCCCGACTCAGGGCTCAATCTCACTACTGTGAGATCAGGACCTGAGCCGAAATCAAGAGTCAGATGCTTAACTGACTGAGTCACCCAGGCGCCCCTAATGGCTACCTACTTTTAAGAATATTGAAATTAATTTTTTTAATTTATTTATTTTTGAGAGAGAGACAGAGCACAAGCATGAGCAGGGAAGGGGCAGAGAGAGAGGGAGAGAGAGAATCCCAAGCAGGCTCTGCAATGTCAGCACAGAGCCTGATGAGGGGCTCAAACTCATGAACGATGAGATCATGACTTGAGCTGAAATCGAGAGTTGGGCATTTAACCAACTAAGCCACCCAGATGCCCCGCAATTAATTTTTTGATAGAGATATATGTGGTTTTCGATATTAAGAATATAAAACGGGCCCTCTGCCCTGTCTACTGCAAGAATGAAGAACATTCTCAGCAATCAGACTGTTGATATTCCAGAAAATGTTGACATCGTTCTGAAGGGACACACTGTTATTGTGAAGGCCCCAGAGGAAACCTGCAAAGGGATGTCAACTACATCAATGTAGAACTCAGTCTCCTTAGAAAGAAAAAGAAGAGGCTCCTAGTTGACAAATGGTGGGGAAATAGGAAAGAACTGGCTACTGTTTGCACTATCCGTAGTCATGCACAGAACATGATCAAGGGTGTTAAACTGGGATTCACTACAAGATGAAGTCTGTGTATGCTCACTTCCCCATCAACGTTGTAATTCAGGAGAATGGTTCTCGTTGAAATTCGAAATTTCCTGGGATGAAAAATATATCAGCAGGGTTCGGATGAGGCCAGGTGTTGCTTATTCAGTATCTCAGGCCCAGAAAGATGAGTTAATTCTTAAAGGAAATGACATCAAACTTGTATCAAATTCAGCTGCTTTGACACAAAAAGCCACAACAGTTACAAGCAAGGATATCAGAAAATTTGGGGATGGTGTCTCTGTTTCTAAAAAAAGGAACAGTCCAAAATGCTGATGAATAAGATCTGAGCTGTCCAGATGATTTTTCAGACTTATTTGTGATATGTTAAAGATGCAATAAAAACTGTATTAATTTGAGGCTTTTCTTAAACCCAATATTCTTTACAACTATTTGGCAAGCAAACCATTCAAAAGTAAATTGTAGTGTGCTAAGAACAGTAACAGAAGGAACTGTACAGGAATTTTTTTCCAGTAAAACTTCATGGGATAAGTGGTTTGAATGTGATTTTTGAAGGAATATTAGGGGTATTTCAAGCAAGAGGAATATGGTACCCATGACACTCAACACCACATGGCTGTTCATCGCTGGATATAGAACTTTTGGGGGAGATTCTGAAGGCATCTAATTTTGCAGAGGCATGAATTTGAGTATTTGTGAGGTAAGTGTGCTTGAGTCACTTGTCTGCATACCAGTAATTTTTTGTGAAAAAGCAGTTGAGGAGTGGAACAAAGTGATAGGCCTTAGTAAGGTTAATTTGTGTTCATGATAAGTGTGGTTGTTGTGTCCAAAATCCTCTTA
Organism: Panthera uncia; assembly: GCF_023721935.1. NCBI lineage: Eukaryota > Metazoa > Chordata > Mammalia > Carnivora > Felidae > Panthera > Panthera uncia. Next base: position 76,562,931 of record NW_026057580.1, on the reverse strand, counting down.
CTCTCTACTTTACCTCAGCTATTTATTCCCATATGCTAGTCCTTGATATTTTTAGAAATTGATAACCCTTCATAATTTCTTAATTCCATGTGCCACACTTTATTTTTTCATGTAAGAAAACATTTTTTTATGTTTATTTGTTTTTGAGAGAGAGAGACAGAGTACAAGTGGGGGAGGGGGAGAGAGAGAGGAAGACACAGAATCCTAGGCAGGCTCCAGGCTCTGAGCTATCAGCACTGAGCTTGATGTGGGGCTGGGACCCACCAACCATGAGATCATGACCTGAGCCAAAGTCAGATGCTTAACCGACTGAGCCACCCAGGCGCCCCACCGTGTGCCACACTTTAAATATGTTACCATGCTAGACTTTTTTTAATTTAGCAGGGTTGCCCCCCCCCGCCCGCACCCAATTCCTGCAGTCTTCCGCATCTCACTAGATGGAAACCCTAACTGTGATTTCTCAGGCAAAATACAACACTACACATTCAATCCATCAGAAAAGTGCACGCTCTGCCTTCAAAATAAGGTATGTTTAAAGACTTAAAGAAATTTAAAAAGAAAAAGGGGGTGCGTCGGTGGTTTGGTCGGTTACGCTTCCCACTTCGGCTCAGGTCGTGATCTCATGTTTCGTGAGTTTGAGCCCGGCATAATAAGGCTCTGTGCTGTTGGAGCCTGAGCCTTCTTCAGATTCTGTGTCTCCTTCTCTCTGCCACTCTAATGGTCATGCTCTGTCTCTGTCTCTTTCTCTCTCAAAATAAATCCACATTAAAAATTTTTAAATAAATAAACACTTAAAAAATTAAGAAAAAGAGCAACCACTTGTAATATATAGATCTTACTGAGGATCTCGATTTAAAATGAACCAACTAGATTGTTTATTTTAACGAATTGATCTTTGATTTGATGATAATGGTTAAGTTTTTAAGAAATATGAGTGAAATGGTCAACTATAGTTTGCTTTGAAATATTTGAAGTGGAGTTGGGGAGGGCATTGGATGGAGTTCTAAATGAAACAGATTACCTATAAATTGATATTTGTTGAAACTGAAAAAAAAAGAATGGATGGCAAGTTTAGGCACTTGATATTTTAATTTCTTGTTCATTACTGTTCAAGCGACAATAGCATAATAGTGGAATTCATTACACACATTTAATATTTGAGAGAAACTGGAAAACCTAACAATCTCAGTGGATGTTCAATAACTATAACCTAAGAGCCAGATTAAGTATCTCAAACTCAACACATTTTAAGTTTAGTAATTTGTAGAAACCCTATCTGCTAGTTCCAGACCATTAAGTCTAACAGATATATGGGTCACTGATTTGGAATTCTTCCCTTCATTTTTCCTACGTTAATTTCAATATGTCCCTCTCATTCCCACAGGCAGGACCAGCATTAATTGTGCTAAACAAATAGACTACCTGTTGTGCTTTCAGTAGAAGCAATTTGTTCAGATACAATCTGCAACAAAGATCTGCTTTTACCTTAGCCCCTCATGAATCTATTAATTGCAGAAGAATGCTCCAAGTGAACTTGAAAAATAAGTTCAGTGGACAAAGAACTGTAAGTGAATTCCTATCTGTTTACAGAAACCCAGGGCTAAGACAAAATTCTGCCTTGAAAGACAAAATGAAAAACTGAACACATAGTGCAAACAGCACAATTATTTTACAATGAAATTGGGAAGCAAAGTGCTGTTGTGTCATAGTTGTAGATCATTTCTCCAAAACAGGAACAAGCACATGTGGTTTCATTTCATTTAATTTCATGAAAAAAATTTTCAATTGGGCAGAATAATGTATTATAACTTTTCTAAGTTTATTTGGCTTTTCTGGAAAAGTGTATGATCTTTTATGGGACAGAGAATGAAGAGGAAAAAATTTTTGAAGAAAAAGTGACTCCTTTAAAAAATGTACCTAATGAATTCAAAACTAAGGAAACATTTTGTATTTTCTCTAACCATAGAAAGAAACTTTTTCCTTTCATTTCACTCAGTTGAAATAGTATATGCTCTTCAAGTCATAAAATTCAAACATTTTATATACAAGGACTTCTAAGGGTCATTGTTGGCCTTCTCTGCGTAGCCTTTTTGCCCTGAATCTTTGGTTTCCTGATTCTTTGACCACTAAGCAGTAATATTCTCCTCACTTGGAGACTTTGCCATCATTCACATTTTCTAAAGGCTTTAAAGAACTATAAAGTTGGTTAGTTGGCAAACTTTTTGGTCCTATTTATATATAGAGTGGAGACACATTGTAGGACCCGCTGCCTACCAAACCTGAGACTGTTCCCCCAATTCCTCTAATGGGTATTATTTAAATAGAAGATGGAAGTTAAAAAGTGACAACCATGTGAAGAACCGCATAATCCTAAATTTCTTGCTTGCCATGCTTTTCTGGTTTCTTCCTTTTAAGAATCCTCTAGACACTGCTCTTTGACTATCTTGAACATTAATTCCCTTTTTAGGGAAGGAGAAAAATTGAATTAAATTTCTCAAATACCTATTGTGCCAGACACATTAGTTATACCATTTAATCTAAGAGCCACAGCAATGTTACAGATGAAGAATGAGAGATGTAGGAGATAGGTAACTTATCACCCATGGTCATACAACCAAGGACATGCATGTCCTGTATAATAAATTATTCTCTCATTCAAACTTTTGCCAACTTAACTCAGAAAAATTTCTCCCTGTACTTATCTCTTTCAGTCCTTTTGTTAATCAGGACAAAACAAAACAAAAACAAAAACATCATAAAGGTAATTCTAGTGATACACTTGAAACCAAAAGAAAGCTATATGTATGTAATGAAGGAAAACTATACTTAAGACCTTCCATCAACCTTTCTGACCTTGAAAGTAGGCTTAGAATCTTTCTGAAATAATCATTCTATCTCCTCTTCTTCCAAATAAATGTTTGTCCTCAGGCTCCAACATTCAAGATAAATAAAACACTTTCTAATTTAATGCTGCTTTGATTACTAGCATTGCCACAGGACTTTTCCAACATTTTATTCTTCCCTAGGGTCTTAGATCTTTGTAGAGTAGACTAGCAACCCAAAGCACCATTTACAACTTTGTTTCTATGGAGAGAAGCGCTTTGAAAGTTCCAAAGAGCTAATGCACAAATACTTGGTGGAACACAATGTTTTTAAGTTGGGGACTGCTAATATTTATGAAATGAGTGTTCAAAACAAAAACAGATGTTTCAACAGGAACATGCAGGGACAGAGGGGTCTCATTGATTCAGCCTCTTACTGCCCCCTCCCACACATACACAAAGGTGATTGAAGTCCTATAAAAATAATCTATTATACAGATATAATATATAATCTACTATGTAATAATAATCTATTATACTCCAAAGTAAATTGAGGAGTGGGAGAAAAAGAACCAGGGTATAACTGTAGCCCCTCACATGACCACAAATGTTACTGACACTTTACTTTAAAACTTTGGTTAGTTCCTATCTTAATAAACTTCATGTAAAATTCAGAGCTGCCCGATGAAGTATTGAAAATTAAAGATTAATATTAACAATGAACTATTTTTTTACATGTTACATTTTGTTTTTTTAGAAATAAAGGCCAAAACCTATTGTGACATGAAATTTGAAGATAATTAGAAAATCAGCAACAATAAGATTGTATCAGAAATCTAACATGTTGGACAACTTCAGTAGTTAAATGCTACCCGTATATATGAAGTGCATTTCTTTTGTCATATTACTTTTTATTTTTAAATCAAAGAAAAAATTTCAAAAGGATTCTTCCATAAACTTCTACATAGTACCTTCTGGAAACTCCCTACTAAGAAATACTTTTGCACTTTAATTTTCTGGGATTTGAAACTTTAAAAAAATATTCATTCACCACAGTTTTAATAAAAATATTATCACTTTTCCCCCATATAGCCCTGTTTATAATTATTACTACATATAATTTTAGGCACGTTAATATAAGAGTTAAATGTACCCCTTGTTAAATATTATTTTAAAAACAGACAAATCCAAGCAGCCAAATAAATTGGGGATTTCTTTGCGCCTTGGGGGGATATCTCTAACCAAAACCAGGTTTTAAAAAATTAATTGATTGTAAAGATTTTATCTTGACACACAAAAATTTACAATTTACAAAAAAAGATACAGAGCTATAAGCATTGAAAAAGGAAAAAGTAAGAATTAGGTTTGCAGGCAAACCTGAAAAAAGTACAAGGGACACATACTTCAGTACTAGCTCGTCAAATTGGAAAACACAGCAAGAATTTAAACAGAAAAACCACACAGAATCACTAAGGTTGCTAAGTTCACATTAGACTACTCATAACAACAACAACAACAAAAACAGCAACTTTATCACAATCATTGTATTTACAAAGATCATGACATATCTTCAGGTAGATGAGGTGGGCGAGTATGGATTTACTGGACACAGTCAAGGTTATATTATCTGGGGACCAGAACCATAACCTATATTTTTACTTTTTGCCTTATCCCAACATATAAAACATTGTTTTCCACCTGTACAATGAGAAGTGTTTATGGTATTGAAATCAGAGCAAAGTGTCAGATTTTGCTTCAACAAAATGCAATTTCTAATTTATTGACCATCCTGCATTCCTCCTTTACCATGAATACACAGGACTTTGTGTGGTTATTTTAAAGGGTTTTACTAGGTTAGTTTCTCTTTAAATTGGTATGTCTCTTTAAATACTGTCTGATTTTTTTTTTAACCTGCTGTAGCCCAAATATGAGCACTCCCACATATTTCTCATCCTACCTAACACAGACTGGCCCCATTTAAAACATATCCTATAATCAACCACTTAAGCCAGGCTTCACTCATAATAAATCTCTGTTTTATAAGAAATACAGGTATTAATAAAGTAATCTTAAAGTAACCTTCATAAAGGGAAACAGAAATAAACAGAGCAGTCACTTCAAACACAATATAGATAAATCAAATTTAAAATTTTTAGGAAACAAATAATCTTGAAGACCATATGCTAAATTTTGAATAGTTCCACAATTTCAATGGGTTAGTTGCCCAAATTGTTTGGTGTTGAAATTGAAGAACGCCAAAAGTAGAATTAAGTCTGTAACCCCCTTCCAGTACCATTTATTTTAAACATGCACTGAAAAGTAGTTTTTATTACCTTTCTGGAATATTTAATAATACTAATTTTAAATTAAAGTTTCTAAATATTTTTGTGGCTATAAGAAATAATTCCATTCCTAAAACATAATAATTAAAATAATAAGTCATTCCAGAAAAGATGATCACAAAGGGATTGGCGTTTAGGGTACTAACCCTAATTATTATCTATCTATCCATGAGGTACTGAACTTTAAAGCTGTTGAAAATAAGCAATATTATTTCACATCAATTCCAACTCTTCAGTCCATCCACAACTAGCAAATGTAGTTTGAAACAAAAATTACTATTCCATCATTTAATTTTTAAAACATCGTTGTTTTCTTTTTCAGTCCTTCTAAACTTTGTTACCCTGCTTGGATATGCTGCACTCTTCTGGGCGTAGAATTTCACAGCAGTTATCAGAATAACTAAAGCCATAGGTCGGTTTTATCAAACAACAACTTCCCATCAACAGAAACACTGGGCATGTCACTCATTTTACTCAAAATAAAGACAGAACAAATAGTGATGGTTAAAATGAACAGTTAGATGAAAACTGTAATGAGACTTTTTATATTTTCTTATGCAGTCTAACACCTGAAACAACGGTACTGTGGGCACCTTCCTGTAAATTGCCAGCTGTTTCCTTTGTTTTTAGGCAAGCAGAAACAGAGCTAGTCACGCTTCCAGAAAAGGGGGAGGCATAGGATAAGGCTGCTTCAAACTAGCTTTCAGAAATGAGAAGTCAGTAGTCAACTTTTTCCTCTCTGATAACCCTTCGTTTGCAGAGTAACGGGGAAATTACAAACACATTTTGGAAAATAACGCTGTCTTGAAAACCATCTCTATTGGACCAAGTCCTTACTTCCCTGGAAGTAGTCACAGCCAAGACTTAATTTCAACACAGTGTTGAAATTTATTACTTGAAGCTATGGCATAAAACTGTCTTCTTTAAATGGAAAATTTGACTAACTTCTATGAGGTAAATGAATTTTGAAAGTGGGAGTGGGTGGAGGAGGTACACAACTTTTTTTCTTTAAGTGGGAGGGGGAAGGATGCAGACGAAGCATCCTGAGCAACCACAAAACGACGAGTCTCTTAGGACGCTAAAGGATGTTGGACCACAGAGCTCGAATGCTCTCGGATCACAGCTCCTCGGCGAGGGACTTTTGGTTTGACTGCCACCGGGCACCGGGGGAATCCCCGCCTTGGGTAAAAAGAGGGAACTGGAGAAAAGACACGTTCTGAACAACCCGGCGTCGGACGATTCTCCGCGAGACGTGGCCTTCCCGGGACCCCTCGGAGCGGGCCTGGCGTGGCCCGGGGGGGCGGGTCCGAGGGCCGGCAGGGAGGTCCTGCGTCAGTCCGGGCGCCTCCCCGGCCACTCGAGGCCAAGGAGCCCCTGCGACCCGGGCCCGAGGACCGCGCGGGATACACTCCCCGACCCCGAAACCCCTCTCTCCCCACCCGCTTTCCTGCGCCCCGGGCCTCCGGCGCGGGTCTGGACGGCCAGCCAGCCGCAACTCCCGCCAGCCTCGCGCCTCCCAGACCCGCGACCTCCCCGCCCCCGGCCGGGCCCCCGCGAGACTGTGCTTCCCGTAAACTCCCCGCCCCGCGCGGCCCCCTCCCCGCCTCGGCCCCGCCCCCGCGGGACCCTGAGCGGTGCGTGATTGGCCCGGCCGCGCCATCACTCTCCGGACGCGTCACCGCCCTCGTTTCCGAAAGCCCGGAGACCGGCAGTGGTATTAGTGCTCGCGGGGCCGCGGTGGAGGGCGTAGTGCAGCCCTGCTCGCTCCTACTCGCCCGAGGGTCGGCGCGCTAGCCCTGCCGAGCCGCGACCGGGGCTGCGGGGTGGCCGGGCTGCGCGCTCAGCCGCCGCCGGGGAAGCAGAGGCAGCTCGTCCCAGCTCCGAGATGGGGAGCTGGCGAAGTTGACGAGCTCCCCGACCCGCGCTGCGTCCCTCCTGCCCAGAGGCGCGCTGCCCTCTCCAGGAGGTGCCCGCACGCGGCCCTGCTCCAGGTGTGCGCAGGACACCCCGCCCCCCGGGACCCGAAAACTTCCCCCCAAGTCCAAAGAGGGAGCTCTGAGGGCGGTGCCCGGAGCCGGACTCCCCACTCCGCGCTGGGGGAGCTGTCCCGGCGGCTCGCACGGCCGTCGGTGGGCGGAGACCCTCTGGAAACTTTATCACCATCATCGTAATTACCACATTTTACTGTTTCTCTCCCCGCAGGGGCTGCAGCCAGCGGTCTGTCGCGCGTGCTTGTTTGCCAAAGGAGCTGCCCCTGGGAGAAGACCCACGGAAGAGTTGTTTCCCCGGCGCATACCTGCAGCCCAGCCCAGGGGCTCGGGCGGCCTGGATGCGCAGGACCCAGCCCCGCAGCCGCTGACGCCGGGCGGCGGCGAAGTTTGGCTGCTGAGCGGCGCGGCGCAGGGCCACTGGACAGCGGGCACCCCGGCGGCCGCGGCGGCTGGAGGGATGCCGGTGGGGGGCCTGTTGCCGCTCTTCAGCAGCCCGGCGGGCGGCGGCCTGGGCGGCGGCCTGGGCGGGGGGCTCGGCGGCGGCGGCAGCGGCGGCAGGAAGGCATCCGGCCCCGCCGCCTTCCGCCTGACGGAGAAGTTCGTCCTGCTGCTGGTGTTCAGCGCCTTCATCACGCTCTGCTTCGGGGCGATCTTCTTCCTGCCCGACTCCTCCAAGCTGCTCAGCGGGGTCCTGTTCCACTCCAGCCCCGCCCTGCAGCCGGCCGCTGACCACAAGTCCGGGCCTGGGGCGCGCGCCGAGGACGCGGCAGATGGGCGAGCCAGGCGCGGCGAGGAGGGCGCGCCCGGGGACCCGGCGGCCGCCCTGGAGGACAACTTGGCCAGGATCCGCGAAAACCACGAGCGGGCTCTCAGGGAAGCCAAGGAGACCCTGCAGAAGCTGCCCGAGGAGATCCAAAGAGACATCCTGCTGGAGAAGGAGAAGGTGGCCCAGGACCAGCTGCGTGACAAGGCGGTGTTCAGGAGGCTGCCCCCGGTGGACTTCGTGCCCCCGATCGGGGCGGTTGGCCGGGAGCCGGCCGACGCAGCCATCCGCGAGAAGAGGGCAAAGATCAAAGAGGTGAGTGCATCGTACTGGGAACCCCTCCTGCCTGGCAGCGTTTTTCTGGGAGAAAAGACAAACCTTTGAAACTCTTAAGACTGTAACATTAACGTGTAAGCGGACATAGAGGTTTTTCGCTTCCACCAGGTGCAATGTCAAAGGCTCTTTCGTTTTCCTTTTTTCGCTATCGTAGTACATGTAGCCAGTTAGGATATGAGGTTGAATCCCGTTGCTTTTAACTTGCATGCTCTGGTAAGCATAAGCCACGAGAGGTACGTATTACCTACATGGGCAGGTGGTGTGCAAACGTCGTCTTTCACTGGCCACTACACGGTTAATCGTCCCTGCGAACACTGACAGCGAAGGTCCCAAACAGCCCCAAAATAAGGCTGGGACATGGCTTGAAATAAATGCAAAGCATCAATCGCGCAGGATAACAGAGTTCTAACAGCAAGCCAGCACACCCTGGTGTGGCCTTATTCTGCCAGGTGGCATCCTGTGTACACTTACAGACTATAAAGGTGAAACTTGAGAACTCCCTATAACAGGGGACATGCTGTTGTTTACACTTTAAAAAATGAAACATTTAAAGAGCCAGCCTATTGTCTCTTCTTGCATTTTTAATGTAGCCAGAAAAAGAGTATTTTATGTGATGCAACAGGTTTGCCTCCACAGTAGCACAGAGATGACAAAGTTAATCTAGGACAAACATGGACTTTGATAAGTCTTTCATAATTTCTTTCTCGTACTTGTAACGTATGGTTACTTCACTGGCTTAAAGCTGAAGGGGACCTTAAAAGTCATTTAGGGCTGTCAATTTAAAGATGAAAGTTGAGAACCCCAAAAGCCCCAGAACCAGTTAGTGACCAAGTCAGGACTTGAAGCCCCGTCACTGTCACCAGTCAGCAGGCTCTTTGTGGACATGCTTCCTTCCACGGCTACTCCCCTGTGTAAAACTATGCCCGCCTGGATTTTTACACAATCCAAGAGCTGTAGGAACCATATTAAAAGCATTTCATCCCAAATCATTCTAAAATGCATTATGAGGGGAAGTAATATTTTTATCATTTAAAAAATTTCACAGTCTCTGAAAATAAATTTTGTGTTTTGATATTGGGTGGGTAATCAGGAAAGGAAGCATCCTCATTCCCCCATTTTCAGAGAATAAACAGAATTTTCAAGTTGGTGAAGAGGTATTTAGCGTGAGTGACTACAGAACAGAGGCAGCTGGATTGTCACAGGATTTATGACCTTAACTATAAGACCAGGTGAATTTGGTTAAGCTGTAATTGAGCAAGTTAAAGTGGATTTGAATCCCTTTCAGTTTACTCTAGGCACGAGGAGGGTGCCTTCTTCCTTTTGTGCAGGTAGCTTCCTTCAACAGCCCATCAGCCTTTCTACTTTGGGACTCTTCCTTAGGCATAGAACCCCAGACTTGAGGGAAAGGATTTTATGCACCTGGACAACTTCTGTCGTGCAGATTCCCTTCTCTGGGAAGCCCTTCAATCCTGCCAGGGCTACCACACCAGGAAAATGGGGGAAAAAAGCTCTACTTCTCACCAGTTTCCCTCTCCTCTTCATCTCCCATCCTCCTTAAAAATCTCCAAATGAAACCTGTATGTAAATTAACCCCAAATCTGTATGTTTACGTTTCCCTTAGGTTTAAAACAGTGTAATTCACATGTTTCATGCCTTTAAATTCCTATGAGCTGCCACTTAGTGCAGATCACAGTTGTCCAAAGAAATTATTTCAAATACTAAAGATGCATGGAAGTTAAAAAGCGATTGGTACTGACCAATAGTGATTAAAAGTGCATTTAGAGCAGAAGCAGTGGGAATTCAGGACAGCATATTAACAGTATGTGTATCTTCCCGTATTAGATCCATGTTATCTCTCTAAATCAAAAAGTCTTAATTAGCCTTATAAGGAAAATTTATGTAGCCTTCTGTGTCTGTGTGGTGCTAACATCTTAGCAGTTAGATGTTTTGAAACTGCCCAGTCTTGCATAAAGTGGTGGAACTAAATGTGTTCTTTAAAATTCCATGTTGCTGTGAAAACCCAAAAAAGCTGACATAATTAGCTTCAGTGTTTAGTCAAAAGCTAATGGGAAGAAATGGATTATGGTTTTTCATCAGATTAGTTCAGGCAGATGTGCTCCTTTGTAAACCACTCCCCCCCCCCAAAAAAAAAGTAACTCATGCCATTCTGAAACTGTGCTGAAAATGTTCAGGTTTAGAGGGGAAAGAGTGGTTATCCATTGTGAATAGAGTGAGTACCCTGCACTTTAACTTCACACTTTTAGAGTCTGTTTCTGGCACCACCGTGGACATTTGTCATGGACCAGTGGATCTTTGCCTTGGTTTTGATCTTTGTTGTTCCTGTATTTTCTAGTTTTCTTTATATACTTAGGTTCTCTATCACACCTGAATGTACTAACAGTTTTATAGCTAAAATTTAGAAGGTATAGGCAAGTCTAATATGTTGAGAGCATAGACTATAATTTCTGAGCCAAACATTTATTTTGTAAATTTGGTTTAAAGGCAGCGAATACTGTTTTTATACTTTCAACGCAATTGTTACTGGCACTTTGGTAAATTTTTAACAAATTTGTGCCACTAGCAGACAGCCATAATTTCAAATAGGATATTGCCTAGCACCCTTTACAAAAAGGAATTATATGCTGTTCAATACTAATTTGATGGATGGTAAATCTTTGATGTAAAACTTAAAATTGAAACCAAGATACCCCCCCCAAAACAACTTTGTAAACCAACTCTGGAATTTCCCTGAATTTTATAATACATAATACATATTTTCATGAGTTTGATCTTTTTAAAATTGTACTCAGGTTGTGCTTAATGTAAAAAGCAGTGTTAAAATAATGAAGTACAGAAGTTAAAATAGCACCATGGAATTTTTAGAAGAATAGTTTCTCTTCTACCTTGACTTTTTTTTTTTTTTTTTTTTTTTTTTTTTAAATCGGGAAGCTCTTTTCCTGTTTTGTTTTGTTTTGTTGAGTCTATACAAAGAAGTTGCACTGTCCTTTAGGATTAGAGCCATATTCCTAATTTAGAGGATGAATAATTTCATTTTTCATCTATTGGAATTATGGAGAGTCCTTGAGTAATAGGGGCTGAAGACAGTTAAGTTGTCAGAGGGATTCCTCCTTTCTCAGACTGGAATCTCCAGCTGGAATCTCCACCAACCTAAATGGGATAGAGGTGAAGGGGCTGACAGTCAACTTTGGGTCTATCAGGTAAGGCTTTAGGACTGGTTAGCCATGGGTCACAGTTGTCTCTAGGCTTCTCAAAGCAGTCTTTAGTTTTTTATTCCAGACCTGTTTATATGATCATAAGTTTAAAGAAAATGTTCATATTGATAGCTAATGGTTAAATACATATTTTTATGCCTTAGTCTAGTCTTACGTTGTTCTTGAGTCTATAAGTCAGCTATTGACGATTAACCCCTTTTTATTAAAGATCAGATGTAGGAATAATCTACCTTGACAGACTAATACTTTTATTTTGAAACTCAGCTTTACAGTTTATTTGTATGGGTAGTTCTGATGTGGAAAATAATATTTGCATAATACTAAAAGTCACAATTTGAAGACCTGACTCCAGAGGAACTGAAATACTCTCAGTTTACCTCACCTATCCTGCTCATCCTGGTCTGAAACGCACTTGATATTAACAATGGGCAAATGCCAGATTCCCCCACCCTTCGGTCTTTCCCCAGAGCAGGTAGGTCATAGAATGTTAATAAAATCTTTTTTTTCTCTTTAAATAATGAATAGATGAATAAATTCAAATTTCAATGGTCTAAGTACTAGAGTAGATGCTGACTGTTGAATATTAATACATGAAAGCAAGAAAAGACTGTGAATGGATAATCAATTACGTTCAGCTTAATTTTCTGGAAGCTGTTGATAATTTGAGAGGAGTATTCTGTCTTCCTCTTTAAACTAGGCCTGAGAACCTAGTTAAGGGTATGAAAAGTGGTTAAAAAGTGCATTTTCAAGTCAATGCTTCTGTATGTCTTCGGTGAGCTGGTAAAATAAACCATCCTAAGAAATATATCTTAGTATTTCACATATGCCTTTGTATGACATCTGAATTTTTGGATTTCAGTGGAGAGCTTACATATTTGTATTGAATTATTCCATAAACTGTGGTAGTACAAATTCTTTATTAAGGAGAGTTTAAAGCATGTGTCTCAATGTCAGAGAAGAGGAATACCCACAGACCAGTATGAGTGATGAGGGACAAATATACATGGGTAGATCAGCACTACATTGGAACCTGATTATACCCTCTGGCCCAATAGAGAACCTGTGGCCTTTTAAGTTCTTTATGGTTCTACAAAACCATAAAAATGTATGTGTTTGTCAAAGATGAGTTTTGAATGGTCAAATAGGAGCATCTACCTGGTGGACTCCAGAGATAGTATGAAATGCTTGACCCTAAGCAGATCTACATGGTAAAGGAGAAACCAGCATTTGGTATTTAAGGAAGAGATTCTTTCTTTGGGGAAACTAAGTCATGACTTTTCCCTCAGTTCTTAGCCTACTTTCTTGTTTAGTGTTAAGTAATTGAACTACCTCTAACTAACCACGCCCCCACCCCTTTACCCCCACTCCCAAACCTGTTTAAAGATCGTTTACGCAAACTATGCAAATTTTTTTTTCTGTTACTAACAGTATGCTGTAAAAATGATAACTCTCTGATTTTTAAAAGTAAATATATTCTCTGAGCCATAAAGTGTTCATTCATCTGTATGAATCCTTAAAGATAGCTCAGCTTATTCATTGTACAGTAGATGAAACTGAGACGCAAAGATTCTTCTGGAAATCACATTAGAGTTGAGGGTGGAAGAAGCCCTATCTCAACATGCTCACTGTCTTACCATGGTTTGCCTCCTAAATCAAATGCCACTGAAGTGTATAAATGGACTGGCCATATTCATTATTGGAAGGCCTTAATGTAGGATGAGTACAAAACACAATTCTGCAGTATTATAAATCTGAGTTTATATTAGTTAAGTTACATGAACTGTACTCATTGTTTTTTAAATCTTATTAGCGGCATGATTTAGAAGACCTCTTCTTTTTAAAGCCACTCAGGAAAAGTTTGATGTGGCATTTTTTTCTCTTTATAAAGATCTGTGGGAAGCCGAGGCATTTGTAAACATTCAGTTGGACATTCTTTACAAAGAGAGGTGGGGAAGCAAAAGAGAAGAGAGACAGCTTAGAGAAAAGAAGTGTGATTGTGTGGGGGAGTGCTTTCAAACTATAAATGTGCATATTCTTTTGACATTGCATCATGTGTAACAGAAGAATTGATAGCTGGCCTGCAGGACTGTATTTTTCAAAAAGTAGACATACATTTAAACATTACACCACTATGGGTTCTATATTGTGGGAGCACAGTTCTCTTTACCCAAATAGGTCCTGAAGAGTCTCCAGATGCCCTTGCCTGTTCCTGCTCCAACCACTTGCAGTGCTGTGGTGGTGAGAAGGGCTGGTCTGGAGGCAGATGACCTGAACCTGAATCTCTTCCATTTCCAGCTCTTTGACCTTAAAGGAGTTACAGTTTAATCTTTCTGAGCTTCACTTTTCTCATTTGTAAAATGAAGACCATAATGGCACCCATTTTGTTGGATCAGAGGTCTCAAATGAGATCATCCACACTGAACACTTCGAAAGATGTTCAGCGTGCCCAGTGTGTGTATGATAAATGCCACTTGCTATTATTATGGTTATTAGTTGCTACCTAAAGCTGTCAATCTAAGATTACATTGTTTCATACTGTTTAGTAAATCAGGAAGTGGATAATGAAGTTTCAAAAAGTTACCAAAAACAGTTCAAATTAAGTTTAGTGCTTAAAAGGATACATTTCCAGTTCATCAAGATGATCTTTCCAGACAGCTATGATTTTACTGTGTTACTGTCAACTCTGATTTTCTCAGATTCCTTCCGAATTCCAAAAAACTTCAGGTATCTTTAAAATGATAGACTTCTTCAGCTTCTGTACTTCAAGTATTTGTTAAAGAATTAGTTTCTTTCTCATAGTCAAATGTGCTTATTGCTGAACTGCCATCTTCTCAGAGCCATCACAGTCCTTGAGTTACCTCTTAGGCATTGAAACTGTTCCCTGAAATAGATTGAGTTAAGTGTGTTTTAACCAGTTTTACCTTTGGAGGAATGTTTTTAAGAAATGAGAAGAAAATTATTTTAGACTTGACAGAAATTTACTTCATCATGATCAATGCTATAATCAGAGCTCAGTCTATCCCCTAACAATCAAAATTCACATAAAGCATTTATACTTTATAACTCAAAGGTTTTGCCCTTCTTTGAGAGCCATGAATTGAGATTTATTAGGGTTTCTGGCCCAGAAAGACCTCTGAGATCCTGAAACCCAGTACTCATTTTCCATGAGACACAGGGCCCAGCGAGCTGTGACTTCCTGAAATTCCCCCCAGTGCACTAAAGTCAGAGCTGGGAACTGCGTCTTAGCCTGAAGGCTCCACTCCACAGGTGATTTTTTGACTCTAATGAGATCATATGTTTTGGAGGCTGGCTGGCCTGGCCCTCCCTCCTCCTCAGCCCTGAATGGCAGACCAGCAGTGAGAAGCCCCACTGAGACCATCCGAGAAGGACAGGAACATCTTTGCTTGGTAAGGTATTGCCTGAGAAAGCAATGCTGACTAATTCCTTTGCTCCAAAGAAGGGGGCAGCACTGCCCTACTCCCACTGGGTCCTGACACAGACTTCTGTGATCATTAGGTACTTGAAAGAAAACCAGATGAGATTAGGCTTAAGAGCATTTAAAAGGTGCAGCCCTCCTTTCCATCTTGAATACTCTGGCAGTTGCTTTAGGTACACTGATGCCCAGGAGTTGAGCAGATAATCCAGAACAGAGATAATAAAATTAAAAGGCCCGCTATCCTTTGTAGTCACTTGTCTTTTGTAACTAGAATGCCTGCCTCCATCAAGTCCTTTTTTTTCAGTCCATTTGTGTCCTGGTTCTTAAGCTTATCAAAGGCCCAGTTCCTGATTTGCCTCACTGCTTTCCCATCACTCTTGCTCTGCATCTGTTCATTTAGTGACAGGCCATATTATAGTAACTTTCCTTTGCACTTCTTCACACTTTGGTATGTGGGTCCCCCACTGGGTTGTCCTGTCCCCAGTCCTTAGTTCAGTGAGGGCACTTGGTGTGAGAGGAGGCATGGAAGAGAGGGATGAGGACATGAGGAAGCACACCAGCTTCCTCCGGGGGGTCTAATAACAGCATGCCATATGCTGACACCCTCTTTGCTACAGACTAGCAGGGATACCTGTTTGCCGAGGGTGTGCGTTTATGAGGAAGGGTGTGGCCAAGAGGCATGTAAACAGTCTGTGAACTGATGCAGAGGGAACTTAAGCTGTGCAAAGACCATGAGCTATTGCTGGAATCTATCTACCAAGTCCTTTCTCACTGAATGGTCTCTTCAAAGTCCTATGAGGAGCACTTGATTTTTCTAAGGGTCCAGAAGGCCCAGAGACAGGGGGTCAGGGCTCATGATCCCTGCTGGGGGTAGCCATGTCCAAATTCCATGAGCTGATGTTTGGGCATGATTGTCTGACCCTAGTTCCCCTTTCACAACAGTATGTGCTGGAACTGTGTAAAGTGTGTGTTTCCTCACTGACTCTCTGTCAGGGTATAAGGCTAAAGGACAGCCCTGTGGAATGATTAAGGAAGCGCAGGGGTGTGTTCCCAGTCTCAAAACCTCATTCCCAGCTGCCTGAAATTTTGCCATCAGTGCCTCCCTTTCATAGATGTATTGCTTCTTAAAGGCCGCTGTTAAAAGCATATCACTCAAGTTGCCCAGCAGAAATTATTATGCTTTGAGATTTGTCTTAGCAAGGGCGAGAATAGGTTTGTAGAAGAAGGAAATATCTTTCATTGTCTTATTTCATTGCAAACTAATGCTGGCCAGGGGTGGGTGGTGGTGGGGAGAACATTTAGAAGTACACAGGAACAGAAAAAGGAAAAAAAATATCCTCCACAGTCCTATCATTTAGTCACAGGTAATATCAACACTACTTCACCCCAACATATAGGGTTTTTCCCCCACAGTTATAACTGTGTCATTTTATGATAATATAATATATGTAATTGAAGTATCATAGTTTGTGTAACCATTCCTTTGGATCTGAACATTTAGATTATTTCCAGTTTTTATTTTCATATAAAAAATGCCGAGATAAACACCTTTGTCCATTAAGTTTCCATATCATTTTTTATTGCTCTAACCCCCCATAAGTAGGATTTCCCCTTGAATTCCTAGAAGAGGAAATGAATGGATCAAGGGATCATAGTACATTTTGAGGGCTATTTTCCGAAAAGAATTTATGCTTCCACTTGTAATATAGTGACTGTAGTCTATTGAATCTTTATAAATTTCATAGGTGATGAAACAGTATCTTGTATATTTAATTTGCGTTCCTTTGAGCAACAATTTCTTCTGTGTTGGTTGACTAGTTGCATTTCCTCATTGTGAGTTGGATAGAACAAGGAAGTTATTAAAGGGCAGGATTTATGGAAAAGGCAAAGCCTGGAAGCCCAAGGAGTGGGGTGTCCATCAAAGAAGGTGGATCTAACAAGCTGGCTGGTTAGACATGGGCTCCCAAAGGAGGCAAGGTCCTATAAGGTGATAGACAGCATTTTATTTAAAAAAACAAAAAACAAAACATACAAAAAAACTTACAATAATATTTGCTTCCTCCCTGAGTTGGACCCTTAGAATAAAAAAGTATTCTTTATCGATAGGGGTACTTACCAAGAACCTTGGAACAGTCTGCTTTTCCGCAGCTAAGACCCAGCCAGCTTCCATAAGCTCATCTTCATTGTTAAGTTCTAGTTGGGCTTTTGCATCAGATATTTGAGGAAAGTATTGGCCTCTTTAAAGATCTGGGGAAGGAAGGAGACATCCTTCTCCTTCTAGAATCATCAGGATGGTTTCTTAATATTTTAAGATTATAGTTGAAGATCAAAAATAGTCTAAACAGAATTTCAGAAGTGATTTTAGTGATGCCAGAAAATGGCAAGTCTTAACAAAGCTGATTTCTTACAGAAGAAAAATTATGTTATTTATTTTACAGGTATTTAATGTTTTAAATATGATAAATATGCATTTTGCGTAAGGTATTTTGAGAGTGCAAGAAAAGCATGATTTGCTTATGAAATTTGGGCTTTTTGTTTTTTGCTACTCCTTCAAATAACGTGCTTTTAGTCATGCGTTTTTAAGATAGTGAGGAGCTGCACATTTCAAGATGTATTTTTACTCTGACCTTGGTTAATTCATAAAAGTCTGCCAAACACCAGAACTGTTTCAATTTGGCTCTGAGACTGCATTAACATGGTGAATAACGATTGACATAAATGTACTATATTATTTTTATAAATTGTGGTTTAAGATGATAGTAATTTTAGAATGTTTAGGATGCTGTTCTCCGAGACATGTTATTTTTGTAGTCAACTAGCAGTGTTGAATGTTATGATGTATCTAGTCAACTACAGGTTTTCATCTCATAATTAGAAATGTTTCAACAGTCCATACTGTGTCCTCAGGAGTTATTAGCCCGAGTCAGCAATTTTATAAGGCATTCTTATTAAGTGTAAAAGGACCTCTACTTAGTAATTGGCGTGTATTTAATACATTGTGTATATTTACTCATATTAAACATTTTGGTTAGTCTTCATTATTTAATCCTCCTAGGGATTACTTAACTTTGGATATGTGATGAAGAACTTATTAGCTTAAAAAAAACAACAAAAAGGAAGCTGGGTGGGGTGGGCAATTTAAGGAGCATAAAAAATGAAGATGATTTATTAACTACTGCTTTAAGCTGTTTTAGCAGTTAGGGTGAATAAAAATTATGATTTAGTAAGTGGTCTATCAATAATAAGATAAAGCCATAGCATAGGTTAGAAGTACTTTCTCTTACTCCAAGAGAACTGTGATGTTGGCTCTTCATTGTTGTGAATTGGTTCCAGGACTAACATGTTGAGAGCGGGACAGAGCTTCCCCCTTATGTACCTAATGGGTCAGCTAACTCTGGGCCTTGCCCATAATAGGACTCCGTAAATATTTGTTGAATGAATGTGCTTATTTAAGCAAACATACCAAGAGGAGTTACTCAAGTGTGACACACCTACCCCCACTTTAATTTTTTTTTTTTTACATTTATTTATTTTTGAGAGACAGAGCACAAGCGGGGGAGGGGCAGAGGGAGAAGGAGACACAGGATCCGAAGCAGGCTCCAGGCTCTGGGCTTGAACTCACAAACCGTGAGATCATGACCTGAGCCGAAGTCGGATGCTTTACTGACTGAGCCACCCAGGCGCCTCTACCCCCACTTTATGTAATCACATAATCCAAAAACGGTGTCCACTCATCTTTGAAGCCCCTTCTATGAATCATCATAGGCTACAAGCCATTGTCTTTTGAGGGAAAGCTTGATACTTTTTAACAGTCAAAAGTCATTCATAATCAGATCTAGTGAATAGAAATTAATCAATGTAGGAAATACCTTTAACCATTTTAAAGTTTTTTTCACAATCATTTATAAAACGAAAACCTGTATTCATTTTCTTATATGATTCATAAACTGGCTGTGAAGATTTTTCATAAAAAACCTTTTGACCGGATGTAACAGTGCTGAAATCAATGTAGATACTTGTGAGATATTTTTGGAAGTCAACACTTAATTGAATATAAAAGTTTGTGTTTGTTTAAAAGTTAGTCTGCTTTATGTTTACATTCACTATTTTATTTTTCAGGTGTGTGACTTTTAAATTAGGTAGGGTCCTCATTCATTTCTATTCATTATTATCTAGAGTTGTGGACTACATTTATGAAGAGTTGTCATTTTTCTTAGATTTCAATTTTATACATGAGACACCTAATTAAAGTTGGTTTGGGTGTCCCCCTTCCTGCCGCTCCTGCCAGCAAATATTTTTGAGACAATGATGTTTTTATAAGTAATGTTTACAGTACCACCCTGAAATGAAAAGTAATAGGTTAGGGGTTATTTTCCACTAGAGAAATTAGAATTTAATAAAAATTTCTCTGTAAGAAGGTGTGATATTTTGCAAAAGAACCTTGGTCTCCTGTTTTCCAATTTAATATTTTGTAGCTCCTGAAAAGGGCCATCTCATATAAATAATTGCACGGTAGAAGCTCTGTGAACTTTATGAATTTGCAAATGGTCCCTTTTCTAATTCATTCTGCAGCTCACTATTAGATGAATTTTCCTAAAACATCACTTCTCTTAAGTCACTTATCTCAGAGGTTTTAGTGGGTCTCTATTTCCTGTGGAGTAACAATTCAAACTTTAGCCAGCCTCAGAATCCTTTGGAGGACAAATTAACACAGATTGCTGGGCTCTGCCCCCAGAATTTCTGATTCAGTAGATCTGAGTAGGCCCTAGAATTTGCATTTTTAGCATGCTCCTGGTTGATGCTGATACCACTGGCCAAGTGACTAGAGTGTGAAAAATATTGCTCTAGGAGGAAGTCTCCATTCCTTGGGCTGGCATTCATAGTCTTCTATAAATCGGGCTCTGCTTCTTGAATCATACATAGCTCTTAAATTGGGAGAGACTTTAGCTTTAGTTAAACTAAACTAAACTGCCTTAGCTAAACTTGCATAGTTACTGTCTCCAAAACACTTGTTTTGCCTTGTTTAGTTTATTCCTCTCAGTTAGCATGTCCTCTTACTTTCCCCATGTTCCCCATGAAGCCCTTTCTCACATTCCCAGCCTTTGCTGCTCTTCCCTTCTCCAAATTCCCATGGCATTTGTTATCTCTGTCTTTGCCCTGTGGGTTGCTAATTCATGAGCATATATGTTATCTTCCAACTAGATGTTAGACCCCCTGAGTATGAAGAGACCTTTTTCTATTCCATCGGTTCGTGGTCCAGAATTAACAATGGAAAGAAATTTGTCTTAAATGTAACCAAATTGAGAAACAATTCAAGTCTATCACCAAAATTCTAGTCAGACAGTGAAGCACTGTGGCAGAGCAGAATCCCTTCTGAGCCTCCCTTTCTACACCCGTGAAATGGGGCTAACATTTCTCTTGTGCAGAGTCCTTGTGAGAATTAAAGTAGAAAATGTATGTGAATCTCTCCGTGTAATACCTGACACATAGCATTCATTATTAGTATTTATAGTATTTTATTTGTCAGTAACTAGGGATTGGTTGGAGTAGTAAGCTTGGACTTTTGTTAAGAAAGGGATTGTCGGTAAGTAAGTGGATTCGAGAAGTCATTTCCAGGAAAGAAGGGGAAGCTTTGGCCGCAGTATTGTTGAACTAACCAATGCTAGTTCACTTGTATTTTCTGCTGTTACCTCTGTACTTTGTTGTTGTTGCCAAAATTCCTGCTTCCTGTGACAGGAAAGTAAGCATTGTTTTGCCTTGTTTCAATTGTTATCTCACAGAAGTGATGTTCATCCTTGGGAAGACCATAGAGGGGGTGACTATTTATCAGTGTCCACTTACCTCTAGCTTCCTGGCCTGGTATGTCACACAATGCTCAAACTGACGGAGGAGAAAAAAAGCAGGGGAGAATGAAATCTGGAGAAATACCTTAAAGGCATGAAAAGAAATATTTTGTGAGCTGCAAGGCTGAAAATGTTTCATTCAGAGATAGCTACATGTATAAATTTAGCTCAATAATTAGGCATATGGCGCTTTCATTTAGGAAGTATCTACACCCTTTGTGATAAGATCCGCTGATTATTAGAGCCGCTGCAGCTTTAACCACGTCTGCGGCTGAGATTCCTAGTGCATTTAAAACAAGAATTGAAGAGTGAAATGGAAAACGGAACTAATAATTTGTTCTTGGTTGGTTTTAATCTGCTCTTTATTAACTTTGTAGCTTATGCCTGGAGGATTAGATTTGGAAACAGAACATCACTAATGTTCTAAAAGTTTACTTCCTTTTATTGGAACATTATAATCTTCAAGGCTTTCTGAAGAACATTTTAACTGAATTTAATCTTAACCTAAGAAACAAGACATAAATTCTTATGATTCAACCTAAAATAATAGAGGGTTTTTGACTTATGGTATTATTTTAATTTTTAAGTCATGTCACATTAGATTTCAAAGTAGGATTTATTTGATTAAAACTGATTAGTGTAGAGAGCTAAAGGTATTCTTTGCTGACCGTATGTTTTAGTCTCCTTTTTTCTAGCTGTTTTTTTTGTTTGTTTGTTTTTTTAACGCCCCGCTCCCAATCTATTTGTTTCGGTCTTAGAATTTTAAATCTACTTGACTGACATTGGTGGTAAGGAAATAGGAAAAGCTAAATTCAAAAGAATCTTGCATTTTCTATGCCTTGACAATGTTTCTAAAGTTGATTGAAATTGAATAGACAATAATTTTATAAATAGGAGAGAGTCCTATTCCAAGATATAGCATAGTGTGATGAACTAAAATACAAAAAGTTGCCCTTGGGGGAGATGCTGTGCATCTATTTCTTTCTTGATGCTTCTTTAATGTAGTTCCATTAGAATATGCCTGTAAATCTGGGATTCAGTGTAGTTGCTTCTGTGGTTGTAGTTCTCCACCCACCTGTGATCTGTAGAATTACACTCTAGGTTTTCATAAAGTAAAGGCACTAGAATTTAGGCATTTTGAAGGGACTTCTTTGGGGACTAGAAGTTTTAACAAACTATATTACCAGGTTTGAGTTAACTGACTATGGATTTCTCATTAGGAAAACGTATGTATTCTTGATAAGTAAAAGCTCTGACCTAATTCCTCTAACTTGTCTTTGATGTTGTAATAGAGGTTTAGAATTTTAGAGCTGAATATGCCGTAGATAATTAACTATTAATTTTAGCTGAATTAGTTTAGCTTAATTTAGCTATATTTTTTTCTTTCATACTTTTTTAGTGTTCATTTAGTTTTGAGAGAGAGAGAAAGAGAGATAGCACGAGTGAGGGAGGGGCAGAGAGAGAGGGAGACACAGAATCCTAAACAGGCTCCAAGCTTGGAGCTGTCAGCACAGAGCCCCATGTAGGGCTCGAACCCATGAACCATGAGATCATGACCTGAGGCAAAGTCGTACGCTTAGCCAACTGAGCCACCCAGGCACCCCTTTTTTTTCATACTTTTTAACCCATGCTATTAGTCATCTTTCATCCTTTTGTGTTTTCTCTCACAGAGAGGTGGTGCTAATGACACAAAGGCAGATAACAGTAGCAGAAGTGGGATGTTAACTAGTCACCTTAATCATCAAGAAGGGACTATGTTATCAGCGGGGACTCTTGCTTTCCTCGAAGTTTAAGAGGTGAATTCCAGACGTTAGCACTGGTAGATCACCTTTTCCCTGACCTGTGGGGCACTTGCTGCAAGGTTTTAGAATTCCTTATGGAGAAAGCTGTCTAGTTACATGATTGGTTGGCATGTCTGTGGGCCTTTGGCTCTCAGTGGAATTGCTGGAAGGCTGTCTCAGGAAGGAATGCCTTTGACTGAGTCAAAATCTCAGGCATCATCACCATAGGGTTGTTAGGGCTTTCCAAAGCACTGGGGGATTTTTGCAGTCAGCACTTTCAAGAGCTGATCTGAAGGTGGTAAACTAAACTGGTAAGGAGGGAAATCCCTCTTCCATCTCTAGGTGAGACCACTGCTCTTGCACTTCACTCTGGAGTACCCGGTCTTCACAAACCCCAGAGGCACAGAACACATTAGTGATCATAAAAGAGAATGTCTGTATATAATGCATTCTAGAGTTTTCCATCATTATATAAGAAGCCCCCCATTAGCTGTTTCTTTCTTAAACAGAATTTTGCCTGAATATTTGAGATAACGCATTTATTCCTTAAATGACTCTTAAACTTCAGCTATTAATTTGCAGATATATTTAATTTATGAACAACAACAACAATAGCCATTAATTTTCTCTTTTTCTCTAGGTTTAAAACAGAGGTAGCAGTTAGGACCACACATTTAATAAAAAAATATACTTTCTCAGTTACACTCTATAACATGCTTCCTTCTTCCTCCCAATAGAATGCATGTTATTCTTCTTGTTCTGAGAATAGCCCCTTTAAGTGATTTTCTCTGTAGCTTGATCTATAGATAATTAAAACAACGAATAACTAGATTTTTACAGTCTCATCTTTGTATGGATTTTGTCTCTTTTATCTGTAATTTTAATTCTAGAGGGATGAGAAATATGAAAGTAATTATAGCATACCATTGTTGAGTGTTTACTTCTTATTAGGCACTGTGCTAACCACTTTACATACATAAACTTGCTTAATTCTCAGAACAGCCCTGTGACTTCAGTCTTATTTTCCCCATTTTACACATAAGAAATTGGGGTCAAGAAGGGTGGTGAAAATTGCCTGGGGTTACAGAGCTTCTGGGTGGCTCACCTGGGATTTGACATTGGCTCTATCTGGCCCTGGCACAAATCTTCCCAAGACTGCATTCACTCCTGGTGAATGCACCCCCCTCCCCTTGCCTTGGCGTCCTTGAGGATCTTACCTGTTTTGACTAAGGAACTGGGAGTCACTGGAGTCACTCCTTTGCCTGAGAAGTAAGGGGGAAACAGGAGCATGAGGGTTGATATTCCATCTCAGCTTGTGGCAAACAACCTGCTGGGTTTTTGTTTTTGTTTGTTTTCATTTTAGTTTTCAGTTTGTTTGTGCTGTTGTGTCTTGTTTTTAGACTTAATTCTGAAAGTAAAACCCATGATCAGTTTGTTTGCAAAGGCTTCTCTTAATGATATTGTGGTCCACATTCAGCACATGTTTATTAGTGTATATTAATGTAAGCATATACACCTTAATGATATGTTTATACATAATGTATACATGATTATGTATATGTATATAATTATCTCAAATTATACGTTAAGCATTAATGAAAATAATTGGAAGTCCTGGAAAGTTGTTTAAGTCAAAATGGAGAGAAAGAGGACAGTCTCTGAAAAAAGTCTAAATTTGCTTCCTTTCTGGGGCATGTGGGTTCATTGGACTGTAGATTTCAGCTCGGGTCATGATGTTACAGTTCACGAATTTGAGCCCCACACTGTCAGTGTGCAGACTGCTTGGGATTGTCTCTCTCCCTATCTCTTTGCCCCTCCCCTGCACACACACACACACACACACACACACACCCTCTCTCTCTCTCTCTTTCTCAAAGTAAATTTAAAAAACAGTTGCTTCCTTTTCTCCCCTTAGTCTTGGGGCAACTATGACTCCTAAATTTTAGAATGAATAATCTTGCAATTATTTAATTTTTAAGGGAGACATTTCATAAAGTATGACCATAGTAACACAAGTGAAATATTAATTTTAAAATTCATGATGAGGTATATTACCAAAAAAGATTTGAGTCAAAGTAAGCATCGTTACTGACTTGACGCTCAGATTTTACATAGAAGTAACAACAAAGCATGTTTAATTGGTCCTCGATGATGATACATTGGACAGTATAACTCCTTCTAAAGTATATTCAGGTGGAGCAGTACAGTAATCATTCATATCCAAATGTTTTTAAAAAACAACTTTAATATTAATTTTCTAAAATAAGCCAAATGAAGAAACATTTCCAACAGTGCTCTTTCCAGAAATATTTGGGAGTACTTCCTTGTACAGAGCACTGGAGAGACAACAGTAAGCAAGGTATATGAGACCAGTGCCAATCTGGAATCCACAAGGATAGGGAGGAGAAGTGTGATAAGTGTTCCAGTAGGGGAAGTTTGGGGTGCAGTGGGGGAGTGTGATAGGGACCATTAGCTCAGGTTTAGGAGTTTCAGGAATACTTTCTAAAAGTAGTAGAGCATTAGAGGGGAGTAGAGATTAGCCACTTGAAGAGCAGGGGGAAGGGGGCACAGAATAGGGAGAGGCCTGTGTGAAGGCCCCGAGGGTAAGCCAAAAACTGAACCAGCTAAATGAGCAATGAACCAGCAATTGAGAAGCCAGTGCTAATAAATAAGCCAGAGAAGTAAAGCAGAGAAGGGATCTCACAAGGTGTGTGGACTTTATCTTGAGATCTCTGGGAGCAATGAAAGGGTTTTAAATTGAGGAAATAATCTCAAGTTTGTATTTTGGGATAAGGTTGGAGTCAGGCACGTGTTGGGCTTTGCAGTAATCCAGGTGAGAGGTGATGATGGCTTGTTTAACATGGGGGCAGTGGGGATAGCCAAAGTGGACAGATTGTTGAGATATTTAAAAGATAACATTTACAGAACTTTGTGAACACTTACACGGAGACAGATGAAGGAAGTAGAATCAAAGACAGTGCTTGGGTTCCTGGTTTTTGTGCATGGGGTAATGGTGGGGACCTAGGCAAAGTAGAGGAATGGAGAGGCATGATGGATTTGGTTTGGCGTGCTTTGCATTAAACGAGAAAGATGTCCAAGTGTAGAAGGTCTCTCACAGGCAATTGGAAATAAAGAGCAAGCACTGCAAAGACAGGACTGAACTAGAGATACCAATCTTAAGACCATCAAGCTGCAGAAGTAGATAAGCTCTCTCAGGGATACAGTATCCTACTATGAGAGTTCAAGACCTAAGGCCCGAGGAACATCAACATTTAAGGGATGCACAGGGTAAGAGACACCAGGGAAGGAGCCATCAGAAGCACAGAAAGAAAACTAGCAGAATATGGCACCCTGGGGCATTTTTGGATATTTAACATTTTAAGTAGTGAGTGTCAGCAGTGTCAAATGATGCTGAGAAACAAGATAAGGACTAAGAATTGGCCTGCAGATTTGGTAACAAGCAGGCAGAAATAGATCCCTACTAGAACATATTCAGTGGTGTATTTGGAGTGGAATCCGTAGTGCAGGGGAGGGAAGGAAGTACAGAGACCTTTCTTCCAAGAAGGCCAAAGTGGTTGGAACTGGAGGGGTGGGATGGTAGCTGCAAGATGACTAGGGGCAGTGCAAACATTAAGTACAGAAACAGTCAGCTTGCTGGGCACTGCCAAGCACACATTTGGGGCTGGCGGCCGTGGATTTGTGATGGCTCCATCTGCTCACTTGTTTGGTTCTTCTTTAGCAGGATTCAGCCACTCTGACATAGTTGAAGAAGGCAGACAAGTAGATTGACGTAGTCTTGGGGTTTTCCCAAGTTTTGTTTGTTTGTTTTGTTTTGTTTTGTTTTGTTTTGAGAATTTGATGCAAGGATCATTTTTTTTTTTTTAAGAATATAAATCCACTCAGGTTAAAGAAAGTGGGTAGGGATATTTATTGCAAGATAAGAGAGATTATGTCATGGATTCAAGTCAAGAAGTGCAGCAAGATGCTACAGGGCCTAGAACTATCAAGGGATCTGGAACCAAGACTGCTATGCCTCTAGTTTCTTATCCTGGGTTACTTGATCTTTTGTCTGTAGACATATCTGTTTTATTCTTTCCTCTGCAAACAAACACTTTCTTTAGTTTCCACGGCCAATGAGTTAAAGTACTAATATTCCAAAAAGTGTCTCAGAGACTAAATTCTAAATTACCAGAATGGAGAATCTGACCCAGCTGTAGTTAGGTGTCTAATCCACTATGGCCAAGTGGTAGAGTATTGATTTTTAATACCAATATAGCCATGACACGGAGCCCCTTGAGTGTTGGAGAAGACAGGGTTGCCTGGATACACAGAGGTCTCCCTCCATCTCTGCTGCATCCAGCTGCTTTTCTTTTATTGGAGGTTCCTTTGTCATGGGACTACTTGTTAGAGGCGGATTGTCTGGGGTTCTGTATATATTCACTACAGAAAATTCTGCCTCCTTGAAATGACAGTTTACCAGCATTTTCATGTTGTTCCACTAACTATGATACAAACATGCCTGCAAAACACTAGTTCATGAATCAAACATACCTGCCCAGAGATGTTCTCTATTTAACAGCCTCTCATAGTGCTGCTTCATAATGGGATAAAGTTCAAATATTTTAACCTTAATGGTGGCCAATTCACACACACACACACACACACACACACACACACACACACACGAATTTGATTCCACGTTTCTAAAAAAAAGATCAGGTCTTAGCATTCTTTGGAAATTCTACCTGTCCATCCAGACCCAACTTAAATCTTATTAGTTCCACAAATTCTTACCTGTTTCCCTTCAGCAGAAAATCATTTGTCTTTCAGTGCTTTTATGGCTTGCTTTGTTTAATCCTTTATATTTACTACACATTCACTGTTAAAGGCAGCACATGCAAAGGCAAAGAGATAAAAGATCTCATGGCTTTGTCACTTATTAACAGTCTAACCCTGTGTAAGTACACAATGTCTTTGAGCCTTTCTCATCTGTAAAATGCTTTCATGGCTGTTGTGAGGAGCCTGCGAGTAAATGGATGCAAAACCATTTGCTTCCAGGATGGTGCAGATATTTATTATTTAAAGAAATAGTTTGGGGATTGAAAGACTGGGTTTCTAAATCTTTGTCTGCCACTTGGTAATTTATGCTGTGGCAGTGGGTAAGTTACTGTTCTTCCTTGTTCAGGCATGTTGCATGCTCTGTTAGTTTTCTGTAGTTGCTGTAACAAATTACACAAACATAGAAGCTGAAAACTATATAAAATTAATGTCTCACAGTTCCATAGGTCAGCGTGAGTGGGCTTCTTTGATGTCTCTGCACTGGGTGGCCTGGTCTCTTACCTGGAGGCTCTGGTTGAGAATCCACTTAGAGGTTCATTCAGCTTGTTGACAAAATTCAGTTCCTTGCAGCAGCAGGGCTGAGGTCCCAGTGCCCTTACTGGCTGTTAGCTGGGAGCCTCTCAGCTCTTCAAGGCTGCCTGTATTCATGTTCACAGTGCCTCTCCCATTTTCAAACTGACAACACCTCACTGAGTGCTGCTCAGCTAAATCTCTCACTCTCCCTTCTGCTGCCTCTCTTCTGCCTCAGCTAAAGAACATTGTCTGTTTTCAAGGCCTCAGGTGAGTAGATTGGCTCCACCTTGATAATCCAGGCTTCTCTCTGTGTCTTAAGGTTACCTTACCTGTCCTTGGATAATTAGGTGTAACTTTCGTTACATCTGTAAACTGTCCTTTTGCCTTGTAAAATTACATTTCACAGGTACCTAGATTAGGGAGCGGACATCTTTGGGGGGATTTCTACCTACTACTTGTGGATACTATGTGTGTGCGGTCTGGGAAGACTGGTGCAGCCCATATACAAGAGCTACTCAACAGCCACTGGCGAATCGGTTGGCCTGTTGCTATGGTTTATGATCGACCAATCAGGCTGTTACCCAGGAGGTACTTCGTGCTTCAGGTTACTGGTAGGGATAACCCAAAGCAGAAGCAGCGTTTTATAGTAGTTTCTCTGTGTAACCGATTCTAATTGCTATATGCATATAAACAGGGAAGAGACACCAAAGATACATCCACATGTAAAGAGTGTGAATAAATAAGAATATTCTATTCATTATTCTTAGAACTTTTGTTTTGAGGCTTTCCTAACTTCTTTTGATAAATTATCTTATTTTATCTCATTATTGTTCCTGTTTTACCAATCACTGTTCTGAACTCACTAGGGGTATGTAAGGTGTCCGATATTATAAGACTACTAAAAATCTTGAATGAGAAATAATTGTAAGTTGTGTTTGTTCTCCCTATGTCATCGCAGCTATCATGTGGAAATTAGGAGCCAGACTGCTTAGGTTTGACTTCCCTCTCTGCCACTTATGTGTCCAGTGACCTTGGGCAGTAACTTCACCTTTCTGTACTTCAGTTTCCTCATCTGCAAAATAGGGGTTAAAATAGGCTCTACCTCAGAAGAATTGTTATTGAGGATTAAGTCGAATTGTGCCTAGTTCATAGTGCTAAAAAAGTATTAGGATGATTATTTTAATTTAACCATTTGTTTCAACCATTGTTTCTCAACTGGGGCTATTTTGCCCTCCCGCAGCCTTTGCCAGGAGACAGTTGGCAATGTCTGGAGATATTGGCTATCGCATCTGGGGATATGTGCTACAGAGCATCTGATGGGTAGAGACTAGGGATACTGATAAACTTCCAGCAGAGCACAGGACAACTCCTACAGCAAAGAATTATCTACCCAAAATGTCAACAGTGCTGAGGTTAAGAAACCATGTTTTAAATCAGTGCCCTTTTATGGTTTTAGTAGCAACTTCATTTGCAAATAAGATAATCACGTTTAATTAGTGACTTTTAACACTGAAGATACTCATGCCTGACAGACATGGGGCTCTGGGTTTACAGTAAAATAGAGAAAACATTTTCTGGTGTTAAAAAGACAAATCTTTGTGTATCTATTTTTATATGTAACAGATTCTACAAGGGTGTGCTTAACCCCTACAATACACAATTAGGGGTTAGAAATACTCGGTTCCTGTGAAAAATTGAGTGAAATTTTTAATTTTCTTCATTTCCTAATTTTCCAGTGAGCTTTCTTCTGGAGATCTTAGGAAGGAAATTCTTTGAGTTTGGGGATTTGCTGTTGCAATTTACATTGAAACTCAGTAATAGGCAAGATAAGTACCCATTGTAGTTACCTATTTTGAATTTACCTTTATTGTAGTGTATTGTTTGGAAACCCTAAATGATTTTACCAGTGTCATTTTTATTTCTATTATATAAGGCTTGTGTATTTGCTGTTTTCATTCCCTCCCATTCCCTTCTTATACATAAGTAATGACTTAGAATATTCTCCAATTACTTTTTTCTCGCTATCATCCCTCTCCCCTGTCACCTCGGTCTCAAGTTTAACTAATTGAGTTGTCTTTCTCACTATCCATTTGTCTCAGAATTTGTTCTTCTGATGCTTGGGTCAGTTAGTCATCAATACCTGAATTACCACTGGGTACAGAGAGCTGATTAGCCTGACATCCTGGGAGGGAAAGAAAAGAATCTGGGTACATTCCCATATCTTCCACTGTGTTTTGTACCTGGAGAAACATAACCACAAGACACAAACACAGCAGTAGCTTGCAGATCTGAATTGTTGTGGCTAAAGCAGAAGGAAACTGACATGCTGAGCACCAATTAGGTACTCAAAAATACTTAATAATGGATTTCATGTTACGTAAGACAGTTGCTAAGTATTGGTAAAATACATGATTGTGATCATGTTATAATGGAAATATATTTTTCTTCTAGCTAACAAATTCTTGGTTTTTACAAATGTCAGCAAAAAGGAAGTATTTGCTGAAGTGAGGATGACATCTACTCCATTCTTTTTGGGTCATTATATTACAACTTTGAATCTACAGGTACAAAGAGAAACACCCAGGCACTTCATTTAAAAGGAGCAAACAAAACATTTTCCGTACAAACCATATCGGCCATACTTTGTCATCAGGGCTAGAAACTGGGAAAAACAGATAACAACAGAATTACATTTTTTAATGTGGTCTTTTGTTAAACTTCACAGGTTCATTTTTGTGGCACTTTCTAGAAGTGGTGGAACAGTGATAACTACTTCTTCACAGACTTCATGATTAAGAGGAATTCGGTTTAAGTATAATTGGCATCTTTCAAGGGTTTGGACAAAGTCCAGCTTGTTTCCTATGATCTCAGGCTGTTAGAATAGAGACCCTTATCTGTCCGCAGCTACCTCACTGTAGACTTGGTTACACCCTTGAGCACCGTGTTAAAAATCAAGCTACATAATAGTTGAAAACTAGTTAAAGCCCCCCTTCAATTTTGAAATGACTATTACCCAAATCTTATTTTGCCACTTCATTATTTAAAGTCTTGTGCTGAAGACATTTTGGAAAAACTCTTAGCTTTACTTTGCTACTTCATTATAGCAAAACTATTAGCTTTACTAGTGAAATGTGGAGGAATGCCTAAGTTTCTGTATCAGGAATGACTTGAATTAGGGGAGGATACCTTGAATTATAATGAATCAGCATTTAAATATGTTACTCTATAGAAAAAACTTGTAAATTGGATTATCTCAGTGGCAACCATCACAGCATTGTGCTTCTAGTCTTGTGGAACTGTACATGTATCGTGGCATTTTATTTGGTGGACCAGGCCAATGGCTAATGGGGCCCACAGACTAGAGACCATGCATGCTAGGAAGGCAGTTCCTTTACAAGGGATGGTTACTAATAATCCTGAGAATAGAGTTGAGGCATGAGTCTGGGTTGCAAAGAATATCAGCGAAGTATATCGTGTTAGTCATGGATCTGAGTGGAACAGAGCCCAGTACCCAAAGATCCAAGTCAGAGAAAGGAGAAAAAGCAGAAGTGGAATCAGAATTGAAGCTCTTAGTAACACCGATAAGAGTCATGGACATACAGCTGTGTAAAGTTTAGCCACTGGTGGATAGGAATGAAATGTAGTGTTGACCACGTAGCTGTAGATGCTCAGATGTTTGTGGAAGGAATGAACAGTTTAGCTGGGCACAGAGCAACAGGTGGGAATGGAGTTGGAATTGGAGTCTGTAAAGTCCAGTACTGGAACAGGCAGGCAGTCACACCCGAGGCCACTCTGACACCCGCACCTTTGCCCAGCTTCTTTCCTGGGCAAACAAAGATAAACATTTACAGGCCATGCATTTGATCCATTAGATCAGGACCTTGGATCTTTGTCGGTGAATTCAAAGGTGAGTAATTAGTTGCTGAAAGGGCATCCATCTTCTAAGACAGGGCTAAGGAAGCAGGTAGGATGGACAGATTCCTCTTAAATACTGACAGAGCATCCTGGGAGAAGGCAAAATATTCTGCTAGTTCTGAGGAACATTTTAAACAAGGATATTTTAAATCAAGTTAAAGAGTCCTAAGCCAAGGACAGTATTTTATATTCAGTGCTTGGAAGGTATTTTCTGTCAACTGTAGAAGGTCATACTTCTCTATTTGGAACAACAGTCTCGTTTCCAGAAACGAAGGATATGGAATTCTAATATTGTACAAACAATGAGAAGAAAATACATGGTAGAAGAGAGTCAGTTTATATGGAAATTGATAGTTGAAGATCACAAGTATACTGACCTTTTTAAACCAGATTTGGTGTCGTTATAATAAAACATAGGAAAAGTTGTATTCTTGTACATATAAATATATAGACATATTTGAGGAAGAGAAGTTTTACACTGAGAAAAAGAAATTGTAACTCAGCTGTGTAACTCTATAAAAGTAGACAACAAATATTTCAACTAGTGTGACTAGTTTTACTAACAGGAAGCATAGTATTAAGTAAAAATACCTTTTACATGTTTTTTTTTTTTTTTTTTAACCAGAGGCCTTTTCAGATAGCTTAAGCTATGTAATATAGTTAACAATAATGGGATGCAAATATTAGAGTAATTCAGTTTTTACCAGCACTGTGGCTAAATTCTATTATAGAAGATACCTTAACTAATATTTGAGATTTTCATTCAAAAATATAACATAGTCATCTTTAATGGCACTACTTACTTGAATAATTTATTCCACTTAGAAGAAATATTTTCCTTTTTTCGAGCAAGGTGGAGGAAAAAAACTCACATTCTTCAATAAAGTTACTGTTTTCTAGGTGAATCCAGAAACCCTGATTACATACCTATTATTTTTTTAACCACTTATGGCTCTCCCCATAACCCCTGCAACACATTAGCCATTTAAAGCTTGGACAGAGGACTCCGGTACCATAATTTCTTTGATAAATTGTATTATTTATTATTTTGCAACTATTCAGATCAAACCTTTGGAGTAGTTTCAGCTAGCAAACAATATTGTGAAAGTAAATAATGCAAAGAAAAACTTCCTGTTTCCCCTAATTGGAGGTATGGCTTAAGTCCAGTTCTGATCTGATCACTCAAAAAACAACCAAAGGAGAGCTACTGAAATGTCAAATTCATTAGTGGTGTTTGGTCTATGAGTTAAGTAGCAATAACCTTAGTTTCAACTTATAGCTGAGGGGCAGGCCATGGTTGTCCATTCCATCAGAATGATGCCTCTGTGGTGCTTCTGAGTTCACACTCATTTATGGTAGCAGAATGGCCACTCTGACAGCTCATCTACCCACATCTTGCCTTCATTTAGGGCAGAAAGAAGAGGTAAAGCAGAACTACCAACAGACGTCAGCGAATATCTCACTTGCAGAACTTTGTCACATAGCCACCTCTAGCTGTGGAGAGGCTAGGAAAGCACACATTTGGCTTTCGTATCTTATGTTCTAGAGACAAGCAAGAGAGAAGGAGACTTGGGTGTGGTTAAACCAACCTATATTATCTGCAATATGTAGAATATATATTCATTTTTCCCCATTTTTATTATTGTTTTTCATCTTTGTGTCATCTTTTTAAACAGTAAAATAATTTGACTTCTGCTAATAAACTTGGCATCTTTTTTTCCCTTCTTCTTAGATTTATAAAGGTCTTTGCCTGCTTTTTAAGCTGTAAAACAGCTGAAGAAAATTGGAAGTCATTTGTACCCAAAGCTAATACTAAGCAATGCAGTCTACTTTAACAGGTCACTGAATTTGGCATATATTTAATTCTGGGCACTTGCCATCCTGCAACAGAAAGAATGATTATTATCTTTTTCTACCATTCGGGGGAAAAAAAAAAAAAAACAAACCCAGGCTTTGTCAGATTTTAAAGCTTTCACAGAATGGTTAGAGTATGCATTTTCAAGCCCAGGAAATACTTGCCATCACTTACAAAACATTTCAGATGATCTTCTGCCCATAGAGAATCATAGTTTATAGACTGGTGATAATACAAGCATATGAGATGTTAATGCTTACTTTAAAAATCATATCACTTACAGTCCAAGATAATTGTTTTCCATCTTCAGTAAAAGTCTAAAAGAAGCTAGTAGAAAGAGCATTGAAAAATAATCAGTATCTCTTTACTTTTTTTTTTTTTAATGAAGGTGTTTAGTGAGAACTCTGATGCTGCCAATTTAGGAGCAATTTATAGAGTGCTACTGACATTTAAATACATTTTGAGCAAGATGTCTTTTTTCAGTAGCCACAAAACAAAATTATTAGGGTGTTCCGTTGGTGATAAAATGTCATCTGCTGTGAAACCAAGAACAAAATGAGCTAACACTATAGGGTGTCCAAATAAACACAAACTAACATTTTTCAAAGGAAGGAAATTTTAGATGTTAAAATTAATGTAAAGCAAAATTATTTTTCATTGTATGTAAGACATCTTTATCCTACAGGGCACTAGAAGCAAGAGGTAGTCTCATTTTCATTTCAATTCCTTAATCTACCAATATATTTAATGTTTCTCCTCTATACCAGCAAGGTTTTCAAAAATAGAAAAATTAAAAGGTGTTTTTTTTTTTTTTATTTTTTTTTATTTTTTTTTTTTAACATTTTTTTTTATTTTTATTTTTGGGACAGAGAGAGACAGAGCATGAACGGGGGAGGGGCAGAGAGAGAGGGAGACACAGAATCGGAAACAGGCTCCAGGCTCCGAGCCATCAGCCCAGAGCCTGACGCGGGGCTCGAACTCACGGACCGCGAGATCGTGACCTGGCTGAAGTCGGACGCTTAACCGACTGCGCCACCCAGGCGCCCCTAAAAGGTGGTTTTGCATGTCATGTTTCTGAAAGTCTTTATTAAAAAGTTTAATTTCTCTAGAATAATTAAATAGGTAATAGAAAACATACAAAGATGTCTATCAGTGACGCATGAGTTAATAGTTTTTTGGAAGTTTATTTGGAAGGCAAAGTCCCCAGATTGCATGGGTCATATGTTTACCTCAGGACAGTGTACAAGTCAGTATGTCATAGGCTTCAGAGTCAGCCCAAATTGAGAGCCAACCTCTCCCACTCATCAGAGGCCTGACCCTGCAAAAATTACATAACCTATTGATTTCTTCATCTGTGCAATGAGAATCTCAGTCAGGAGACTGACTATCTTCTTGCAGGGTTGTTATGAGGCACTGAGAGAGTATGTAGGTGCTTCACATATTTCCTGACATAGAAGTGTTCAGTAAATGCTGGTTCTATTATTAAGGATGATAACAAAGTGCCATGTGTGACACACCAATTATGGATAATGTCTTATAGAATCACTAGTTGCTACCCCAAGAGTATATTAGGAACCAGCACTTCTGATATTTAGTATATATAAATATTACTTTTCACAAGTAACTTATAATACCTTTTAATACAACATTTTTTATTATTGCTGTGCCCAGATAGTAGTGTCTAAAACTGTTACCTCCAGAATATAGAAGGATTACTTTCAGAATCAAATGAAATCATGGATTCTGGGATGGTAATGGGCATCCCAACTATTAATAATGGTCAAATTTTAAGGATAATCATTTCAGAAGGTTTAAAAATTATTTTCCTATACCATGTGACACTTATAACTAATACATTTTTTATGAATTCTACCTTCAAATAATAGTAACTTACAAAATTGCAGTTTATAATGCTTTAGCTGGTTTTAATTTGAAAACAACTGTGCCCTGCCACTTTCTTTTTGATGGCAACTTTATTTGTAATTGCCAAAACTTGGAAGCAATCAAGATATCCTTCAGAAGGTGAATGGATAAATAAACTATGGTACATCTAGACAATGGAATATTATTCAGTCTAAAATGAAATAAGCTATGAAGCCATGAAAAATCAGATATGGAGGAACCTAAATATATATTTACCAAGTGAAAGAGACCAATCTGAAAAGGGTTATACTGTATAATTCCAACTCTGTGAAATTTTGGACAAGGAAAAACTGGGGAGACAATAAAACGATAAGTGGTTTTCAGGAGTTGGGTGGAGGGTAGGGATGAATGGCGGGAGCACAGAGGATTTAACGGCAGTGAAACTCTTCTGTATGACACTAGAGCAGGGGATACAAGTCATTATGCATTTGTCAAAGCCCACAGAATGTACAACAACAATGAACCCTAATGTAAACTGTGGACTTTGGGTATTTATGATATGTCATGTAGGTTCATTGATACAGCAGATGTCCCATGCTGGCACATGATGTTGATAGTGGGCATGGTTGTATGGTGTTCAGGCAAGGGAGGTATATGGACAATCTCTGTACTTTCTGCTCAATCTCACCGTGAACCTAAAACTGCTCTAAAAAATAAACACTCAAGGCTCCTGGGTGGCTCAGTTGGCTAGGTGTCCAACTTCATCTCGGGTCAGGATATCGCAGTCTGTGGGTTCGAGCCCTGCGTCTGGCTCTGTGCTGACCACTTGCTCAGAGCCTGGAGCCTGCTCCAGATTCTGTGTCTCCCTCTCTCTCTCTGCCCTTCCCCTGCTCATGCTCTGTGTCTGTCTGTCTGTCTGTCTCTCTCTCTCTCTCTTTCTGTGTCACTCAAAAATAAATAAACATTAAAAAATTTTTTAGAGATAAAGTCTCTTTAAAAAATATACACACAGAAGAAAAAAAGGAAACACCTGTGCCCTGTAACCCTCTTGCTAGCTGAAGCAGAACAGGGTTTGACATCTAGGGCTAGTTTGTTTACTTAAAAAATAATAAGAAAATAATATACTAAAAAAAATAAATATCTGATTTTTGCCCATTTTTATATAAAATTAAAGCTAATTTTTTTCATTTATCATTAATTATGTTCTAACTCATGGTATTTGTAAAGTTTAAAAAAGGAATATTAAATAACAAATAAAAGGTTATCTGTCTTTATGAACTTGACAAACCCATAAACAAATCCCTTGAAGAGAGTGTATGTCAGTTCGAAAAAATCATTGTGTCACTAATGCAAAAAGGTAAATGCAGTGAAAATTTGAAACTGTAGAATGACATGCATGAGTTAAAAAGATGTTTGGACTTGCTTTTTTATTACAAATATTGAAACTTTAAAAAATCTTTTGAGATGAGACACTCCATGAGAATAGTATTTGTTTTCTATGGAATAATATTTCAGATCTCCATCTTAGAATAAAGAGAGCTTCGTGATATCCCAGCAGGGGATACCAGTTTAGTCTTGATGGCTAGCAAAGTTCTGTAGCTGCTGATGCTTCCCAGTTTGGAAAACCCTTACCAACTCTGCCTGGGGACCAAGCAGGGAAGATCGGCTGGTGTCCCATTGACCACAGAGGTCTTAGCAGGGGTAATCTAATGAATGCAATTTTAGGTCAATTAAAAACCAATCAGACAGACCCAAAACCCTGAGGTTGAACCTTTGAACTTGAGTGACAACTTCTGTGTTAAGAGACCATAGACATTAAACACAAGACAGATACTTTTGATGAGGAAATAACTGCAAGTGATAGGCCCTGGGCTGATGCAGAGCTCATTGATGTAGAAAACCTTCTCAGTAATCTCAGTAATAGTGCTTCTTTCCAGAAAAGGAAGGTACTATATATTCACATATCAACAAACCTTTTCTTAGCCTCCAACTTTTTTTTATAAGTTTTTTTTTTAACGTTTATTTATTTTTGAGAGACAGAGAGAGATGGAGCAAGACCAGGGGAAGGGCAGAGAGAGGGAGACACAGAATCCAAAGCAGGCTCCAGGCTCTGAGCTGTCTGCACAGAGCCTGAGGTGTGGCTTGAACCCAAGAACCTGACCTGAGCCAAAGTCAGATGCTTAACCAAATGACCCACCCAGGCACCCCCTAACCTCTAACTTTTGAGATGCTAACGTACTATCCCTTAGAATATTTTAGAGACATGTATTGAACGTTTTAGTCAAGTTTGGGGGTTCTTTTTTTTGGTTTGAGGGTTTTTGTTTCTTGTTTGCCCTGTACCCTCTTCCACTTGATAACTGCACAGAAGTTTTATAAAATAATGTAGAATTTTGGTCACAAAGAAAGAGAACCATTAAAAATCATATGATCGAGTTCCCTGAGCTGGATCTAGAAAAACTGGCTCTTTCTTAGGGAATGAGATACTTAGAAAAAGGACAGTCTGTCCTCACAAGTAGCGATTAACTAGAATTCTCATTTTTTAAAACTGGCTTTATCAGGCATTCTGACTCTTTCTAAAGAGATTGCTACTGCTAACCACTCTTTCAGTTCACTGGGGAATTAATGCTCAGTGGCCCACTGGGGTTCATACAATAGCATTAAATAATTACTCCTCCTTTATGTATCTCCTGCTGTCTTAAAAAAGTAAGTATACTAAAATTGGCTGTGCGAGAACTCAGGACATCTAACTGTGAAGAAAATATGCACACATATATATCCACTCGGTGGTTAAGAGGCAGCTTCAAGTACTCCGTAACAAGCAAATTGTTCACACAGAGACAAGAAAGAAAAGGAGCGAAGAAAAACTGGCCACAGTAGCCCAAGTGGTGGTGATAAAGCTCAGGAACTAGTGGAGCTGAAGGGAGCAGGTGTAGGTACAGTCTGCAGCTTGGTGTGAAGGAGAGGGATCCACAGTTCTCCCTAAATCCAGTGACAAGCATGGTGGCCATCTTTTCTGCGCAGTTAGCCCCCAGCACTAGGAGGACAAGAGCAGGGATAAGGTGGAGGGAGCCCTGATATGGAGGGGAAGGAAGGTCATGAAGGATGCAAGGCAGGCGGGGAGAGGCGGTGCTTCAAGCTTCTTTCCTTGAGCTGACTCACAAACCCGGTTTGATTTGGTGAATGCATTTGGTGCCAGGCCTGGCCGTGTCTCCTTAGACCCCAGATAGGGCCGCCCTGTGTGCCTGGAGCAGTGGGAGAGTTGTCTTAAGGTTGACAAGCAGAAAAAAAAAAAAAAAAAAAGTTGAGGCTCTCTTAAATGTTGTAGTGGCAAGAATGAGAACTGGCGAGTTTATAGCCTTACTGCTCCTCTGCGCTGTGCTTGGCCTCAGCTTTCTCATCTGTAAAATGGGGTACTCATACCCCAGAGGGACATTGTGAGGTAAATTGTTATCAAGTTCCCCCTCAAGGTGCCTTGTGGTAGATGATTGACAAAGTTAAGCCACTTTCTCCTTTTCAGCTCCTGCAGTTTCATTTGTAAAACAGAGCATTTAGAATTCTAAATGCTTTCTAAAATGTGAAATCCGGCAGAAGAGAATTGCTGAGAAGTGTATGCGTTATGGTTTACACATCTCAGGTCTCAAGACCTTGCTAATTCCACTAATTCTTGGCAAAGAGACGCCAGCAAAGGTGAGGTCAGGACAGTCCAAGAGCAGGCAGTGAGGGCAGCCTGTGCCATGGAGCTGCCCATTGAGGGCATGTGGGCAAACAACATGCCCACAGACCTAAACACAGAGCGGTATTTAGACATGTGCCTACAAACCAGGAACTGCGTTGCAAACTGCTGTCTGTGGGCTATCTGTGCCTCACAGATTTTTTTTTCCCTTAGCTAGCATACTATTTTTTTTTTCTAGAGCTCTGGAAAACCTGGCTCAAAACCTTAAAAGCAAGCTTAGTTTTTTTTTGAGTAATTTTTATAAATGGCTTTAGTCAGGGCCTTCACTCTTGTTTTACCACATTCCCTGTCATTTCCAGTTGCTCTAGACCTGGCCATTCTGTTTCTATCTGGCCCATGAGTTTTTAGTCCCTCTTTCAGGGCCAAGGCAAGGCAGGACACAAGCCAGGGACCTGGCCCTGGACACAGAAGCAGCCATTGAATGGTTCTCTCCTCTGTCTCAGGGTTTCTGGATGAAATACAGGACTCTGTTAAATTTGCATGTCAGGTAAACCTAAGTATATATATTTTATGTAAGTATGTCGCATGGAATCTTCTTATTTCCTAAATCTGGCATCCTACTCTACCCTCACTTATAATTCACATCATGGCACCAAAAGTACTCCATAAGTAGTAATTGTCATTGTAACATTTGGAAAAGGAATCTTGGAAACAGAACACCTTAGCAGCCTTGGAGAAAGGGAGAGAGAACTAATATATTTCAGCATTTGAAAGAGATAAATTGAGCAAGGCTCATGAGTGAATGTTTTAATTTGATATGGGGTAAAATTGGAAACTGTCATAGCTAGGAGGGTTTTTCTTCATGCTGGGCAATGACAGATCGAAGGTTACTGGACTCGGGCCTTGCTCAGTGAAGAACTGTGTCAGGAGGAGCATCATTCCTAGGACTGTCTTCAGTGCATCTTGATGCCTGTTAGTGAGAGGATGCTAAACACTGTAATTGTGTTAGACTCCAGGCCTGCGGTCTCTGTGAATCCTGTCATACATACCAAGCTCTGCATGCTGTCACCTCTAGGTGACATTGGCCTCTTTCCTTTTCTATCCTGTTAATTCACTTCTCCCTCAATTGCCTTGCCTACTCCGAGTGTAGCTGAGTTTCCTCTTTTTTCAGGCTGTTCTCCCTTATCTCTAATTCTTGTGGCCTGGGAGGGAAATGAGGAGGTGGTGTGGCTAGAGGCCAGCAATATTCATTGGACGTCTTCTATCAGCCAGGTGCATTATCCAATTTGATCTCTTGACCATGCTGTAAGGAAGGTAACGTTATTCTTTTCTTAAATATGTGCTTTATTTTTTAGAGCAGTTATTTTTTTCAGGGCAAAATAGAGTGGAAAATATAGAGAGTTCCCATTTATCCGTGCCCCAACATACCCTACTATTAACATCCTGTACCACAGTGGTACCTTTGTTACAACTGACTATTGTTATTTAAAGATGAGAAAACAGGGTTTGTGAGGTCAGAGTCAGGTAGCAGGGCTCTGTCTTTGCCGGTGGAAGCCTGCCTGCTTTGTTTCCACAGCTGCCTCAGCACCAAGTCTCTCCCTAGTCTGGTGCTCCTTGTGGTCCTTTCAGCCTTCATTCTCACAGGGGAATGTAGGCAGGTGTAGCTTTAGATAAGAGGAAGGTGTGGGTAGATTGTTGTCTCGTGTTCCCACATCTAGAGATTCTTCTCCAGTGGATAAGAATGGGTTTTCGAGAAGCTGTGACTTAATTCTCTGAAGTTACTTTTTATCTTTTCCTCCTTCCACTTTCCAGTCCACAAAGATTAAAAGAAGGAAGGTGGATAAAGTGATCCTAAAAATTTTCTGTGTTGAGATTTTATCTGAAAGTTCCAGAAGTTACTTTCATGGGACAATCAAGTCATTTCAGGCAAAGTTTGATGGAATCTACTGTCCAGCTTTAAAATTCATGTTTTTCAAAACATCAACTGTAAGTATAATCTTAAGAGCTAACAATCAGTGAGGTTGGTTGACCTCACACCCTAGACCTCACCTCAACCAAACATAGCCCTTCGTGTCCTCTAGAACAGGGGGAATGTGAGTGTCACTGGATTACAGTTTCTTCCCTTAAGTACCACATGGCAAGCTGTCACATAAATGAGCCAGAGATGGCCTCTGAGTTGCTCATGTGTCCACTGTAGTCTGAAATATTGTTAGCTCAATAGCCCACTGACACTAAATTCAGGTTAAACAAGCAGAGTTTTAGCCATTTAGAGCCTGCCTGCTTTATATACTCTATGAAACCTTACCCAGCATCTGTTGACCATTGATAAGAGAGGGCCTTGTGGTTTTAATATCCCAGGCTGCTACTGCCTTCTGGAGTTCTTTCACCCACAGACTTCCTCCCATGCTTCTGAGTGAAGTCACTTAGCACATAAGCTCCCTTTCTCCTGGGAGTTCCCTTGCCGTCCTTCCTTTCAGGAGGCTGGCCTCTTTTCCTTAAGCCTCTGGACAGTCTCTTGCTGTGAGGGACTTCCATCTTCCATGAGCCCAGTCCAGGCAGCACGCAGTAAAGCTTATTGTGCATTACTGTTTATTGTGGGCATATCGATGCCCTAGATTAGCCCCCACATCCCTCAAGAAAACCCCCTACACAAGCAGACCGGGCACAACTAACATCTCAAGAAACCAGGCATAAGAACCTTCAGAACTAAAATTGACCCATACTGCCTACATCTGGAAAAGACCCTTTGTAGAAAAGGTTCTCATTGTCTCTTCTTCTACCTTTTGGATATCAAATAGTTGTATATATTTTTAAGTGTGTATATTTATAGTTTGTGTACTAAATAAGTTTGCCTGGTTTTATGTATATTTGCCCCCTCCTATTTGTATATGTTACTAGGAAAAAGTATGATGCTTTTTCAGATTACAATGATCAGAGACATACTTAGGTTTTTAATAAAAATAAGTATAGTGCCTACAATTTATCATGTACTTACTGTGTGTCAGGCAATATATTAAGCTCTTTCCATGCATTATTTTACTTAATCATGAGAGTAACCAGTGAGGCTAGTACTTATATTTCTTTACATTTTATGGGTGTGGAAAGTGGGTTCAGAGAGATTAGTTGCCTCATTTAGAGTCACATTAATGATGCTGCCATTGGATATGAACCCAGTTTGTCAGATGCCTACACCTGTGGCCCGCTCTCTTACATATGTCTTCAATAAGTGAGAGGGTTTTCTATAAGGACACATGAGAAAGTAAGTAAACAGCCTCGGTGGGCAGAGCCACACCTCATGGAGTGGAGGAAAACGATTCATCAACATTCAGGATTCAACAGCACTGTTTGTAGTTCTGCAGTGGCTCCAGGACCTAACCTAATTCCCCTGGGGCATCCTGTCTGCCTCCCAGCCTCTTGCTTTTCTCTCCTCACCTTCCATCTCCCTCATGGTTTCATCTGCCTCAGAACTCCTTTTTTCATGGCTTTTCTTCTTTGTATTTTTGTACTTCTCTGTTTCTTCGTCACTCTGGCCTCTGGATTCTCTGTGAATATTTCTGTTACACTTTCATAGGTAGAGTAGATGATTGGGTTGGTCCAGCCATTAACAGAGAGCTTCATATCTGGACACCTCACCTCCAGGGCTCATGGCCAGTCCTTAGTTGTCTGCCTTTGGGTCAGGCACCAGGCCCTGGATCAGTCAGCTGAGACCAGGGACTTACTTCAATCACACTGTACAAATGATGGAAATTTTGTGTAAGACCACACAGGACAGAGCTACAAGTGGAACTTGAGCTTGCAGACTTTTGTAAGGAGGCAGCAAAAGCCCAAGTCTTCATAAGATCTGTCTGGCAAAAACAGTGAGATATTCAAAAAGATTTTTAATGTATCTATTTTGAACAACCTAAGACTATATGGTTGCTGAAAGCATCAGCAAATAAAAACATTTTCAAGGGTAGTTCCTAGCAACAAAAATGTAAGCTGTGAAATCCATATTTACCTGGGGAAATTCAAGCATATTTTTGTTTATTTGTGGCTTCTCATGTCACTGATTAGGTCAGGACATAAAATGGAAAACAGATCATTGGTTGTGATAGCAGAGTTACATACAATGTTAGTTCTCTTCTTCTGTTACATTTATAAACATTTATGAGTATGTACGAATGGATAATGTTAAGGTTCCATACATTATCTATTAGATTATAAGCATGATAGAGTCATGTACACTTCCCCTTCGTTGCTTTAGCATCTTATTATTCATTTATTGAGCAGACACTCAATAAATGACATTGCCTAATTACTTAACTCTGTTGCCAATTGAAAAGAAAGTGCTAGTGGAAGAATCTTCCATGAGAGTAGAGTCGAGGAGAAATAAAGCTACTTTTATGGATATTTTATGTCTTAATTCCAGTTTCTCTGGGTCAAGATAATAAATTGCTGTAATAGAATTTTGTATCGTTCTCTTCTGTTTGTTCCCATTCACACCATGTGTTAGCTGTGCCTCTCACTAATGCAAATATAAACATTCAGGAAAATATAAATCTTTGGTATGCTTTCATTTTTTTTTCATGAGGGCTTCAGTACTGTGTTTGAAGTCCTAATCAACTTCTAGTTTAGGCCTATTTTAATCCTTCTACTTGGGATGTCAAGCTGTAGAACTCTAATTAAATTGATGAAAGACTACAAAACAAAATTAAGGAACGTGTGAAGATGGAGATTAATCCTGTCCATGGACTTCTTTGTTAATAGTTGAATTTTGGAAGTGACCTTCTGTCCTGTCAGCTCACAAGCTCACTGAGTCTAGAGAGATTAAATGCCTTCATCCCCAAGATCCCTCAGCTGACTAATGGCTTAATACTATAAAATTAGAAGCTATAGCATTTTGATGTTTCCAGATATTTGTATAAGTCATAGCCTTAGTTACAAAGTTGACTTTATATATGACTTGTGAGTTCAGTCTCACTATTATACACACACACACACACACACGTTGTCTTCTGTTTGGCTTTAACTTGGTAAATCATTTCCAGAGGTGATCAAACACTGGAATCATTTAACAATATGGTGTTTCCTCCTCATTTCATAAGTTCCTGGAGAAGCCACTCTTTATGTTCCATTCAAGGCATTTTGACCACAGAGTTTTCTTTTTTTTCTCTCTCTTTAACTCCTCAAAATCCCATGGGATGAGGAACCCATTCTGAGAAATAAGTCACAGCAACTTTTGAAATACAGAAAGCCAAGCAATTAGTGTCAGATTTTCCCTTGGGGAAAAAAGATTATACACACACACACACACACACACACACACACATATACACACACACACAC
Source organism: Panthera uncia (assembly GCF_023721935.1). Lineage (NCBI taxonomy): Eukaryota > Metazoa > Chordata > Mammalia > Carnivora > Felidae > Panthera > Panthera uncia. The sequence continues at coordinate 76,518,401 of NW_026057580.1, read as the reverse complement.
ATATATACACATACATACACACACACACATATATATACACACACACCTATATATATATATATATGTGTATGTATGTATATATATATATATATATATATATATATATATATATATATACACACATACATACACACACTACAGAGGTAACTCAAGGAAGTTCTGTACTAGTGGTACATTGTATAAATGATAACTTTTGATAAAGCAACAATCTATCTTCTCTGGGAGAGATTTATGCCATCTTTGAGTCATTAATAGTATATGACACTGGTTTCCACTCAGAGCTGAAACAAATCATTGTAGAGTTTTTTGTTCTTGTATCAGGTATATTTCAAAAGCTTTTGAATTTATAAAATGTCTGGAAATTTACAGGAATGAAGTTGACCAAATGTACACTTAATGGGAAAACCAAATCAAACTCAGATGTAATCTCAAGGTGTTTTTGTGGACTTCATATTCCTGGTCTTTTCAGAGGGGCATTGGTTTCTTTTTCTGTGATGTGAATTTAGTTGGTTCCAGTATAAGTTTAAATTCAGTAAACAGGTGATTACCCACCATGTGCAAAGCCATACACTAGGTGCAATCATGGACTGTGCTCATGTAATCCTTACATATACCCGGTGAGGAATATGATCCTATTACTTCAAAGAAAGTCTTGTAAAAACTATGACTCATCCATGATTACGTGACTAATCAGTGGTATTATAGGAATCATAAATCATGTTATTTTATCCTTAAATTGATTATACCTTCCAATAAAATTATAAGGAGAAAAGTCTTGAAAATACTTCCTTGTCCACATTCTTTTGATTGTTGCAGGATCAACAATCTGATTCATCAAAGGAAGATTCTGTTGCTGACTCATTAAAGGAAGATGATGTTGGTTAATGCCATGACTTTGGAGTCAGGCCAACATGGGGATGAACCCTGGCTCTTCAGCTGTGGAGAAATGTCATGACTTTGAATAAAGATGTTTGGGTTTTAACTTACAAACCTCAATTTCTTTACCAAACAATAGTAATACAACATTTCATAGGGTTGTAATGAGAATTGAGTACAATACTGAACATAGAGTATTTAGCAGAGCACCCAGCAAATTGTACATATTCTTAGCAGTTATTATTCATAGAGATAGTGGTGGGATAAGAAGATAGTACAAATTGGCTAACAAAAGATGTTTATTGTGAAGAATTTTGAAGAATTATGAAGAATGTTCTTATTAATAAAATTGTATTGATCTCACTGAAGATGTTGGTTATAAACAGCCCGCATAAAGTATTTGTCAACTTTAGGTGATGCTTTTTTAAGATATTTTAAAATATGGAACCAGAATAGAACATTTTTAGGTTATGTCCATATTTTAATTATTTTGCTAATGGATTGGGAATAATGGCATGAATAAATTCTGACAGGTGAAGAGTTCCCAGCCCTCTTTAAGAAATGCATACAAAACTAATTATATATATTCTTTGAGTCATTAAAAAAAATTCTACAGCTATTATACAGTGGTTATACGACTATTTTGACAGGCTCTTAGAACAATTTCTCTCCTTAAAAATCATTCACTTTCTACTAGAGTTAGTGTCTAGCACAATAGGTCGGAACTTTATCTGTAAGCCAGGAGAAATTAATTTGGTTTTCATTATATGTAGATAAATTAATTTTGTTAAAATTAATAAAAAATAATTTATATAATGTATGACAGAGAAGTTTGGCTTTAAAAATAATCCTGGTACAAGGAATCTAGATTGGGAATATACAGGATCAGTCTTTATTATACAGGTACACAGATATCTATACAATTCAAGATTGATTATATTAAAACAAGCTGAAGTTTCCCCAGATTTAAATATAACCATAGAGTTTCATTTATTTCCCGTAGACTTCTCCACATTAACTTGGTCAACATACATCAAAGTGTTTAAAGTGATAACCTTGGATATTTGTCTATATACTATGAGGTTGACAAAGTACAAAGAACCTTGTGCAAAAATCAGAATCTTAAATATAGTCTTTGCAGATTTAATCTTTCATGAGAATAAAATAGATAAATGTAAGAATGGTTCATCCTTTAAGGGTAAGTTAAATTTTGTTACTGGGAAATGACTTTTGAAAGTGATATCTCTAGATTCAAAAAAGAAATCTCCGTTTGTAAATATAAAGGGACAGTGTGTGTGTGTGTGTGTGTGTGTGTGTGTGTGTGTGTGTGTGTTCTAGTTTATTCATACCATTGTCACCCTTTTAATTAATCATCATCTTTTTAACTAAGCCATAAGTTTTAAGGCTTTAACCTTTAGGTCCTCAGTGAATGATCTATTTCATAGCAAAAACATCTTAAATTCAAATTATAATCCTATTTTCATTTCTTTTTCTCAGATGATGAAACATGCTTGGAATAATTATAAACGTTATGCCTGGGGATTAAATGAACTGAAACCTATATCAAAAGAAGGCCATTCGAGCAGTTTGTTTGGTGAGTAGAATGTGCTTTGGTTTCTTAGTGACAGTAACTTTTCTCCGATTGATGGAACTTGTGGGTGGTAAAGTTTGTGTGCCCCTCCAGGCCATGTTGCTAGGAAACTTGCATACCTGCTGCAATTATCTGCAAGGACTGGGCATAGTGTGTCCTTCAGACAGAGCACTCTACATTGGAATCACTTGAGTACCTTTAAAAAAAAATACTGATGCCTGGGGAACAGTCCCAAAGATTATCATTTAATGGCTGTGGGTGCAGCATCAAGATTTTTAGCTCCTTGGGTGATACCCAGCAGAGGAGCGTTTGGTCAGCTGCATTAACTGTTTCTTGTCAGGTAAAGTTGTGTCTTTATCGATAAGCTTTATTGATCACCAGCCTGCCATGGTGATCTTCACTGTATCTTGGTGACTCTCAACTTTAGCTCTGGGTTTCTCCTGTTTGTGCCGTGGAAGAGAAAGTGAGAATGGATGGTCAGTTATTTGAATGTCCATTTATCTGCATTGGCATGCTTCATTGCATTTTGTCCTCACGGCATCCCTTTATGTTTGGTACGGTGGGTATTAATAGCAACCCCATTGTGACGTGAGGAAGCTAGGGAACAGAAGTGTTAGGTGGATTCCTTGGGTCACAGAGCTACCATTGTCATTCTCCTCACACTTGATTCTTTTTTATCCTGCACAATTTTGCCTGTAAGTAATAGGATGAAGGGGATACAGTCTTATTCCAACACTTCTTAATTCCGCATAGAAAATGTGACTTTTTATACTTTAACTGAAGGTGTTAAATAGTATCAAATCATATAACAAACAACAGAATCAACTGACATTTATTATGCACTAAGCGCCATTTGTGTGTCATCTCCCTTAACCTCATTATTATACACATTTTATAGATGAGAAAGATGCAGCTCAGAGCATAACTTGCCCATGTGAGCCACGTACTAACAGGCTGAGCTGGGGCAGAACCCAGGTGTGTCTAAGGTCAGAGTCTGTGGTCCTCTTTTCCATTTATTCAGGATCTTCCATGTGTTTGGGTCTCCTTCCAGTACTGGTGTTAACACAATACAAGTCTTTGCAGAGTTCATGGCCTTGGGCAGAAGAGCTGTGTGTAAACAGTGAGTTGTCAGAGCATTAGAAGGGTGAGTAGATATTCGTCTGAAGTGCAGATATTCATATGAAGTTGATTCCAGGTGGGAAGAAGAGAATTGTAAGAACAGTTAGGGAGAGCTGGCAGAGTAGAAGAAAGACTGGTTGGTCCATCACAGTGATGCAGACCTGGAAGAGAGCCCAAACCTGGAGTAGTGACAGAAGTGCTTTCAGATGTTTTTATAAAGTAGTGTTTTCAGGACACAGTGACCAGTTAACATGGGTGTTGAGAGTTAGGAATTGAAGACAAATTTAGAAGCTTCATGCAGACTCAGAGGCCTTTGTTTTTTCATTGTTTCCTATAACTTTTTAAAATCTAATTCTGTTTTTACTTTTATCCCTATAAAAGTTGCTTGTATAATTAATAACTCAGTTTTGTGTAAATTTGTCAAAATCTTTGTCAAAGAGATTATTTTGTTCTTTGTTAACATGTTGATGATTTTTTAAATTATTCTTAAGCATCGAAACATACTAAGTCTCTTAGTATGGAATGTGCATATGAAGAAGACAGGTCTTTTCCATTCTGAGGAAGTTTACAGGCTAAAAGAGATGCATACAAGTAATTATAATGGAAGGCAGAAAGTGATGAATGCAAGACCAATGTAAAGTCTTCATGTCAAGGGAGTTCGAAGGAAATGAATCATAAAGTCAAGATGGGGTGGGTGGGTGGAAGGGGAGGTTAGGATCAGTCAGGCCTTCAAAGAGAGTGAATTCCATTTTAGAATAATGGCTTCTTAGAGCTATCATAATTTTAGATCTAACTATATTTAAAAATTTTGCACAGGTGCACTTTGATGTGATTACATTCAAATTAATATGTGTGTTGCTCCTTTGTTTCAGATCTATTTTTTGTTGCTGGAGAATTCAGTCACAAATGAAATGTCTAAGAGATTATTTTATACAAGTTCAGAAGAAGCTTTAAAGATTAGTGTATCAATTCATAGCCTGTGATTATTGTTAGTTTGGTTTTGATGCAGCTTTTACACTCTCTTTTACTGAAAGAAGTTTAGACTGTGTTCATTATTACTATTATTAATAAATTCTGTATTCCCCTTTTCCAAGGATGGTCAATTTGCTTGTATGTGTGTCAAATATTTTAATCAATAAATGTTTTTCTGATATTTTCAGGTAGTATTAAAGGAGCAACAATAGTAGATGCCCTGGATACACTTTTTATAATGGAAATGAAAGATGAATTTGAAGAGGCAAAATCATGGGTTGAAGAAAATCTAGATTTTAATGTGGTGAGTTAAACAAAAATTGCCAATTCAGTTTTTAAATCTCAGTTTAACATGGACAAATTCTGTTGTGGGGCCAATTATTGTGCTATATACCATAGCAGAAACAAAGAATGCATTTTTAAATAGTACCATACTATATTCTTGCCCCCGTTACTGTGGAAGTACATGTTTTTGTTTTTTAGCAAATTAGGAGTAAGGAAAAAGAAATTAAAATCTGTCAAGGCCAACATGTGCCAAGTGTTGATGTTCAAGTACCATAACCACCCTATGAGATGGCCATTATTTTCACACTTGTACAGGCTATAAATTGGAGCCTCAGAGGCTTATCCAGATCACACAGTTAGTTGTGTGTCAGAGCTGTGAGTCTAGCAGAAATCTGTGTGGCTCCATGCTCATGCTTTTGCACCGTGGGCCATGGCACATTGTTTTCATTTTATTAAATTAACTTTTGTTAATTGGAGTACAGGGTACCAGGTGGTGAGCTGCAGTCCAACAAAAGACCACAAGAGAAACTGCAGTAGAGAAGCTTATTACTCACGGGTCCTGAGGAGGTACGCAGCAGGCCTCCAGGGGCCACACAGGGAGGTCAGACAGAGTATAGACAGAACCTGGGGCACATGCCTTTAGTAGGGTGGGTATAGTGCTTTGGAGTCAAATTGGTCAATTCGTACCGGAAAGAGCTACGTTTTGGTAAGGTCCACCGGAGTCTTTTCTAAGGTGTGCACAAGGGGAAGGCCCTGAGGGGCTAGGGAGACCATTGATCACAAGGGCGATTGGGGGAGTCATGCCAGGAACTTGGATTTGCTTGTGGCTGCGTGGGCTTAAGGCCCCCCACAGGCTATGTGGCTGCCAAGGCTGCAATACCAAGGAGACCTCCACTAAACTCTCAATATGCATCCACTGTCACATAAATAAGGCTTCAAAATTTGTTAGTTCTATACCCTTGTCTGCATAAAATGTTGTCAATATGTATTTGAAGCCTTTAAAAATCTTTGTGCGTATACTATCATTCTTAACAAATACATCAAAATCTATTGTATACCAAGGAAAAGGTTCAGAATTAAGGAGAGCGGACACTTCAGAACTTCTTGATAATTTTGATTTGGGAGGGCAGCTCATCTAATTCCATAATCAGTGTTTTGCCTCATGATGAGATTGGCAAAAAACTTGTTTTAAAAAAGCGGAAGAGGGGAGCCTGGGTGGCTCAGTCGGTTAAGCGTCCGACTTCAGCTCAGGTCATGATCTCGCGTTCTGTGAGTTCGAGCCCCGCGTCGGGCTCTGTGCTGACCACTCAGAGCCTGGAGCCTGTTTCGGATTCTGTGTCTCCCTCTCTCTCTGACCCTCTCCCATTCATGCTCTGTCTCTCTCTGTCTCAAAAATAAGTAAACATTAAAAAAAATTTTTTTTTAATTAAAAAAAAAAAAAAAAAAAAGCAGAAGACTGTTGGCCCAGCTGTGTTCTAGTCATTCACTTATGTTTGCATTATTAGTATTTTTAATCAGAGATTGTTTCACAGAAAGCCTTATAAGCTTCTTGTCTATCTGGTAAGCATTCGATAGTATCTGTAAATCTCCATAACCAGGCACAAGCAACATGCTGTATGTTGAAACTGGACATAGAAAGAGTGTTTCCCTCTCAACACCTCCACTTTGTGGAGCTCTTGTTCTCTCACAGACCCAGTGAGGACAACAGTGTCAGTCAGAATATTAAAGATCGATAAAACTAAATCTTTTTCCTAACTCTTTGCATTAAAAACCTATATAAATTAAAAGTTTGAATATTTTGTTTCAAGGCTGCATGCTGAGCTTAAGATTCTCTCCCTCCATCTGTACTCTCTCCCTCTCTCTAAAATAAATATATATATATATATATATTTTTAAAGAATGAATATTTTGTTCCAGCCTTCTTATTAATTGCCTTGTATGCCTCATTTTGGAGATCACTGCCGTAAAGGACATTTAGATAAGTCTGTGTTTAATCTGCCTTATAATTGAATTTTGAATATAAAGGAGACATATTCCAACATAAAAGGACCTTGGAGATCAATGTGTTCGGCTCTTTTATTTTAAAAATGAGAAAACAGGGGGCGCCTGGGTGGCTCAGTCAGTTAAGCGTCCGACTTTGACTCAGGTCATGATGTCACGGTTTGTGAGTTCCAGCCCTGCGTGGGGCTCTGTGCTGACAGCTCAGAGCCTGGAGCCTGCTTCAGATTCTGTGTCTCCTCCTCTCTCTGCCCCTCCCCAACTTGTGCTCTGTCTCTCTATGTCTCTCAAAAAATAAATAAATGTAAAAAAAAAAATTTTTTTTTTTTAATGAGAAAACAGACCCAGGGAGCTGGTGATTTGCTCAAGGTTCTACAGCCATTTGATTGGAATGACTTGTGATAGATAGCTCTAATATTATCAATAGAACTGAGAATGAAAAATCAAAGCAGTGAAAAAAAATTGTTTCTTCTTGAGGGTTTGTCGTCTCTTACTAATATCTCTGTCCCATCTTGTTATTTATAAGTTAAATTAAAATACCTACCTTTAAATAGGGCTTGTCATCAGCTATCTATGGGAGAGAAAATGGTTAATGTATTCCCTCCCCCAACCCCTCTCAAGAAAGGTTGGGAGAATAGGAACTGGATTCCGTCAAAATCAAATGATTTTTTTCTCCTCCTGTTATCCAGTGTTTTTTCTTTCTTTACTTGTTTCTTTAATTCAAGTATAATTAACATAATGTTATATTCGTTTTGGATATATAATATAGTGATTCAGCAATTCTATATATTTCTCAGTGCTCATCAAGATAAATATATTCCTAACTCCCTTTATCTATTTCACCTCCCCTTCCCCTTTGTTAAGAGGATATTTATATTTTTCCGTTTTAGAGGAACCTTTGTACTGTTTTCCACAGTGGCTGCACCAATTTGCATTCCCACTGACAGTGCTCAAAGGTTTTTTTTCTCCATATCCTCACCAACACCTGTTATTTCTTGTGTATTGTGCCATTCTGACAGGTGTAAAGTGATATCTTGTGTGATTTTAATTTGCATTTCCTTGATGATTAGTGATGTTAAGCATCTTTTCATATATTTGTTGGCCAGTTGTATGTCTTTGGAAAAATGTCTATTCAGGTCTTCTGCCCATATTTTAATTAGATTGGGGTTTTTTGGTCTAAAATTGTATAAGTTCTTTATATATTTTGGATATTAACCCCTTATCAGATATATCATTTGCAAACATCTTCTCCCATTCAGTAGGTTGCCTTTTTGTTTTGTTGGTTTGCTTTGCTGTGTAAAAGCTTTTTATTTTGGTGTGGTCCTAATAGTTTAACTTTGCTTTTGTTTCCCTGTCTGAGGAGATATATCGAGAAAAATGTTTCTACAGCCAATGTCAAAGACATTAGTGCCTATCCTTTCTTCTAGGAATTTTATGATTTCAGATCTCACATTTAGGTGTTTAATCCATTTTGAATTTATTTTTGTGTATGGTATAAGTGGTCCAGTTTCATTCTTTTGCATGTAGCTGTCCAGTTTGCCCGGCACCATTTGATGAAGAGACTATCTTTTCCCCACTGTATGTTCTTGACTAGTCATACATTAATTGACCAAATAAATGTGTATTTCTGGACTCTATTATGTTTTCTTGATCTCTGTGTCTGTTTTTGTGCCAGTAACATACTGTTTTGATTACTACAGCTTTGTAGTGTATCTTGAAATCTGGGGTTGTTGATACCACCAACTTTGTTCTTTTTCAAGATTGCTTTGGCTGTTTGGGGGCTTTTGTGGTTCCATACATATTTTAGGATTATTGTGCTAGTTCTGTGAAAAATGTTGTTAATATTCTTACAGGGATTGCATTCAATCTGTAGATTACTTTGATGGTATGGACATTTTAGCAATATTAGCTCTTCTAATCCATGAGCATGGAATATCCTTCCATTTATTTGTGACTTCTTCAATTTCTTTCATCAGGGTTTTAGTTCTTAGAGTACTCTTCCTTGGTGATGTTTATTCCCAGATATTTTATTATTTTTGGTATAGTTGTAAATGGGATTGTTTTCTTAATTTCTCTTTTTGCTGCTTCATTGTTAGTGTATAGAGATATGGGGCACTTGGGTGGCTCAGTCGGTTGGATGTCCAGCTTCAGCTCAGGTCATGATCTCACGGTTTTTGAGTTTGAGCCTCAAGTCAGGCTCTGTGCTGACAGCTCAGAGCCTGGAGCCTGCTTTTCATTCTGTGTCTCATTCTCTCTCTGCCCCTCCCCACTTGTGCCCTGTCTCTGTCTCTCAAAAATAAATAAATGTAAAGAAAAGAAAATAAATGCAACATATTTCTGTAATTAATTTTGCAGTTTTACCATATTCATTTATCCAAGATCGAATGATTGAAGACAGGAAAGTAGATGTCAGTGATGCTAGACCTGAATAGTATCCAGGTCCCTTGTCTTTTAATTACAGAATTGCTCCCCAAAACTCCCCAAATCCTGCAACAATTCTTTGCTTTCATGACCAGCAGTAGTCTGAGAAACTGTGGAATCATTTATTTAAAAGAACAAAGCGTAAAGGCCTCTCAAGCTAACAGACAAGGTAACAGAAGATGGTTGGCTGACCTCAGACCACTACCAGGTGACATGAATGTGTTCCGTGGGCGGTGGGGACCTGTGAGGAAGCAGAGGGAATCTAATAGGGGATATTAGGCTGTGGAGAAGAGCCAATTTTTGTGCTTCCTTACTTGCAAGATAAAGCAGTTGGACTGTTCTTGAGTGGTTGCTTAAATACTGACCTTTAATGTTGTTTATTTAAAGCTATATTTTTGTTTTTTAACAAGATTTTATCCAAATAATTGACAGACTTGTGTAAAATACCATTTTAGAACTGTTATTGATAATCTTGGCCTATGTCTTTCAAAATATACTTTAAAAGTCACAGCCACAGGTCTCAAATTTCTGTTTCTTATAATACTATTCCTAATGTGAGAGGTCTTGAAACATATTTGTTATAGTTCTCTCTGGGTGTTGCCATATTTTCCCTTAAAAAAGCACTTATCAGTAACATCCAAGTGATAGTACTTCTCATCTTAAAATTAGTAAATAAAATTCAGGGAAGCTGTATTGTTTTACTCTCCTAATCATTGTTTTATAAAATTCTTCAGCTTCCAGTTTTCTGGTTCGTTTTAATATGTCTTATATGAGAATTCGTTTTATATTTGCTCAATTTACCCAGAGGCTCAGGTGATTATATCAATAATTACACAGCTTTCTTTTTGAAAATGCAAACTTTTTCCGTTTATCTGAAGGACGGAGACATTGGAGAAGCTTATTAAACAAAGAGAGAAAATTTGTTTTGTTTTTATGGATAACATGTAATATGATTCCAGCTTGGATAAATTATTGCTTGTTTTTAAATTAACTTTTTTTCCTGATAAAGTATTAATTATAGTTGACGGTGTCAGGGTATTGCAGAAAAGTTAACACATCCAAATTTATTGCAAGGGAAAAATCAGAATGAAACTGAAACAAACACTACTGTTGAGGGTTGGTTTATCCTGTGGTGCTCTTGAGCATCAAGAATAAATGTGTTTTTATGTGAAATATTCAATTTGCATCACTTACAGGTGTAAACTAAATGTTTTTTTATTGGTTTATACTATCATTAACTAAAACTCATTTTCTTTTAATTAAGGCATAGCAAGTTGATTCCATTTGCATATTTGGTAGCACAGAGTTCAAGTGGCTCTAATAACAGGCTTAAAATAAATCACTGAGATAATATATAGGAGCAAGGGCTTCCCAGGTGGAGCTTTGTATTCCATTCAAGCATCTGTAGAGGAACACAGATCTGGGCAGACCTCTAAAGGTAGATTCCAATGGATGAGTTTTCTGGTTTTAATTCAAAGTAATCCTAAAACCAAGAATCTGAAACACACCCTTGGTTACTCATTATTTATTTCATTCACATGTTATTTACTAAACACGTTTTAAGGTCAGTTACCCTCCTGGAGCTTATAGTCTAGCAGGAAAAATAGAGTCCTTAGCTGGGGCCAAGTGCTCTTGAGGGAGGAAGAAAGGAAAGAGGAAACCACTATTTAAAGAGTACAGAGACATGCCAAGTATTATGCTAGGTGATTTTTTTCCATAGGTTATCTCATTTAGTGTTTGTGACAACCTTACAGGGTAAGTGGTATTGTCCCTGTTTTTGTAGATTAAGAGGTGATTAACTAATTTCCAAATCACACAGCAAGTAAAAGCTGTGGGTGAACAAGATCTGCCTAACTCAGCGACCCTGTTTTTATTAGAGAGGAGGAAGTGCAGAGAGTTGTGAAATACATATAGGCAGCCAGAGAATTTGAATCCTCCCAGGTTAGGCATGTAATCTTCATATCACAGCACACATTAAAGTGTATTGTTCCACAGGTATTCAGTAAATTCTAATTAAATGAACGAGAAGTTATCTTGTCCTACTTCTCAACAGACTATACTAGACTCAGAGAACAAGATGACAGGGCACAAGGATAACTGTACTGTGTCATATTTTGAAATAGTTAGAAATGATCTGGACTTCAAGTGCAGTTGATCTACTTGTTTTTTATCTAGCCTACTTCCAGAAGAGATTTGCAGTGGCTCCTGCTACTGGAAAGTCTTTAACATAAGAACAAATGATCAAGAGTTTCATATTTAGGCATTTCTAAGTTCAGTTCTGAGTGCTGCCTATTCTTTAGTGTCACCTCAAAGAAGTATTGATTACCTAGATCCTTGCAGGAGAAATATTGAAAACTGTGTTCAGTATTAATATTATAGAATATGTAGAACTTTTCTCCAGATAATAATTTTGATATAAAACCTCAGTAAATGCCAAAGTTATATTAACTATTAAAAAGCATTTTTCTTCATTGAGGTAAAGTGGTGTCTCTATGACAGGGGGAGCTTTGAGAATGACAAAGGATAGATGATTAGCCTATTCCAGACACTTACCTAGCAACACACTAAGATGGTGGTCTTTGGCAAGCACATGGATTGTACTTTTTTTCTTTAATTTTTTTTTATTGCAGTAAAATACACTGGTACCATAAACTGGTACCATCATAACCATTTTTAAGGGTACAATTCAGTAGTATTAAGTACTATAATATTAATAGTGTATTGCTGTGCAACCATCACCACTATCCATATCCAATTCTTCTAATCTTGCAAAACTGAAACTCAGTTCCCATTAAACACTAACTTCCCAGCCTTTATCCGTCCAGCCCCTGACAACCACCGTTCTACTTTCTGTCTGTATGATTATGACTACTCTAGCACCTCCTGTAAAGGGGATTCATATGGTATTTGTCATTTTGTGACTGCCTTATTTCACTTAGCATAATGTCTTCAAGGTTCATTCATATTACAGCATATGTCAGAATTTCCTGCCTTTTTAAGGTTGAGTAATATTTTCATCAGATGTATATTCCACGTTTTGCTTATTTATTCAGCTGTCAGTGACAGTTGGATTACTTCCATGTCTTAGCTATTGTGAATGTTTCTAGGAACACAGGTATCCAAATGTCTCTTTGAGATCCTACTTACAATTGTTTTTTGTATACACCCAGATGTGGGATTGCTGGATTGTATGGCAATTCTATTTACAATTTTTGGAGGAGCCACCTTGCTGCTTTCCACAGTTGCTGCATTGTTTTACCTTCCCACCAATAGTGTGCAAGTGTTCCAGTTTCTCCACATTCTCACCAACACTGTTATTTTCTGATTTTGTTTTTTACAGTAGCCATCAGTAGCAGATGTGAAGTGATATCTCATTGTAGTCTTGATTTGCATGAATTGTACTTTTTGTCATAATGAGTACTGTATGTTTAAGATAACAGGTGAACTTAATCTCTTCCCTTTTTTTTTAAGTTAAAGTACAATGTTGACATGCAATGTTATTTAAGTTTCAAGTGTACAATATACTGATTTCACAATTCTCTACATTATGCAATGCTTACAACATTAAGTGCGGTTGCCCTCTGTCACCATACAGTGTTACTACAATATTATTGACTGTATTCCCTATGCTGTACTTTAATTCCTGTGATTTATTTATTTCATAACTGGAAGTTTGCACTTCTTAATCCCCTCTGCCTGTTTCCCCCACCCCTTCGGCTCTGGCAACCAAAAGTTTGTTCTCTGCATTTATGAAGCTATTTCTGTTTTGTTTGTTCCTTTGTTTTGTCTTTTAGATTCCACATATAAATGACATCATATATGATATTTGTAAAGTTTTATGGTATTCATCTGACTTATTTCACTTAGGCTAATACCCTTTTGGTCCATCCATATTATCTCACATGACTTATCCTTTTTCATGGCTGAGTAATATTTATGTGTGTGCGCACGGGCATGCATATATCTTTTTGAATTAGTGTTTTCATTTTCTTTCATTAAATACTCAAAAGTGGAATTACTGGATCATATGGTTTTTTTTTTTTAACTTTTTTAACGTTTATTCATTCTTGAGAGACAGAAAGAGACACAATGTGAGTGGGTAAGGGGCAGAGAGAAGGAGGCAGAATCTGAAGCGGGCTCCGGGCCCTGAGTTGTCAGTACAGAGCCTGACGTGAGGCCCAAACCCACAAACCCCGAGATCGTGACCTGAGCCGAAGTCAGATGTTCATCCAACTGAGCCACTCAGGCACTTCAATATGGTATTTTATTTTTAATTTTTTGGAGGAACCTCCATACTGTTTTCCACAGTGGCTGCACCAATTTTATTCCCACCAACAGTTTAATAATCCAGACTGTTCTTTTACCCTACTTTTCAAGAAAATAAGTTATAAGGCTCCCTGTTGGAAAGACGTAAATAAGTTAACCTCACAAAGCAATTTTTGGATCATCTCAAATACCTGAATGCGTACTTGACATAGGTCCAGAGTTCTATGCCATAGACCATGAAAGAAGTGACTTCTGCTTTAGTATTTGCCTTAGTCTATTTTAGAATAGCATTATGTCTCTATGGAGGCAAATAAGTTAATTATCCTGTTGAATGGAGTTATTCAGTATTTTTATCTGAATGCAAATCAGTGCCCGCCAAGCGTGATGATTTAAGTTTTGGCTTTAAAAGGATACTGAGATGTTCTGTCAATAATTAGTGATAGATTGGACTATTAGTTGAGGGTCCTTCTGGGTCTGCATAGTAAAATCTATTCACATAGAGAAGATGGTCTACCTTTGTGGCCTAATGCTTTGTTCCTCTTAAGAGGCTTATCATGTTACTTAAACATGAAACTAAAAGCTGCCAGGACATATGTTACACTAAGTTACATTGTTTAATATTTCAATTTAATCTGTTAAAAGGAGTTTTATACTTTTAATCCTCGAAATAATAATACAAAACACACTTTGAAATACTATTTATAATCCAAGGTGTCTGCTAAGCTTAAACATAGGCAAGGTGTATGGGCAGTTACCACTCTTTAATCAATGTCTTTGAAAAGTCTCATCTTGTTTCCAACGTACTTTTCAGTAAGACAAAGCATAGTTATCATATATGTTAGGAGTGGAGCAGTTATTATTAAACATAGTTACTGCACTGGATTGTGGTAGGGCAGTTATTAATGCTTGCTTTTCACTTACAGTTCATTGAGTAGAAAGCTGGTGGGGAGTTTGGAGGAATAGCTAGCAAAGAAGTAGTCTCTGATTTGAGGGCTCATAGAATTACCCTTAAAAAAAGAAGCCTAAACATTTATCCACGGGATACAGGTGTGCTGTTTCGAAGAGACACATGCACCCCCATGTTTATAGGAGCACTATCAACAATAGCCAAAGTATGGAAAGAGCCCAAATGTCCATCGATGGATGAATGGATAAAGAAGATGTGATATATATATACAATGGAGTATTACTCAGCAATCAAAAAGAATGAAATCTTCCCATTTGCAACTACGTGGATGGAACTGGAGGGTATTATGCTAAGTGAAATTAGAGAAGACAAAAATCATATGACTTCACTCATATGAAGACTTTAAGAGACAAAACAGATGAACATAAGGGAAAGGAAACAAGTTATACAAAAACAGAGAGGGGGACAAAACATAAGAGACTCATAAATATGGACAACAAACTGAGGGTTGCTGGAGGGGTTGTGGGAGGGGGGATGGGCTAAATGGGCAAGGGGCATTATGGAATCTACTCTTGAAATCATGGTTTCACTATATGCTAACTAATTTGGAAGTAAATTTTAAAAAATAAAAAATTAAATTAAAAAAAAAGAAGCCTAAGAATTTGGACCAAATAGAGTATTATTAAAATATTTTTGAAAATAAAAGTCCTCTTCCCAAGAGGGCTTTTTCAATTAAATACAATTAATCAGATCTGTCTGTGCCATGTAGAATCATAAGAATTAAGAATGCCTTTAGTATAAGTTTGAGTCTAAATAATTATGATAAGTCTTATGCAAAGAAATAATATGTCCTTTAGGGAAAGGCTGTGCCTCTGTAGTTCCTCAATCAAAAGAAAACTGGGTAAATCTGTGCTATAAACTAAATTTGTTATTCTAATGGTGAAGCCCATTTCATTCACTGAGATCAATTAAAATCTATCATTTTACAGAAAAGTTTGGTGAATAAATTGCTTATAAAAATATCAAATAAATCCCTAATAAAGTTTCTTACTTGTTTAAAATTCTATCTTGCCTAGTGGGAGAAAGTTAATCTTTCAGACATTCATTCTGAAACAAGGATTTTGAAGTGTTCACTTTTCCTCTTGCCCAGATAGAGTTAGGTTCTTTGTGCTCATAAATCAAATCTGTTGACTTGAAGGAAGTCAGTAGAAATATGGAGCATAGTATTAAGGATTAGGAGAGGGAGACATGCAAAATGGTATGTTGAATTAAACTCTTTTATCCATTTTAGCATTCTTTATCAGTTTATTTCATAATTCACATAAATGTATAGTGAACTAGATGACAGAAATGTTAAGGGATAAACTTACAGAAATTATAAGTCTAAGACAACCAGTATAAAAGATTAGTACTGTGGCCTAATTTTTCCATAATTTGTCATACTCACCTCTTGATTCTAGGTGTGACCTTAGTTCTACAATATATTTTACTTAATCTATATATGAATGTGGTTAAGTGTGCCCTTCAATTCAAAGACTGTTGGTAGAGGAAAGTCAAAATGAAGGAGGCTTTCTCCAAGCCTCCAAGCCTTTTTTCATGGTTAGGCTTTCAGCCAAAAATGTCCACTTCCACTTGTTTATTAATTGTGATATTAACTAATAGGTGCATGCAATTTAGCCAGAAGTCTGGATCAACTTCTCAACCTGGCAACCACATATGACAGTGCACTAGAAGCCGTAGAATATTGGAGCATATCCCTGCGATGTAACCTTACTTAAAGATTTAAGGAAGGTAACTTTATTTTAAAACAAACACAGATCAAGGAGATTGGAAAATTCATACTGTTAGAAATAAATCACACAAGATTTTAGTATTACGGGCTCTTTGCGGCTCCCCTCCTTCACATACTATCTTCTCCCTGTCCTAATCCCTCTCTGTCATTAGAGTAAGTCACTGGAAAAGTTTTAGAACATCTTAAAAGATACTGCATGAATATTGGTGGGATGAATATATTCACTTTAATTTAATAATATTTTTAATGGAAATCATAATCAGAAATTAATAAAGATAGCCTACAACCCTGATTGTAGAAATTCCCTTTTGAAAATCCCAATACCTTGGGGCGCCTGGGTGGCGCAGTCGGTTAAGCGTCCGACTTCAGCCAGGTCACGATCTCGCGGTCCGTGAGTTCGAGCCCCGCGTCAGGCTCTGGGCTGACGGCTCGGAGCCTGGAGCCTGTTTCCGATTCTGTGTCTCCCTCTCTCTCTGCCCCTCCCCCGTTCATGCTCTGTCTCTCTCTCTCTGTCCCAAAAATAAATAAAAAACGTTGAAAAAAAAATTAAAAAAAAAAAAAAGAAAATCCCGATACCTTATATGAAGTATATCAAACCCAAAAGGAAGTTTGGTCAAAATACTGTATTTCAAAAGAGGATTTTTTAGACATTGAGAAAGAGGACTCCCATGAGGGTCAGAGAAGATGTGTCAGTTTGCATTCTAGAATTTAGAATATTAGGATTCTGGAGTTTCTGATATTCCAGTAACCCCTGAGGAAATAAACTAAGATAGGCCTTGGTTTATGTCGCCTGAGTTACTGTGCTGTGAGTAATGGCAGCCGTTCTCTGCTGAGTGCATTATGCCAGGCACCATACACAGTGCTTTACATTCACAGACTCCTAGTGCCTTGTAAGGAATGCATTGTCCCTTTTTACAAACAAGAAAACAGAGACTTAAAGAGAGTAAGTGACTTGCCTGGGATCTCACCCTCAGCCTTCAAGCCCAGGTCTTTCTGACTCTAAGGTAGTCTTTTTATGGTCTGTTGTTTCCAATATAGAAAACCAGTTTGCTATGGTGGGAGAATTTTTATTTTCTTCGTCCTTTTCATCTAAGGATCTGTAAAGTGAACAAAAGTATCTAAATCTCAGTCTTTTGACCTAATCACATAATACAGCCCAGAATGTTGAAAGATCTCTCAAATTAAGGTTTATAAATAATTTAGATTTAACTTTGATAAAAAGAAGTAGAAAAAATAATGTTGGGAGTTCTAATGTCATTCCAGTTTTCAAAAGGGGGAAAATATGATGATTCTTGAGTAGTCCTAATGGTGATGTGACATTCCTGAACAAGGCTTTTAAAGACAAGGACACAGCAGTCACTGGAAAGCTGCATGGGTTCACTAACAAGCCAGATTTGCTTCTTGGACAGGCTCACTAGACTGTTAGATCCATGAAATTCAAAAGGCAAAGCAACTGACTTTGAGCATGGTGTTTTGCAAGGTCATTTCTCAATATTTTATAGAGCAAGATCAACAGAATTTAGGTTCTAGAATACATTGCTGGATCAATATCTGGTTGAACAGCTGTACCCAATAGGTGATTGATGTCTAGCTGAAAATATATTCTGATGATATTTGACATGGCTCAGTCTTCTACCTTGCAGTAATTTTTATCAGATGTCTATATCAAAGTCCTCATAACCAAAATTTTCATAGGAGGAAGAGAATGCATATCTAATAAACCCATAGCCAGAATAAGAATATAAAAATCACTTTCACAGATTTTAGTAGGTAGAAATGCAGAGGACTGCTCTCAGACTTAAAAACTGAAAAACACAAGTAAAATATAAGAGTTTAAATTTCTTCGATTTTACTATAAGACATTGTTACCTTTAGACATAAGAAATAGAGCGTGTGAACCAAAGTAAATTAGTGAACTCCCTTCCTTTTTCCTTATCAGTGATTTTGTGGAATAAAGAAGCTTTTACCAATATGCCTACAATGCTCATTCTGAATGATGCACCTCAATGATAAATTGCACCTCTATAGAGTCAAATCATATCAGGTGCATGTTGCAGATTATGAAATACTGTTAAACGAGCCCACTAAAGAGTCTTATGATGCTTTTGCCTACCTCTGGCCCACTAATTCTCATAAGTTGTTTTCATCCTTTACAAGAAATTTTTTGAAAAATTTTTAACCATAAGTAGTTGGCTAGCTTTCATTGTTAGATCCTTATAACTTTTTAGCAAGAGCAGGGGCAATTAAATGAAAATCTATGTGTATTTGTCTTTTCTGGAATTGTTTCCTCCCACTAAAGTGTAGATTCCATGAGTTTGAGGACCTTGTCAGTCTTCATTACCTTGCCCCTAGGGCTTATGACAGTGCCTGGCACATAGTAGTTGCTTGATAAATATTTGTTAAAAGAAACAATGTCTTGGATGATTTTAACTAAGCTCATCTGCAAGACATTGACTCCATATAATATAGTTTGCTGTTAGCCCCTATGATTATCAGTGAATGGTTGGACCTTATGTAAAAGGGAACAACTACTGAGTAGGCCAATGAACATGAAGGGAAGCTAACCAAAGATTAAAGAGGATCTTACCCCTATTGTTGGTTAGCTGTGTGCAATTTTCTAGTAACAGCATGTAGGACACGTCTATTTAGTAGTCAAGTCTTGTAAAATAATACAAGTATTGGTGATAATTACTAATTATATGCCACAACGGTATGACCATTAATAAAGGGACTTGGTGCATTATCATGGAGGTGATAATAGGAGTCAGGACAGTGCAGAGCCATGGGCCAGGAATCGGAGTACTCCAGTCAAATTCTGATTCAACCACTTATTTGTTGTCTGACCTTGAAAATGTCACAATAACCACTCTACATCTCAGTGTCTCCATTTGTAAAATAGACATAAGACTAGTAATTATTTCACAGGGCTGGTGTGAGTATTAAAGGATGTAGTTCAGGTAAAGAGACTAGCACAGGATCTGGCACACTGTGGATAATAAAAGCAGGCTCCTTTATGCAGATAAAATTTCTTCCCAGGAAGATGTCCATCCTAGGCCCCAGGCAGGAATTTGGGAACAAGCACTTGGAACCCAGGTCCCCCCAACTTCAAATTCTATTTGCATTCTAGCTGTGCTACTTTAACATGGTGGGAGAAGAACGCTAGAATAATGTTCAACCACCAGCCAGAGTACAGAGTCTGAATGGCCTTTCAGGAAGAAAAAGCAGGCAGATGAATAAGATAAAGGAGAACACAACAGAACAGAAAAATAAAATGTCCTGGCCCTGCGGCATCTGCACAAATAGAGAATACCAGCTAAGTACCGTATCTGTTGTTGAGCAGAGGGCGCGTAACTTAATTTTAGAAATATTTTATAATTGTTAAGAGTCAAAATTATTTTTGTTTACATATATTTTGACATTGTTAAAAGAGAGGAACTTTTTCTCTTGTATATAAATTGCTCTGGGCAAACATAAGATGGAGTAAAATTTAAATATTTGGCACATTTTATCATGATGGCATTTTTCTCAATTGTGTGCTATCATTTATGTATGAACCTTCTTTATTCTATTTCCACAGAATGCTGAAGTTTCTGTTTTTGAAGTAAATATACGCTTCGTTGGTGGACTACTCTCAGCCTACTATCTGTCTGGAGAAGAGGTAAGATGAAACAATAAAATTACATTTTTGGGAGTAAAATGTGCTTTCTATGGTACCTATTTTCATATTTTGATGGGCCTCAAGCATACAATGAATTGTCATATAATATATACTAATGAGACCGGCACACTGGGAAATTTGGGCACAAGTTGTAAGGAGATGTTAAGCAATGCCTTTAAAAAAGCCTGCCTCCATTCCATTAGGTGTGGTGTGGTTTACAACCATAAATCACATATGCCTGTTGACCAATTAAAGAGGCTTAGTGCAATGGCAGGCCTGTGAATGATTGTTTTTTCCTTAAAAATTATTTTAATGTTAGCATAATGTTAGCTTAATAAAAACCTTTTTTAAGGTAGAGAGATTTTGACAGGTAAGATATAAAAATTACAGTGTTTAAGAAATTGAGAGGGTGAGTGAGATACTCAGCCTTGCAGTGAGAAGCCCTGTAGGCCAGTGTGTCCCTGTGTAAAGTGCTTTGGAGCTCTTCCTAGAGCAAAACTCAATTAATTATCTGCTCCGAGGAAAGCAGGAATTTTTCGTTTAGCTGCCTTTTATTGACAGATTAAGAAAGGATTTTTGTATCATGCTTGTATAGAGTATGAATGCTATTTTCTTGAAAGGTTTTGGACAACTTTATGAATATCTTAAGTTTCCACTAAGTTGTTGGAACGGACTTCGTCTTTAATGTTGACAGTATTAAAAGCTGACGTCAAGGCAAAACAGTCAGATATTTCAATTTCATGTCAGTCAGATTTGTGTGAGCCTCAGCATTCTGGCTAGAGTGGATCTTACCTAGTGTAGTATTTCATGTATTTCTATGCTCCTTCAAACAGATTTAAGCAGAGCAATAAATGTTTAATGAGAAAAGCTGCTTTACTTTGTTCCCGTCTCTCGGGTACTTTCCTAGCCATAACAAAGCAGCCTGCGCAATCTTAACATTCTCTCCGTCTTTAGATTTTATTCTACCGTAGATATTTTTAAAGTATATAAATGGCTTCTATATTCCCCTATATCTGTCCTGTTGAAGTGTTAAATTCTTTTCTTCGTTATAGATTCTGTCGCCTTCTCAGCCAGGGTAAAGAGACTTTCTGGCACATCATGCCTCTTCTTCCTTTTTTCCAATCCCACATAACTTCATGTGTTCAATTTAGTTTAAGATGTTCTAAGCATTAAGCCAGAGAATCCATATTTTTAAAAAGACATACTGAAAATTAATGTTATTTTAGTTAGCAAGTATCTGCTTTTAGAATATTTGTCTTTGAGTGTCCAGTGCCTGGTATTCTCATTGTTTTTGACATGACATACTTACATTGAACTTGGTTTTAACTTTGTTCATCATTTATGTGGAGGTGAGACAATTTGGAGGAAGTAAGAACGGCATGCTAGCATATATCTGGGCTCAAATAGGATAATTGAGCATATAAAGAGAAACAAGTAACATTTCTTTTAAATTTGCATCATATTGGGGCGCCTGGGTGGCTCAGTCGGTTGAGTGCCGACTTCGGCTCAGGTCACGATCTTGCGGTCCATGAGTTCGAGCCCTGCATCGGGCCCCTGTGCTGACAGCTCAGAGCCCGGAGGCTGTTTCAGATTCTGTGTCTCCCTCTCTCTGACCCTCCCCCATTCATGCTCTATCTCTCTCTGTCTCAAAAATAAACGTTAAAAAAAAAATTGCATATTTAATTGGGATTTTTTTTCACCTGTAACAGTGACTTAAGTTTATGTACATATATATTTCATATGCGTGTGTGCTTATTATAGACGTATATTTATGTACTTTATATAATACCCACAGATATTTTTCCTATAGATAAAATCATTTGCCTCAGATCTTGTAAAGGTACTTTTTTATTCCATACTTAGATAACTTTAGTAAACTAAAGACTACAAAGAACACCTCCATTGAAAATAATTCTTCTAGTGTATTTGTTTTATGCTTATCCCCATGCAAAACATTGTTTTCATTACATCTAGATTGTCTACATTTTAATTTTATAAAAATTACTTAAGGTATTTTCTTTCCTACATACATTTCTGTTTCTATAGAATATACTTTTAGTACATAAGGATTCATCTTCTCAGCATAGTTTTTGCATAACCAGTCTCTAAATGTTGGATAGTTGGGTTTTTTCTAGTATTCCTGTATTTTGGATAATGTAGCTAATAAATATTTATTCTCTAAAGTGGGATTTCTTGGTGAGAAGTGATAAATACTAGACTTTTGTAACACCATCTCCTCTTTTTTCCTCTCAGTTACCTCATCACTGACAATTTCATTTGACCAATGCACTCAGGGGAGTTGTCCATCAGGAATGTGGTCAAGAAAAATTATTTTACCCCAAACACTCAGGGAATAGGCTATCAGGAATGTGGTCAAGAAAAATTACTTTACTTCAAATCTGTGCTTAAGCTATTTGTCTCCATATCAAAACAAACAAAAAAAAATAATAATTGAGCATTCATTAATAGAAAGAACATCAATATGGCCAAATTATGAATTAGTTAGTTTCAGATTGTTGATAATGTTCTATACTGTATTTTTTATGTAAACTAAGGTATTTACTTATCTTGTCTAGGAAAATTCATCTTCCTAAATCATCTCATAGAGGGGCTCTAAGTCACAATAATTTAACATTCCCATTTCATTGCTGAGGCTCAGCAGTATTTTGAGAACATCTTATAAATCACCATCAGAAGTATATAGCTCCACATCGATATAAACACAAGATTCTTAAACTTATATTGCAAAAACAGAAGAGGAAGTACCATTGTTTATGTTACATGCTTCAGGAAAATTACAATTAGAAACACTAAATAGTAATGAAGAATGCCAATGGAATTCTAAACCCTACCAAAATTACAACGGGAATATGACATACCTGTTGATAAATAGTTTGATTATAGGGACATATTCAAAACTTTTAAAACACCCCAGCTCATTTAAAATATTTTGTAGTGCCATTAAAAACAGTCAAGCCATGGGGTGCCTGGGTGGCTCAGTCGGTTAAGTGGCTGACTTCAGCTCAGCTTGTGATCTCATGGTTCATGGGTTCCAGGCCATGTTGGGCTCTGTGCTGACAGCTCAGAGCCTGGAGCCTGCTTCAGATTCTGTGTCTCCCTCTCTCTCTGCCCCTCACCCACTTGCTCCTTCTCTCTCTCTGTCTCTCTCTTTCTCAAAAATAAATAAATATTGAAAAACTTAAAAAAAAAAAGTCAAGCCACAAGATTTTCAGTCTATATATGAAATGCAAATAATCACAAGAATTACAAACAGGCTAAAGATAAGATGAATAGTAAATAGGAATGAGTAGTATTAAATATAAATAACATAGATAGTATTGCTCCATTATAAGCTCAAGGGAAACTAAAATCCTCATTGGAGATAGTAAATAGCAGTATCTAGAATATCATTACCCAAAATGTGTTCTACAGAGCACGAGTTTCTTTTTTAGACATGTCAGGATAAGTTTGTATCTGTATACATACTAAAAATAAGTTCAGAAAAAGCTACATCTTATATTCTGTCTTAGAAATTCACAATGTACAGAAAAAGAAACTAATTGAATTTTATTTATCCCTGTGTTTTCCATACTTAACTATAACCTCTCTCCTTTTTTCCTAGTGTAACATTTGCTGAGTTACAAATAATGTTTCCCAGAACAAATTTTAGGAAACCTCACTGTAGAGTAAGAGTAACCTAAGCAAAAATGATATTGAAAGTTGGAAAATGCAAAAAAAAAGATATTACAAGAGAAGATGATACATGTGGGAAGTAGCATGCATAAATATATCACATATTATTTGTTTTACAGGAGCAACCAATGGCTTTCTTGAGCAGAAAGAGAATTTAACAGGATATAGTAATGCCACAGACTCATAGTGAGGGCTGAAAACAAGTTGGAAGTAAGTCTCAAGTTGCCACAGAGAATCTCTGTGGCTGGATAATCACTCTGGGACATCTTAGAATTAATAAACATGCCCTATTTTTTCTACCTTTGTTAAGACACAAAGGCCCAGGAGAATGACATCAGTTGGCATGTGGCCCCTTAGGGATCTTGGGGAATGAAAGAGAGGATATGACAGAAAAAAATCTTCCATAGGGTTTGAATTCAGTATCCCTTGAAGACTGAGTAAAGATCATTCCTGAAGAGGAAACAGCCCCTATTCAAAGAGTGGAAAGAGTAGATATTTTGAAGCACCCCCACCGCAAAAAAAAAAAAAACAAAAAAAAAGACACAACGTCACTATGATGAGTAAAGGTGTCACAGGAAATAGACAAACCACATAGAAACTGATAAATTTAATGATACGCTTGAAAAAACTTTTCCTGATTTGCAAAACTACTTTATTCTGTAAATTAAGAGAGAACATTTAGAACTACCAAGATCAGAGGAAACATTTGACTAGTATGTTTTATGTATGTGAACTAGAAAAACAAAAAAACAACTCCTGGGTGCTAAAACCATTGAAGAACTAGCTGTCAATGAATAAAGGTCACAAAGACATCTGATCTAACACAGGGGAAACACACATAATGGATCCTTATATTAAATCAGTTTACTCCGCCAAGATACCCTTCATTTTACAGGTGGCAAAAATATTGTTACCCAAATTCACCAAAAGAAATCAACTGTTCCATACACCACTGCAGAAGATTGCTGAAGGACTTCCTGAAAAGAGAAGTAGCTAATGCCACTAAGTTTAGGAATGTCAAGGGGAAAAACATATAGGAAACTGATAGGATTCTGGAGTGGAGAAGAGAGAAATAAGATTGAGAATATGAGTTTAGTGGTAGAAAGATTCACTCTTTTCTCATAATAGGATTCAGACATTTGGGGTACTAGGGTTCTAGCCATTAATTTTGTAGAGTTTGATTAGTGACTAATAATTATAAAAATGTTTAGAAATCCCTTGGAAACTCAGGATGCATTGATGGGGTTCCCTTTCAAACTCAATATCTGCCACCATCTATGAGAATAAAGTCGTCTTCCAGACCATCCACCCGTCTCCTGCCTTATTCTGCAAAGAAATTAAAGTGACTTACAGTAAATGTGCATAATCCACACAGAGCTGTTGAAAACAGAGAATGAAGTCAGAATATTTTTTTAATTAATGTTTTTATTTCCATTCCAGTTAGTTAACATACAATGTTATATCAGTTTCAGGTGTACAATGTAGTAATTCAACACTTCCATACATCACCCAGTGCTCATCATGATAAGTGCTGTTCTTAATTCCTATCATCTATTTCACCCATCCCCCACCTCTGCTAACTATCACATTGTTCTCTATAATTAAGAGTTCTTTTTTGTATCTCTCTCTCTTACCGCTTTTTTATAAACACTAAAAATTGGATAATGTAAAATAACCCACATGTCACCTTATACATACTAAATTTTCCATAAAATGTAGAACTATCTGGTATAAACAGGAAAAAAAATCCAGCAGAAATGCATTAATACCCATCTCCCCAAGTCCTGCCTAAATTGTAAAAATTGGGTTTAGATTTATATCCTCCTCTCTGGATAGTAATTTAATTATGGTCTCTAATAAAGTTGATTTGAATCCAGAAAGCAGAAATATCAATAGAGGGCATAATTGCAAAAACACACACACAAAAAGGATTGAAAAAAAGTCATAAAACTATAAGATCAAAATATATTAAGCCTATGCAATTAATAAATAACAGATGTGAGCAGTACAGTTTAAAAGGAGGCTTGAAATAATGGCATAATGAAATAGAAAAATTAAGTAATTGAATTCTTGAAGAATATTTATTATATGTTACAGACCATAAAATTTTTTTAGTAAGATATATGTGTAATGCCACAGTCAAACTGTAACACTGGGGGGCACCTGGGTGACTCAGTCGGTTAAGTGTCCAACTTCAGCTCAGGTCATGCTCTCATGATTTGAGAGTTCAAGTCCCACGTGGGTCTCCCTGCTGACAGCACAGAGCCTGCTTTGGATCCTCTGCCTTCCTCTCTATCCCTCCCCTGCTGGTTCTCTTTCTCTCTCAAAATCAATAAAACTTTTAAAAAATATGTAAGATTGAGCATAAATGATACACATATTTAAAATGGTGAAACCACTTGAAAATGTTTAAATCTCTTAAATAACTGGATCAGGGAATGAATCTATAATATTAAAATAGACTACTCAACAAACAACTAAAGTATAAGCATCCCTTTAAATTCGGTGGAAAGTAACCAAGGTTGTTCTTAGAAAAACACCTCATTTTAAATGTCTATAGTATGAAAAAAATACTACATGGTTAACTAAGTCTATATTAATTAGCAGAAAAGAAAGGGAAATAGCAAAAGTAAGAATACTAAATACATTGTAAGATGAGAAAAGGGTTGGATTTCCAAAACTCCTTTTCATCAATATTCTGAGAAAAAGTTTTGGGGGAAGAACTTGGTAACAGAAAGACCCATGTTGGAGGAGGAGGAGTTAGGGAGGCTAACAGGGAAGTGTTGGATTGTTAGATGAGTTAGGGTGCCAGCAGGAGAGCTCTCGTGGGTGTGTGTTTGGGCAGAGCTGCACCCTGAAGTGGTGTGGGATTGGACGGCGATGCAGATAAAGCGGGGAGTCACAACATGAGAGAAGTCGTGTTATCTCTTCAGTGATGCTGGTCGCATTCCTGCCAGGCACTGCACACTGTTCCTTGCCTTGAGACATACCTGAGAATAAAAGCACCTCAAATCCCTGCCCTGTGGATTTTATCTTCTGGCGAGGAAATGTAGCTCTTCTAAACCAAAACAGTGACACTTGAACAGACCTGTAAGAAGAAAGGTTTGTGTTTTTGGTTTGTTAGTTTTGTTTTTGCAATGATAGGATAACGAGGCAGAAAACGGACTTAAGGATATCCACATGACCCGACGTAGTTCCAGCTTCTTAGCCTTTCCCTCAGGCTTGCACTTTCACACCATATAAGGATGTAACCATGCCACACAGCCCTTCCGGCAAACCTCCACTGGTCCATGTGACTTTGTAAGTTGAGTCTTTTTGATTCCACCTGCAGAGCCTTTAATAATCTGGCCTCAGCTTATCTTTTCTAGTTCTGTTCATTGTGCCCCTCACACAGCTTCCTCTATAACTACAATGTGCTTTTTTTTTCCTTCCTAAAATACTCCAAGCACATCTGTGCACTTTTTATATCCACACTTGCTATCCCCAGAATGGCTCTCCCACCTCCCCCAACCTAGATATGGCCCTTCAGTGAGGCCCTCCCTGACCCAACTGCTGGTACCACTTCTACTCCTACAAGGAGGAGTCCAAGACTCCCTTCCTGCATCCTCTGCACATGCTGTTACCACTTGTTGTTCCTGGTCCTCTTACTCCTCCATCGTCCCTTTCCCCAGTAGAATCTGTGTAACTCAAAAATAAGGATTAAGTTTCTGCTGTTTTTATATCCCTTTGCTGAACACTGTGTGTCTAGCACTAGAAAATATTTAGTAAATGTTTCTGACTAAACCTTTATCAGGCCTTCTGTGACTTTTATTTTTTTTAAAACCCCAACAGAAAATTCTTCTAATTTTAAAGCAAAGTCTGTGCATTGATAATGTAAATAAGCAAATGGCCTGCAAGATTGAGACGGTGTGTTGAGACAGAAAGAATATATAACAAGGTAGCTGAAAATATGCACAATCTCTGATCCCCTGTGTAAGCCCCCACAGCTGTACCCCACTCCCCACCTCAACCTCTCCCACTGATCCTGGCAGAACAGCTTGCTTTTTTTTTTTCAAGTCTGTTCTGTAATTGCTGGTTCTGTGAAGGAGAAAGTTTTGAAAACCAGTGAGCTAGAGACTACATCGAAATTTAATTAATTACTAAGTATCGTTGGTCATTTATGGTGGACCTTTAAAACAGAATAGACATTAGAACATTTTGTGAAATTGTAAACATAAAGAAGAAATTATAAAAAGGAAAGGAATTGTGCAATGTATATTTGCTTTAGTTTGAGGAAATGATCCAGCTAAAACTTTCTTAGCCATTTAATGGTACACTTATGCTACTTTTCTGAAAAAGAACAATTTTAATCATGTTTACTAAAGGCTATTGATTGTTTCCTTATGTTATTTTGTACTGATGTATTTAACTTTATGCTTCTTAGTTTAGGTTGATATTTGCGTATACTTTAGGCATTAAATTTACTGTTTAGCATTTATTATTGAATTTTTTACAAAAGAAAGGAATATGATATAGTGAACAGCAGTTTTCACTGTTGTCAGCAGTTAAAAAGGTTCAATGTGACATTAGAGTATAGTAATTTCGCTTATTTGTTAATTAGATTTCCATGGTTAATGAGTTATAATCATCTCTCATTGAATATTTTATTATGATTGGAACTTTAATATGTACTTTAAAAGAGCTAGGAGTGGGGCGCCTGGATGGCTCAGTTAAGCGTCCGACTTCGGCTCAGGTCATGATCTCACAGTCTGTGAGTTAGAGCCCCGCGTCAGGCTCTATGCTGTCAGTTCAGAGCCTGGAGCCTGCTTGGGATTCGTATCTCCCTCTCTCTCTGCCTCTCCCCCATTCACGCTCTGTCTCTCTCTGTCTTGCAAAAAATGAATAAACGTTAAAAAAAATTATAAAACAGCTAGGAGTATATGAAATTGATTATAAATAATATACATTTTAGTTAAATGAAGTGACTACATTTTTTTGTCCTAGAGTGAATTGCTGAAATCATATCTACTCCTTAACTCAGGTTTGCTATATGTGTTTATCTCTGTATAAAAATCTATCCTATGTTTATAGTGGTTTGCAAAAGCACAGAAATTTTATCAGTAAGGACTTTCTCTCTACAATTCCTGAAAGTAGTTCTACAGTTTGCTAATAATTCCAGCTCTAAAACTTATTCATACTAATGTATAAGTGGCAGAAGCTGGTCTGATTTCTCTGATTGTAAACCAAACAAGAAAAGTTGGCACCCAAAGAAAAGGGAAAGTCAGAAAATTAACTTGTTTCTTTTTTGTGTTTTAAGTAAACTCTACCCCCAAGGAGGGGCTCAAACTCACGACCTCAAGATCGAGGTGCACTCCCTACCATCTGAGCCAGTCAGGCACCCCTAACTTATTTCTTAATGAAATATCTGTATCCCTTTTAGTTTAGGTCAGTACTTTGCACACAGTAAGAAAACTACAAATTCACATCAGTGAGTGTAGACCCAGGCTCTGATGTAGTGACAGCCTCAAAATCTCTGATTTAAGACAGTATGCTCTGTATGTTCCACATGTTCTTCCCATGCTATATGCTGTGCCCATGACTCTGTGTCTCATCATCCACCCACCCAGGGCCCAGACTGATGGAGCAGCTGCCATCTAATCATTTCCATTTGCCAAGATGGGAGTCAGGAAGTTGTGTCTCATCATCCACCCTCCAGAGCCCAGACTGATGGAGCAACTGCCATCTAATCATTTCCATTTGCCAAGATAGGAGTCAGGAAGTTGGAGGGTGAAGTTGGCAAAAGAGAATCTAGAAAACGCACACTGGCTTGTAATGCATCTATTGGAAAGACACCTGTTATTTCAGCCCACATCTCATTGGCCAGAGCAAGTCACATGGCCACTGTAACTTAAAAGGTTGGGGGAAGGGATGCATAGTATCACTGTATCCCCAGGAGGAAAATTTAGTGAACAGTGTTAATGACTGCCACAGTGGCCACTGACTTGAGTTAAAATGTATAGCCTTCCTGACCACCAGGAGTAGCAGAAGACAGGGATTTGTGAGAAGAGAGGAACTTTTCCAAGGATCCCCAAACCATAATCCATCTGTACTGCTAGGAAGAAACTTCCTCCCTGTGGCATCAAGGTAGTAAGTGGAGGGTTGTGCCTTGGGATAGGAATTCTCATCTTCAGGAACTTTTCAAGTAAAAGGCTACCTGTTAGCATTAGTCTACAAAGATCTGCTTCTCCAAGAAGTATCTTCTATTGTAGACCTCTCGCCTAACTTTCCAGATTTTAAAAATAAAGTTGACAAACAGACATAAAGTACTCTATCAAAAAGGAATGTCTGTCACCACTATTGTCGTTGTCTGATGTGAGAGTGAATCATTGCTTTTTGGCAGCACCCTATTGTGTTGACCAGACGTTGAGGACCTGGTGCTCTTCCTTCAACCGCTTTCTCTTTGACTTAAGTGTTTCCAGGCCAGTCGTTTCTGGTTTTACAAAAGTCTAATAAAAGAGATGAGGTAATATATTGATATTTATGTTGAATCATTTCATAATTCACAATGTCTGTTAAAACCAGTATTCCAAGTCATTTTTACTGTATGAATCACATCAACTTGGATTTCTAGTACCAGGGTGTGTGTGTGTGTGTGTGTGTGTGTGTGTGTGTGTGTGTGCGCGCGCACGCGCGTATGTGTGTGTTTAAACAAAAGTTGTATTTTTCCAGGATATCCTTTGTATTCTTTCTCTTTGAAATTGTGGTGTCCTTTAGAAGGGTACCAAGAGGTAGCTGTAGCAAGGAATTTAAAATTTAATAGGGCTAGTAGAAAATTCCTCAGAATTGTAGTAATTTGCCATCTGGTAAGTTCACTTATTTACTGAATCAGCAGATGCATATGGAATACCTGCTTTGAGGCACTGCACTTGGTGCTGCAGAAACAACAAACAAGGGAAAGACAGTCTCTGTTGACAAATATTAATCATTTAGATTTCACAACAACCCTATAAAATAAGAATAGGTATTGTTTTTATCCTCATTTTATGAAGGAAGAAACAGAGCATAGGTTGTTAAGTAACTTGCTCAAAAGCATGCAAAGTGGCAGAGCTGGGCTTCAAACTCAGACATTCTGGCTACAAGATACCAAGTAACAGCAAGACATTAGGGATCTCAAACATACAAGATAGATGTAGTAGGCTATAGCCTGAACAGATGAGTCATCAACAGCTAAATGACCATAGAAGGAATAGAAGGGGAAGGGGTTGCCCATAGCATATAATAGGTTGAGAAAAGGAGGCCTTAACATTTAAGCATTAGTGAGAAGAAGGACTAGAGAAGGAGACTGAGATGTGGTGGGCCCAGAAGTAGGAGGAAAACCAGTAGAATGTGATTAGCCAAGATAAAATAGTATTTTGAAAAAATAAGTATTCAGCTGTGTTAAAGGCTGCTGCTAGGGCAAATTGTTACAAGGACTGAAAAGTATCTTTGTTACATAGCAATACAGAGATCATAGGTGACTTTACTGAGAGTATTTTGATAGAGTAATAGCGTAGAATCGAAATTATCTTTCATTTAAGAGGAGACAGTCTTTAAGAAGGTGGAGGAAGATAGGATTCAGAGGACAGATGACCTTAGGAAGGGGTCCTTCCTCCATTGCAGACTGAAAGTAGAGGAGAAAACATATCAGTGACTCTGTAGATTTGATGGGCCATCTGATGGCCCCTGTTAACTATACGTAGAAGTAGAAGACAAGGACATCTGCCTAGACTTGAAGAGAGAACATATGTTGAGTGTATATAATATAGAATTGTCATTCTAGAGACAGTTAACTAGAAACATGGTAGAGTGTCTAGGTTGCTGACCATGAATTCACGATGGCATCAGTCTTCCTAGGTTCCCAGGTATATATTGCTCAGTAGCTCATATACAAGGAGGAGAAGGTAGGTGGTTGGTTTTAGTTGGGTTTTACCAGGCAGAAGTGACAGAGAAAAAGAAATGCATGGGTTCTGTGCTATTGGCAAAAATATTATTGAAATTACAGACTACACTGTCCAAAACGAGTATAAGACAGTATGAAAAAAAGCAGGTGAGTGATAGTTAGAAAATGGACTGGTTGAATTGCCCAAAGTTTAGTTAAAGTAGAACAGGAGTAGCAGTAATTTACAGGTGACTGAAAGGTCTGAAAGTAAAGGCTATATAGTGGGATGGGTGAATAAGGGATTTTAAAAATGAAGGGGTTTTGAGTGATGTCATGATCTAGGATAATATCACAAGACTAAGTGGTTAAGGTGGGATTTGCCAGAGTCTATCTGCATGCCTGACTATGCAATACATTTTGACTGAAAAAGTATAATGTAAAAATCGGTCTTTAAATAAAAACTGCCAAGCATCAGTGAATTTATTTTTAAATTTGATAAAGTGTAAACACTGTTTATAAGATATTCATAAATGTGTGTGAAAATATGCACTGAACAAAGATCACTGTTTAAACAACGAGGGAAGTATTCACACAGTCTGAAATTTAAATATAAGATTGTTGGACAAATATTCATGACTCTAGAGCCTTAAGAAGTTAGTACAGATGATTAGAGTTGACAGTAGATATGTAAACAACACATATTAGCTAATTACTTGGGTTTAATGCATCTGTATACCTATGCAGAGCTGTTTCTTTTAAGCTACAACTAGATGAAATTTTACCTGCGATAAATACAGTAAATTTGATTGTGTGATGTGAATTTGTTTTGGGTTTTCTTTAAAAATTACATCTTACCTAGTATATGAAACTATTTTATTTACAAAAATTTGCTTTGGCAAAAATTTTATGGTTTGGGATTTAGGTATTATCCTAGTCCGTTTGGGCTGCTGCAACAGAATACCATAGACACATAGCTTACAAACAACAAACATTTATTTCTCCAAGTTCTGGAGACTCAGAAGTCCAAGGTCAAGGTCCTGGAAGATTTACTGTCTGGTGAGAACCAATTTTCAGGTTCACGGGTAGCTATCTTTTCCATGTGTCCTCACATGGCAAAAGGGATGAAGGAGCTTTTGGGGGTCTCTTAGAAGGTCACTAATTCCATTCATGGGGACTCTATCCTCAAGACCTAATCACCTTCCAAGTCCCTACTTCTAAACACCATCACATTGGGTATTAGGACTTCACAAATGAATTTGGGGAGGACACAAACTTTCAGTTTGTAGCAGGTGCCTTTTCAATAACTCCTCTGAAGATTTCATTTATAAAGCTTTCTTGTGTTACCTTTTTATGATATAGGTTTATAGATTATGTATTTTTTTAAGTTTTTTCTTTAAGACATTTTTGAAAATAGTTCATTGGCAAGTCTTAGGGTTAGCCATTGTAGTAACTGAATCCATTTCTACTACATTACAAATTGTTTCTAAGAGAGATCTGCTATATCTGAATATGCTACCATTAATTGTATGCTCGGAAGCAAACAGTTCATCTTATAACTTAACTGAAAATTCTTTTACAATGATGATAAAATAAATGTAAGTCTTGAGGGTAATGTTTGTTTTTAACTTAATAATTGATCTTTATTTTAATTTGAGTTTTCCAATTCCTCTAAAGTAGTACAAATAGCGATTGATTCCAGGGTCCTGCAAAATGAGGAAGTCAAAGAGTTTTAATGGTATAGGCATAGAATACAAGAATTTTTTTCATAGCACATTATTCTAAGCACTTTTGTTCTATTTTATTCTTGCCATTAGGTAGAAGTTTAGAGTTAGACCAGATAAGCAGAATAGATTGTCACATTTAAGTTCCATGTGGTTGATGCATTTACTTGTTTAATCTTGTTTTAATAGATTATTTTAAGTTCTTGATATAATAATAGACACTGTTTTTCTAATTTATAAATCACTGTTAACTTTTGTGTTTCAATTCATATGGCTAACATAGTATATAATTATTAAATAGGGGCTTCTTACTTTAGTCTTCTCTCACAGACTTCCTCTGGTCAGGTAGAAAGTACACTTACTACTGAATTTAGACTTAACCACTAATTTTGGAAAACGACTATAGCATTTATGTTGAGCTTCCGCTGTCCAATCTTTATGACTATCTAATGCTTTATGACTGGGGTTAGAATAATACTAACTCATTTAACTCTGAAGATTTAGTTGTAGAGGACCTTAAAGCTCTATCATCTTGTCAGGCATGCAACTGTCAACACGTTTAACCACTTATGATTCACACCTTTATTCAGCAAATATTATGGGCCATCTGTGATTACTTTGAGCATCTATTATGTGCCAGTCTATGTTCTTATCTTTGGAAGATTCAGCAAGGAGCAAATTTGACAAACTCCCAGTTTCAGGAAATGTACATGCAATGAAATAGTATGATAAATAAGTTCACAGGATAATTTCAGACAGCAATAAGTGCTGTGAAGAAAATACAAGACAATCGTGTGATAAAATGTGATAAGAGGAGTAGGAAGATGAGGTCTACTTTAGGTCGAATTGGAGCCAGAACCAAAATGACACCACTGAGGATTTGGAGAAAAGAATATTCTAGAGGAACTTGGGAGTTGAGTTTATGACAGATTTTTCTCTTAACTTTAGAACGAAGATGAAGAGGAGGAGGATGGTGGTGGTGATGATAATGGTGGTATTAAGATGATTTTTTGAGGGTTTCTTGGGTGTCATAGTCAACACTGGAGAAATTCCGTAATCTCCATGTTGCAGATACACTGAAGCCTGTGTACCTGATTCCTGATTCACACAGGAGGTGTTAGGGCTGCCCACACAGTATTCCCAAAGCCAGAGCTACGAGGGTTAGTACCACAATCTTTTTTCTTATTTGCTTGCTCATCTTTCCAACTTCTCAACTTCATATAATGAGCTAGCAGCAATCTTCCATAACCTGTGAAATCTTACACTTCCTGAGCAGCAAAAAATAATTGAGGTATGAAAACTAAATTGTGTGATACATGCATAACACTTGTGACATTATAACAGATTTGTACTCAAGTTGTATTTGAAATTATTTATTCACTGCATTCATGTCATTTTCCAAAACAGAGACAAAGTTCTTGAATTTCTTTTCAGATAATTTTTCAGTTGCATTCTTATTTTCCTTCTCCATTTTTTTATTCTTCATTCCCTCACCTTCTTCATCAGTAGAATAAAATGCTTCTCATTGTCCAGTGAATACATGTAGCAAAAACCTTGCAATGTGTCTAAAACATCTATGTGATTTTAGCATCAATCTTTCTTTTTTATCTGTATCAGATACAGTTCAAAATGTTAATAAAATCTCTGTACATTTAAGTGTGACACTGTAATGATTAAGGTATATATTCAACTTTTTTATAAGTAAGGCACATATTGAAGATGGCAGCAATTGAGAGCATGGAATGATGTAAGTGTACATAATTTAGAAAAGAATAGTATTTTCAATTTTGAATCATATTTTCTGGTAAAGAAATATGAAGGAAAAAAGTAGTACCTTATTTCAAATGACACTAAAATATTTTGGCTTTATTAACAGACATAAATTGTGAAGGTTTACCAATACAATTGGAATGCTTTTATATAATTAGAGAATTCCAAAAAGGATTTAGAAATAGCTCATAAATCTACCATATGTCAACAGCACTTTAATAAATTCCTCCTGACTATGAATAAAAATTTGAAATCCTATTGCCTATTTGCTTTTTCTATTATATTCACTCAACAAAGAGAGGTTGGAAAACTCAGATTTATCATCATACGTCATAAAAGTCACTGCAAAAAATGATTAAAAATATACTTATTAAAGATTTGCAGTGAGGCAGCATTTAATAGAATGTTTTCCTTTAATTATGCTAACTGTTGTCAAAAGACAAGACTCAAAACTGGGACGCCTAATGTTTAACTAAGATTACATCCAGTGACCTGGAATTCTGCCAGGAGTTTTTTCCTAGGGGTCCATACATTGTGGAACTCCAAGGTACCACCCCAAATAATCGAGTTTGATTAGTCTGTAGATAAATGAGCAGTTCTCACGCTTCCAAGTAGTGCCAGTCTCATCTCACCAGTGCCTGTTGTTGCACTTTCCATGAGTTTTATTCAGTGATTTTCCTCCGTGTTCAGACAGATGCAGAATAATAATTTACACATACTCAAAGTAAAATACCAACACTTCAACTCCTCTGCCCCCTCCCCTTTTTGCCATCAAACTAGCAAAGACTAAAAACTATGTTACTACCCAGTTGGGTGAGAGTAGGGCAAAAGTTCACTCAGGCATTGCTGAAGGGAATGTAATTTGATACGATTGCTCTGAAAAGCTATTAAGTATATGCATATAAGAAGATCCTTAATAAAGATATTTACTTAGCTTCTGTTATTCTACGTTGGGGAATCTATCCAAAGAAAATAATCCAAGATGTAATCATATTATGCCTAAAGCAGCTAATGGATATATTTTATGTACTCATTATTAGGAGGAGACATCTCAAATATCCAACAATAAGAGAATGATGAAACAGATCATGAAATTCCCATACAGTGGTTTACTGTGCGACCATTAAAATTTATTCTTGTTCATTTATTTAATGGCATGGATAATTATTGATATAATAAAACAAGATACAAAATTTCCTGTATAATGATTTCAGCTATGGAAAATAGAATAATTACATAAGAAACTTCTTAAATATAAATAATATTTGACTCTACCTTTTTGGGTTTTTTTTTTTTTGGTACTTATCAAAGTTTCAGTGGTGAGCTAGTTAGTAATAATCTTATGATCAGAAAAATATTAAAGGAAAATTACAATATACTTGGGGAAAAATGATTACCAAGCTTTTGTCCCTAGACTTACTCAGGATTCAGTTCTAGCCTCTCTTCAGATTTAAAATTTTTTTGACTTTTCTTACAAGAATCCAGCCTGTAGAGTCTTGAAAGTCACCTTTTTCCCTTTCTGACATCTGTTTCATAAAGAGAATGACTTTACTCAGTGATAATTGAATTTCCCTCTTTATAGTCAATTTATAGATTTCCATTTCAGATGGTGGTTTATTTAAAACACCATCTTTTCGATGTTAATATTATCCTCAGTTCACATGGAAATAGAGGTGACACAAAGCTTAAGTAAACAGATTGGTCATAAACTCTTGCATCGTCTCAGATCAACTCCTTAGTCTTTGTATTACCAAAAGCAGTTTAAAAAGACAAGGGCTAATTATAGTAATGAGATTTTTTTTTGTTACGCACATATACAAAACAACTTAATGTAGGATACAAAATTATTGAGTATTTCATATCTAAAAACGTGAATGGGAAATCTCTCTGCATTTTCCATCGTCAACCACTTGAAAGGCAAAAGAGTAGAATTATTTTTGTTAAATGTATAGATTCATTAATAAAGTTTATGTTCATTGCTAACATAGAAAGAAATCTGGGAACACTGAGGCACTGGGTACAATCTGTGTCTTTGTTTTTCTCTACAAGATCTAATTGAAAGAAGGTATTAGGGAGGACATAGCAGAGAGCCTTTCTCCGGTTGTTACAGCAGTAAATATCCCTTAAGAAACTTCAAAAGCAATGCATGCTTGTTTGAGGAAGAAGAAAGCAAAAGGCTGTTCAGTAATGAGCCAGGGAAAAAAGAAAACCTTGTCTGAGAGAAAAAGGACGTGACTATAAAGAGGGAAGCATATAATCTACCAGACACTCTGAGGCTTCTCAAATCAAAATCTAGATTTACTTTATGATGCAAACCCAAGGTAACTAGAAACTGTATTTTTAAAACTTGTACTATTTTGCTTTATCTTTTTTTTAATCCAAAACAATTATGACTATATGACTGTGATACAAATTGATAGAGCTTAGTTATGAGTGTTCAGGTACTGGAAATTTCTATATTTATGAAATATAATTTTTAAAAATGTTTGAGGGCATATCTACAGATGCAATAAAAAGCCAACAATGTCTTTTTTCACTTCATTTTCTCCTCGCCTGAAAACTCTGCCTTGCCTTCCAGCTATGAGATATTTACTTGTCTGAGATCCTGTAATGGAAATAGATTTTTGTGTAGTGATCCTGAGCCTCTCATGACTTAAAATTGTATTTCTGAGGGAAATCGCCAGATTTTGAGCCTATAGATAAACAATTTGTAAATGGGCTACTTGACATATTCATTGTATTGGAGTTGTCCACCTAATAAACTTAAGAAGTAGCTCTTAGGGAGTGGAAAGAAGATTGTTTTTAGAATCTAGGATCCTGTTTCGATGTTGACTTTACCTTGAGCAAGCCCTTTCATCACTTTCAGATTTTTTCATTGATTTAAAATAAATGTGGAATAAATGTCTTCAAAGTATCGTCTAAATCCAGTGTTCTAGAACAACGATACACTGATTTTCAAGTTTACACAATGTTGTAAACTGGAGGAGGGGTGTGGTGGGAGAAATTTTCTTCCTATAACTCAGATCTCCCTAACTCATTTTCGGGTGTAAACACAATGACTGCTTCTGGTGTAAAGTGGATTTATGCTTCTTGTGTACAATGCTTAGGCAGTGCAGATATGTAAATCCCTGGCATTGAAAAAGAAGTAGGCAAGTTGGTCATCTTTACGCCCTGGAAAAATCTTGTGTTCCATGGAAGAGAAATGTTAAGAAGCAGAGAGAAGAACTGCAAAGAAAACTAACTGCTATGGACACAGAGAGGATTAGGACCATGCGCTGATTCTTTTCTTATGGAATAAGTTACAGTCTTAACTCCTTCCTTATCCAAAACTTGAATGCAAATTTTCCATTATAAATAGATCTCCCATTTTAATGATAAACTCAGGGGAAATTCTGGCAGCTGCAGAGGATGCCGGCAAATTATTATCACCATGTAGGAAATTAGAGAATATTTTTTCCAGGAGCCCTTCCTGGTGAATCTAGCATAGAACAAGCTTGAATCAACCAAAATCATGCATAGTATGATTCCATTTTTATGAAATGTCCTAAATAAGCAAATCTGTAGAGACAGAAAGAAAGTAGATTAGAGGTTGGGGGGAAATGGGGAGTGACTGCTAATGGATTTGGTGTTTCTTTATTAGGTGTGATAAAAATGTTCTAAAATTTATTGTGGTGAATCAATTTAGTGTGACTATACTAAAACCACTGAAACTTACACTTACATGGGTGAATTATATGATAAAAGTGTTAAAAGGAAAAACATTGTAGTCCTGAATTTTAATTGGAAATATTAGTATTAATTTATGAGATATTTTATCTTAAAATATTAATATTCATTAATGTGAGTATATGTGTATTTGGATAACACATACACACACACACACACACACACACACACACACACACATTTTTAGGTCTGAAGAAGTCTAAAAACAATGATGACTTCAGTGGTCGCGAGCATCCCCAGCACCCAGATTCAGTTTTGAATTCCTGTTTCTTACTAATCAGGGCTTCCTGCAGAAATGGCTGAAATACAAAATGTACAAGACTAGTCTGAAACATCTCATTAAACTGGATAACAAAGACTACTAATGTAATGTAATGTCAGAAGAACTTAAGAGCCAACTTAAAAGAGGCTTCCCCTGACTGACAAATATGAGAATTTTGTTTTAGTAAAACTAAGAAATGTAACATTAAAATCCATTAGGTATGTTTAAATAGATGAGTTCATAATGATATTAAAAAACAAAAAGAATTGATCACCTGCAAAGCAGTGATGAAGCAATTTAGACCTTGAAAATCAATAGAGAAAAAGAAAGCATTTATCTTGCCCTCTCTATATGAACTGTATCACTGGTAACCAAGTAGTAGATAAGCCAAGTGTCTCTTAATAGAATTATTTCTGTTAATAAATGAATGTAAAATGATCAAAGTAGAAAATCACCCATTTTTACAAACCCTGAGGAATTAATGAATCTAGGCCATGATCATCAACAGCTGCTAATTTCTCAAAAGGAGAGCAAACCACGTATGTGCCTCCTGATAAAAGAACATATCACCTTGATTCTTGCCAAAGGGATCAAGTCTCTGAATCCAGCTTCCAATCTGTCAAAAATACAGAGGAAAAAATGTGTTGAACTACACTACACATGCATGTGCATAATGTGGCTGCTGTTGTTCAAATAATTCAAATTTGCCCTGGTAAATTATAAGGAAAAGAAAGGGGAAAAGGGAGAATTGTGGTTTAAAACAGGCATAAAAGTGGTAGTATTTTGTTTTTTGTTTTTTAATGTTTATTTTATTTTTGAGAGAGAGAGCATAAGTGGGGAAGGAGCATAGAGAGAGAGAGAGGGAGACACAGGATCTGAAGCAGGCTCCAGGCTCTGAGCTGTCAGCACAGAGCCAGACATGGGGCTTGAACCAATGAACCATGAGATCATGACCTGAGCCAGAGCCAGAGGTTTAACCGACTGAACCACTCAGGCGCCCCAAAAGTTGTAGTTTGTTTTTTAAGTCTAAGGGTGAACAGTTGTTGATTAATAGAAGGGAATAAGTGCCAGGATATGGTTAGTTGGAGAGAAGGAAGGAGCTGTCTCAGCTGGGACACACAGGGGCCTCTGATGGGGCTGGCAAAAACTGGTTTCTTGACCTGGATGGTAATTACTAGGATATGTGCCTTATGATACTACACTAGGCAGTACATGTTGTATATGTGTGTGTTGGGGGAGGGGGTGTCTGTATCTCTGTGCATCTTTAGAATTTAAGTTTTAAAATAAATTAACAGCAAAAAAATTTCCCAGAAGGGGATTCAAGCTTGGGTGGAATCAATTTTGGATCTTGGGATCTTCTCTCTAAAGGAATGTTTAATGTATTTGAGTTAACTCGATACATACAAATTATAGATTATATATCAGATATAAAGCAAGCATAATTCAAATATACAGTATATATATATAAATATTCTACATGTCTTAAAGTGCTGGCTGAAGAGGTATTTTGGTAAATGGCATTCATCTTTTTACTTTATAAAATAGATCATCCAAATAACTTGAAACAGTTTATTTACCACCTAGGTGTGGTAGTAAATTCTCAAGTTATAAACAGCTGTATACTTAATAGCATATATGGTGATTAACATTTATTATATGGAGAACAATAAGCAATCCTTTCATTAATTCAGTCTTGTCTTACAACACATGTTGAATTTTGTTCAGAGTTAACTCTGAAACTTGGTTTCAGTAGCATGGAGTAATGGTCAATCCTAGACTCGAGCATCAGATTTGGGCATTCAAATCACAGATCTACCTTTTCATAGCTTTGTGTGAACATAATGAGGGATGTTAACCTTTCCCACCCTCTGAAGCGTCTTTAAAGGCTTAAGCGACTTAGATGTAGACACGCAGAAAAGTCACAGGAGTATACCGAATGCTATATAAGCATCAGCTATTATTATTATTACTTGGCCAAAATCATTTATGCAGTCCAGTCTTTGGGAAGTTATATGGCTGAAAACCTACTTAAACATCCTCATTCCTGGCATCCCTGAACTTGGGCATTCCCACTAAATGATTGTGTTTTCACAGAGGTTGTCATCCTAGTGTGGACAGTAATAAAAGAAGGAAGGCAAGAAATGAAAGAAGGAAAGAAATGAAAGAAGGAAACTCATGGGGAGGAAAGAATTTGCCTCAAAATATTTGATTTGTGGTCCACTTTACTGAAATGCATGTGGTCTGTCATTATAATTAGTTGTGTGATTACTTTATTTAAATACATTTGCACATCCCCAAAGGCAAGGGAATTAAAAGCAAAAGTGAATTACTGGGACCTTATGAAGATAAAAAGCTTCTGCACAGCAAAGGAAACAACCAACAAAACTAAAAGGCAACCAACGGAATGGGAAAAGATATTTGCAAATGACACATCGGACAAAGGGCTAGTATCCAAAATCTATAAAGAGCTCATCAAACTCCACACCCGAAAAACAAATAACCCAGTGAAGAAATGGGCAGAAAACATGAATAGACACTTCTCTAAAGAAGACATCCGGATGGCCAACAGGCACATGAAAAGATGTTCATCGTCGCTCCTTATCAGGGAAATACAAATCAAAACCACACTCAGATATCACCTCACGCCAGTCAGAGTGGCCAAAATGAAGAAATCAGGAGACTATAGATGCTGGAGAGGATGTGGAGAAACAGGAACCCTCTTGCACTGTTGGTGGGAATGCAAATTGGTGCAGCCGCTCTGGAAAGCAGTGTGGAGGTTCCTCAGAAAATTAAAAATAGACCTACCCTATGACCCAGCAATAGCACTGCTAGGAATTTATCCAAGGGATACAGGAGTACTGATGCATAGGGGCACCTGTACCCCAATGTTTATAGCGGCACTCTCAACAATAGCCAAATTATGGAAAGAGCCTAAATGTCCATCAACTGATGAATGGATAAAGAAATTGTGGTTTATATACACAATGGAATACTACGTGGCAATGAGAAAAAATGAAATATGGCCTTTTGTAGCAACATGGATGGAACTGGAGAGTGTGATGCTAAGTGAAATAAGCCATACAGAGAAAGACAGATACCATATGGTTTCACTCTTATGTGGATCCTGAGAAACATAACAGAAACCCATGGGGGAGGGGAAGGAAAAAAAAAAAAGAGGTTAGAGTGGGAGAGAGCCAAAGCATAAGAGACTGTTAAAAACTGAGAACAAATTGAGGGTTGATGGGGGGTGGGAGGGAGGGCAGGGTGGGTGATGGGTATTGAGGAGGGCACCTTTTGGGATGAGCACTGGGTGTTGTATGGAAACCAATTTGACAGTAAATTTCATATATTAAAAAATAAAAAATAAAAAATAAAAAAAATAAATAAATAAATAAATAAATAAAAATAAATCTATGGCATACATTTGCAAACGATTATTGAATCTTGAAAGCCTTAGATGTGGACACATCTGAAATCTTGTTTGACAGGGGGCCTTATTGAGTAATAGTAAATGATGATGAGTTTGAACAAAAAATAAATAAATAAATAAATAAATAAATAAATAAATACATTTGTATTCCTTACTGTAAAGTCTTTATTATGAATTTTTTAAATGTAGAAATTTATTCAACCAGCACAAAACCAATATGTTGACCCCTGCCCCCCTTCCCCCACAGTTTTGGATTCTAATCAGTCATTGATAAATGAAGTTTAGCCGAGTTTGGAAAGGCCTCAGGAAACTTTTTTAAATGTTTATGTATTTAGATTTTCCAAATTTCCTGAGGGATCTAGACCTCAAGAAATATTTACATATATTCGCTAGTTTCCATTTCTTTCCTGCTGATTTCCTTGTTAAGAACTTTAATGAAAAGAAGCCCAAAATATCTCTTAAGAAAGTTGTACATAAATCTTCTTCCTACTATTAATATGAGACATGCCTAATTTTACAAATGTTTCTCAATTACATTATTCCTGGTCTATAATATTGGCATAGCTCTCACTGTTGAAAATAATTGTTGTTGTTATTGTTTTTAACTTTGTATTATCAGTCCTATGCTGAAACAGGGTTATTTTACCTGTCAACTTCCACAATTAGATACAAGAGCTACTTTACATACAAATGTCCCTTCAAAACTGAATGCTATTGTGTGCTGATTTGCTACAGAGTCTGTGTGAAGGGAGAAAAAAGTAATAAATGCTGTGTTGCCAACCAGTAATTAGATTCTCAATGTGGTATAAAGTACTCACAGGAGGTTTGTTCTCAGCCTCATAAATTTGACCGTATCTTTCCATTCTAATGCTATTAAGTGACTTAGAGACATGACTAACAGTAAAATAAGCCCCTAAACCACAGTGGCAAGCACATAAGACTGAAATTATGCAGTGATGACTGCCATTCATTTAGGAATTGGCTGTCCCATTTGCTCTTATATATCAGGCGAACAGCAAATGGAGAGTTGGCTATTAAACGGTGAATTCAGGGTCATGTGGCTTAATACCTCTTGTGCAATTTGCTAAACTTAAAGATTATTGAAGATTTTTGCTTGGTTCACCGCAGAAACCATGTAATACTCATGGTGTTATATAAATATTTGGATGAAAGTATTGTTTCCAATCAATTTATTTCTCATTCTTATCGAATTATCTAAGTCCACTCACATTCAGTGCTTCTCAAACTAGTGTATATCCAAAGCCCAGCAAAGGCTTATTAAACACCGATTTATGGGCCCCCCTCAGAGTTTCTGATTCTGTAGATGTGGATGGGAGTCTGATAATTCTCACTTCTTACAAGTCCCCGTGTGACGCTGATGCCACTAGCCTGAAATCCGTCCACACTTTGAGAACCACTGACTTAATGCCATGAACTCTCCTCTTGCAACCAATAGGATTCCTTTAAAAAAAAAAAAATGAACTAAAAAAATAGACATCTAGACTTGGCTGTCACCATTGTTTAGGAAACCCTGTCCTAATTTACTACATCAGAAAAATTGAGGGAAACATTTCCTCTATTGGGAACCATGATGATTCCTTTCCTAAAACCTAATAAACATTGTATCAAATGGAGCATACATTATTTGGGGTTTCATTTATATGAAGGGAAGCTCTAGTAAATAAAGTAAATAGAAGAGCCATCTCATTATCCCAGAAGAATATGTGGCACAAATTTTTGTCATTGTTCTAATATTTAATGGAGATATTTTAAGTGTTTTGAAATCTTATTTCCTTCAAAGTCCAAGATCCATGCTGGAATTTACCAGAATTTTTGTGTTTATTTTTCTATCACAACCCCTAAAAAAAAAGATAGTTGCTATTTCCCATGGTTCTCAGTCAGTTATCTTCAACAATACTTCCCTGTAGTGACTAAAATTAGGGCCAAAGTTACAGTACTCCACTCTTACTCTATTTTTTAAAAGGTGAGATTTTCAGCATTCATATCAAGTTTTTATCCTGTGCATTGCTCCTTGTTTTATGTTAGAAGAACTTGACTCTGTTTCTATGTCGTCTTGACCTATGGGTCTGCTGCCTGGGCTTAGACTGGCCTTAGGACTACTAGGCATCTTCTATCACCTCTCTTTTACTCCTCTTTTATCTTTGAATGCCATGTTTTCTCCACCATGCATTATTTCAGAACTTTGAGTCATACTTCCCCCCCTTCCCAGCTTCATTGAGACATAACTGACTTACAGCATTGTGTAGGTAAAATTTACAACATGATGAGTTGATGCCCTTATATATTATGATATGATTACCTTATATATTATGATATGATTACCACAGTAGCATTAGTTAATACCTCCATCACCTCACATAATTGTGGAGAGAATTTGAGGTCTATTCTTTTAGCAGCT
Source organism: Panthera uncia (assembly GCF_023721935.1). Classification (NCBI taxonomy): domain Eukaryota; kingdom Metazoa; phylum Chordata; class Mammalia; order Carnivora; family Felidae; genus Panthera; species Panthera uncia. Next base: position 76,473,598 of record NW_026057580.1, on the reverse strand, counting down.
TTTAAGTATATAATACACCATTGTCAACTGCAGTCACCATGTAGTATATTAGATAGCCAGAACTTCTTCATCTTATAACTGGAAGTATGTATGTCCCCTTTGACCAACATCTCCCCATTTTCCCAACCCCTTTTCCCCCTTAGCCCCTGGGCAACCACCATTCTGCTCTCTGCTTCTATGAGTTCGGCCTTTATAGATTCTACATATAATGATAGCATATAGTATTTGTCTTTCTTTGTGACTTTTACTTTTTTAAACACACAGTGCTACTATCCCAGTCTTTCTATTAGAGTTAGCCCTTCTGAACAGATCTAGTCAGTTTTTTAGCTACTTAGGGTGATTCCCATCGGAATAACCTTCAAGACGTTGACCAGTCACTGAATATAAAAGATGCATGTATAGTGTACATAGATCATGCTGGGGGAAGTCTGCTTTGTGTAAAACTGAGTTTAAGATCTTTAAAAACATCTAAATGATAACTTTCTCTATAGTTTTATACAGTTGTCTTTCTATATATCTCTGATACTTTTGCTGATTTTAGATGGTCTGTCTGATGGCAAGGATTTGTCTAATACTTTGTGCAGTACTCACAAAAATATAATTTTCTTCTTCACTTTCTTTTTGGAGAAGAAATGGAAGTTATTACTTGATCCTTTCCTGTGCATCATCAAATACTACTTACTCTGTGGACATTTTTCTAGAGTTACACTTCAAAAACAAGTGTTATTATGAGTCATTGACCACAGCTGTCTTATTTACTTATGTATTCCAAGTGCCTTTTGCAACTTGGCATGTAGTACATAGGCACTCAATAAATATTTGTTGAATAAATGAATTGACATTTTTAAAGGTCAGAATTATAGAAGAGGTCTCTTTCTGAAAGTTTGTAATTTAGAAAGTTTCAGCTATGTTGAAGTGTGTGTGTGCATGTGTGTGTGTATGTGTATGTAATAGCTTTACAAAGCATTCAGATAGTGCAAGAGTAGCCACAATGTACAAGGTAAATCATATTTTCTGTTAGTTATTATATATTTATATTTTAAAGAGGAAATGCCTCCCAGATCCATTCTTTTTTTTCCAAGTGATAACTCTAAATTTATTTTTTTAACACTATTTATTTTGAGAAAAAGAGCATCATCAGGGGAGGGGCAGAGGGAAAGGGAGAGAGAGAATCTCAAGCAGGCTCCACACTGTCAGAATAGAGCCCAACAGAAGACTCGAACTCACGAATCATGAGATCATGACCTGAGCCGAAACCAAACTTAGAAACCTTACCAACTGAGCCACCCAGGTACCCCCAGAATATTTCAGTTTGGTATTTTTGAAGCTCTACTAATAGAAAAGTATTGAGTTATATAACATTTTGATATTCTGATGACAATTATTAATATAAGGCATTGAATTATTTAGTGCAAGAATAGAACACTGGTCTATTAAAAACATGTAGTGTTGTCATGAATAGGATATATGAAAAAATTTTTAAACCTCTTACTGTAAATAAAAATAATTAAGGTGCTCTCAGGAAAGTTAACATATGACTGCTCTGATTCTACATCTCCAGTTAGTGAGTGAATGGATGAAGAAATGTCCTATGACCAAAAATTCTGCTTCCAATCATTTACCCTGAGGAAATAGTCATATATATAAATAAGCGTGTACAGCAATGTTCATCCCACTGCTCTTTGTAATATCAAGACAGTGGAAACCTCAGTGTCAAGTAATAGGAATCTGGCTAAGTTCTGGCACATCTGGCATACATTGGTATATTATATAACTTTTTTAAGAGAGATACTACAGAAATGTATGCATTAATGTAAAACAGGTCAGCAAACTACAGCACTCTGGCCAGATTCATCCTGAGACCTGTTTTTTACTACCAGAGCTAAGAATGGCTTTTACATTTTAAAGGATTATAAAAGAAAAAAAAAAAAAAAAAAACCTATGAGAGATAGAGAGTATGTAACTGGCACTTACCATCTGACCCTTTACAGAAAATGTTTGCTGACTTCTGGTATGCAGTGTTGTTTTTGATGTAGATTGAGTTGCTGGGGATGGATTTAAAACATTACATATGGAAGACTGCCATTTTTCAAAAAAAGAAAAAATGCAATCAATACCATTTAGAAGAATAGACACTTAAGATGTTAACAATAGTTTGTATCTAGATGGATAGGATTAATGGGACCCTATTTTTTTGTCTGTATAATTTTGTGATTTTTCAATAATGAGAATATATTCATTGTAAGATAGGAAAAATTAAAAATTTACTTTTGGTGTTAGGTAAAAAGAATGGGGGATGAGAAGGAACTTGTGAGTTCTCAGGTGCAAAGGTATAGTTGTCCATTTTGTAGATGAGGCAGCTGAGGCTAAGGGAGGTTAATCAACTTGCTGAGGGAGGCATAAACATAAAAGAAAAATAGCACTGCACCAAGTTTTTTTGTCCAGCAACATCACCATTTGATAACTTAAAATGTTCATCCATCAGTTGACTTGGTTAATTATGAACTCTGTGCCCAGGGGCAATTTAGAGGTGTCCTTTATCTGATAAAAGAGGGTTATGCAGAAATCAAAACCACCAAATTAATGGGATTAGATGTAGAATCAGATGGGTTTACATTTGCTTAGACTGAAAAAGGATTCGCTTACATTTTGCATTTTTTTAGAAACAGCAAACAGAACCTGTGTAGATGTAGGTATTTAGTTGACTTTGCACATTTGCAAGCTACTATTGCTAAATACCATACTAACTCACTGCTGTTTCATCCATGTAGAGTTAATAGTTCATATTCAGTCACCTGACACAAAATTAGGGCACATTTCCTGAAGCTCATGCCCTTCAACAGAAGACAAACATGCAAGAGACATTTGGCATCCTCAGGCTCTGGTACAGACGACTGTTTACAAAATTAGTCAGCAATTTAGAAGGAGAGCAAATATACTACAATAGTGAGAAATCTTCACTATAATGAACTGATAGCTAATAACCAAAAGAAACATTACAACTACAGAAAACAGACATAAAAGCTCAGTAGTTTTTGGACCATTTGGTGTATGGACAAAAAGCCTAATATCCTCCAATTATTCCTGAGGGAACCGTGATCTTATAGCAAAGAACAATGAGGATGGTAACTATTATGGCTCTTTACAAAGCACATGGACATTTAATAACATTTAATCATCTTGTGGGGAAAATGATTCCCTGTTCACATATTTAAAAACTGAGGCACAGAGGGGGTTAAGTGAGTGCTCAAGATCTTATAGCTCCATTAGCAGATGGCAAGGAGCTAGATCTCTTAGTCCCAAGCCAGTGTCTGTATGTGATACAGATGCTGAGTCAGCAAGACAGGATAGCTGTACATTTCACTAGATCAAAAGAACAGATAAACATGTTTCTAAAACCAAATAACAAGGTTAAACTAAAGATATTTTGATGTACTTTAGAGATGAGGTTCAGCATCTGGAAAAATCCCTAGCATAGAATGTCTTAAAACTCAAAACTGCCAAGGAATCATAATATACTTGGATAGATGAGGCTGTCATTTTATTCTTATCTTTCTATTGGACAAAGGTTTCCAAGCCTCGATTCTGTGTATTTCAAATGATTTGTGATATTTGCCTGTAAATGTAATAATAAACAGAACAGTCCCTGTTTTAACACTGTGATAGCACATATTAATAAGCTTTATGTGGTGGATTCCACAAATTCTATTAGAAATCATAGATAGGGTACAGATTTTCATAATTTCCTGTCTCTTTAGCAGGGACTATGTTTTCTTTAAAAAGATGTTTTCTTTTTGATGTGAAATGTGTGTTCAGGCACTATCTGGCATACTTAAGTAGTATTAAGTATCGTTAGCAATATACTGCATATTTTTCAAACCTCATGTTGGTGAATTGCCCATTTTTTAAGACCAAAATTGAGACAGAATGAGCAGCTCAACAGCCCATCTCTGAGCACTGTATAATGGCTTGGACTATTATGCTGTTATTTATTGTTCTTTTGGCCAGTGTTTTTTAGAACATCTAAGGTAACACAATGTATGGTACACCTAAGGATAATTCTCAGTGCAAGAGCTACATAACCATTGGTTCTGTTCACTTTTTTGTGCATTTTGGATATATGTTAGAACTTCCATATTAAATGTATGTTAGAAGAGGGACACATAGCTTTCTGTCATCATACTATTTACCTTCTCTAAACCCCGCACTGCCCCATTTATCTCTACAATAAACATATACTTTCCCCTTGAGAAAGTTTTTTAAAGGACCCTAATTATTTCTCAGGATCTTTTCTCTATCACAAAACCATTGTAATATTTCTTGGCATTGTCATTTATGTACCTTTGCCCCTTATAACTAAGAAAAGTTGCATAACCAATGAGAACTCCTGCCTTTCTCCTGCCCCATTCCTCAGGGTCCTGATTCAGAAATTCCTACATTTGTTGTGAATGGGAGGCACTACAGTGATAAGTGTTGGGACTTGCTTGACCCATGATATGCTCTTTTAACCAACCCTTTAACTTCTTTCCCTGATATTTAAGGTTAATGAACTTGTCTTATTTCATTTGGGCCCTATAAATCTACCTCTCTACTCTGCTCTCTGTCCGGCTCCTTCCTCTCCCCTTCTGTTTGATCTCCTGTCCTCCACCACATTAATGCACAGTGTGCACAAACAGGTACATACCTACCCCCAAATAAACACCCACCTACACCCACATAAGTGCCACCTCTCCAATCTGACCTCACCCCCCCAGGACCTAACTCAATCTCTTTCTTTGTTTTATTCCCATAGTTACAGCCTATATCGCACAATTTAGTCTCTATTTATGTGCTACTATTGTTTTATGGTGTATATTTTATGTTTATATAGTTTTATATGCCTGACTTGCCTTCCTGGTTGTAAGCTCCTTGAGATCACGGATCTTTGTTTTCTCACGGATCTCTCTTATAGTCCTTATCACATTGAGAAACATGCAGTAAGTGCTTCCTAAGTCTTAAAACCAGATCGTATAGAGAAGAAAAGTACTCAGAAAGTGTCTTGTCTAGTGCCCTTCATGAAGGCACTAGATGAAAATGAAGGCCATCTTCATTGTGACAGAACTGAAAAGTAGCAGACCCTGAACTGGAACCCAGGTCTCCTGACCGCCTGTTCAGTGTACCTATTACTAGGCCACCTTGACTCTGGCTTATTTATGCTCAGGGAAATGGTAGGACCAGTTCCAGGAGGAGGTGGCCATGGTTTCTGCCCACATGGATACTGGTGATGTTGACCTTAAACAGCCTGAAATTCTCTCTAGTATTTCTCCCCATTTTTCATCCTGCTCGCTTAACTTTATAAGATCTTCCCTGTTCAGGAGCTAGGGAATGAAATTAGAGCCCCCAGGAAAAAACTAAGAAGCTAAGGAATAGAATTAGAACCCTCAAGGAAGAATCAGTACCAAGATGCAATTTTATTAATTCATTTATCAACATTTATTCGTTTTGACTAGGAGATACTATAAAAGCAAACTTTAAAAAAAAACTTTTCACTGTTAATTTTTTCATGAGAAATATTTTTAAAAAGCTAGCTAAGTCAAAAATGCCTATTCTCTAGGGTATTCTATATCCAGATTTTAAAATTATACCTATCAGAAGTTTTTTCCTTTCACTTAAACTTTGTGGTTTTCATACATTGGAAAAAAAGTCTAAGGCACAGTTACATTGACTCTTCTTGGTTATGACTCATGGTTACTGGCAGATTAACATGCATATTCTTTTTATTCCAAATAATCAAGTTCAGGGGGATCTTAGTGCTTTACTTTTGCAGGGAAAGGAAGGACACTTGCTTCATCTAATTGCCTAAAGACTAAAAATCGAATTATACTGAATCATAGAGAAGAAAAACAAAACAATTGACAAAAGAATTCATCTAATCAAATTTATAAATTCATAAAAAATGAAGTTCATAATGCAACTTGACAAATACAACAAATAGTTCTTATTTAGAAAAATGTCAGTTTTGGGGTTTAATGAATTACAGAGAGAATGCAAAATTTGAAAAAGGCAGTGTAAGATGTGTGCACACATACATACATAGAACTCACAGGGGAGTTTCTGTGAGTCAGAAGAATTACTTGTTTCTGGGGTGGAATGAAGCTGGCATTCACTTGACCACAGCTACTATTGAACTGTCCCACATCAGAGCATTTAATTGGGGGAATAGGGCCTCTCTGAGCATCAGTTTCATCTGTACACTAAGATTATAGAACTAGATGACCTCTGACATCCCTTCCAGCTCTAAATTTCTTCTGGATTAACTATTTTTATATATCTTTATTTAAATACTTAAACCTTTAGCAATTCTACTCTAAATTATAAAGCCACAGTAGCTCAATAACTACTTATTGGTTGAATGATTAAATTTGGCCCGTGTCATGTGTGTTAATCAACTCAGCTAACGATATATAGGTTATTTTAGTTGTTTTCAGCCAAAGATATTTATCATATCTATGGCATCTTGTGCTGAAAGCTTTATGTAGCAAAAATGAGTAATAGGTAAACACTGCTTATACTAATGGGGAATTAGTGTTTGATCTTTTAACAGTGAAGTTTTCAGCTCAGCGTAAGCATTTGAAGAAAGGCTTTGATATTGATTGCGCACTTCAAACTGAAGCATGTCTGAACTGAAACTGGTTCTTTCCAGTGCCAGAGCCTTCTGTTCTTATTCATTTCCTCTTTCCTTACTCTTTGCTCTAGCGTGTAAATATTCCTGTACAGTTCTTCGGGGATCTGCAAACTAGAAAGGCAAAAAAAGCCATACATCTTGTTTACAGCCTTGTCTAATCCTATCTGTAAGGGAAAAGTAAAAAGATAAATGTTTTTATTTGATACATTCTACAATCTGAAGTTTTTAAAACACTGATCAAAAACAGCAGTAAGACTATGATGATGTTCCTTAAAAGTAATGAAAAGATACAGGTTTGGTGCAGTTATTTTGAAATTCTTAACTTGAGACCATAAAAGTTTTTATTTAAACCTATTTGTTAGATACATGCTTGAAAGATTATTTTAGAAGCTATTTCATCATATTTTACTACCCTTCTTTCAGCAGATTACATTAGTTTTAATTTTTCGCTATGGATATCATCAGAATCTCTATGATGCAGGATCTTTTTGAAGTTTCCTTGTGGGTCGTAAGTGTCTGCCCATCTCAAGTTGATTGGTACATGTTGTACAAAAACTATTTGATTTTAATGGTCATTTAAAAAAAAAGAAAATATCTTCTATTATCAGCATGGATTGCATTTTATTAACTGTCATTTTTCTTTTTGCTATCTTTATAAAATCCTTCCTACCAAACATAAGTACCAGTAAATCCTGGAAACCAAGGTTGACTAAGAATTTGATGGCAAATTAACACTTCCTATCTTTATAAAAATGATAATAGGTTTGCTTTTTTGTGAGTCCCATTTTAGTACTAGCTTTATGACTTTAGAGTACTTGCTTTTCTATAAGCCCATTTAACTGGGGAAACCAAGAACCAGAAAAGTTAAGTGATGCACCCAGGCGCCTCTTGAAGTTATGGTAGAGCCAGTCCTAGGATGCAAGTGCTGGCTGGTCCAGTGTGACCTTCATCCTGCTTGCCCCATTTGAAAGAGCACAGAAGCACCATTTAAATGTGCTTTTTGTGATCATTTGCCTTTGAGCACATTGTCCAGCATGTGCTAGTTAAAACTTAACTGTTCTTTAGAATGATTTGTGACATTTTTCCTTCATTCTTATAACAGCATTAACTTAACAAACTAGTTTCAAATTTTATTACATAGTCACTATTTTAAGGAGAAAGACATTATCTTTGAGGATCTGGATTCCTCCTCCAAGTAACTTGTCTTAATATCTCAGGAGGAGATAACAAATCAAACATTAAGAATTAGAATTGACTCAGGCTCATATATGATTTCATTTAAAGCATGAATATGTTAATTAATGTTTTTACCCAAAACTATTTTGTAATTGTGCCCAAGGGTTGAGACTCCACAATATTTGACATAATTCATTATTTTCCAACAACAGAAACTAGTAGAATAGGATAGAGCACTTCACAAACACTAGAATATCAATGGTTTCTGATTACAGAGCCCAAGGTATATTTATTAATATTGGATTAATTCGTTTATTAAATGAACATTTACTGAGTACCAGCTACATTATAGGATACTAGGTGTATGTATACCTCAACAAAGAAAACAGTCCATGCCCTTGTGAAGCTTATGCCTGCTGGAATTGTCAAACAATAAACAATACATTAATTAGGGACGTGATAAATGGTGGGACAGAAATAAACAAGATGATATGATGAACAGTAAATGGAATGGCTAACTTTACATGGTGTTGTTAAGAAAGACCTCCAAAGGGGTCATGAAAGTGGATTCCTAAAGCTAAGCATGAACTAGGCATGCAGAGAGCTAGGGAGCCAGCAAAGGTGGACTAGGGAATCTCAAGACACAGGGTTGAGATTTTCTCTCTGTTAACTGAGAATACAAATATTCTCCCACCCACTACTCATAGGAATACTGTGGTGATATCAATAAATTTAAACACAAAATGACCTGGGGCACCTGGGTGGCTCAGTTGATTAAGCATCGGACTTCGGCTCAGGTCATGATCTCAGGGTTCGTGGGTTTGAGCTCCATGTTGGGCTCTGTGCTGGCAGCTCAGAGCCTGGAGCCTGCTTTGGATTCATCTCCCTCTCTGTTTCTCTGCCCCTCTCCTACTCATGCTCTCTCTCTCTCTCTCTCTCTCTCTCTCAAAAATAAACATTTAAAAATCTTAAATAAACACAAAATGACTTAATCTGAGTTGGATATGTATAATAGGCAGTGAGGAGAAATGGAGGTGTTTTTCTCTACTTGTAGAAAGAAAAGAAAGTTACTTGGGGGTACAAGAGAGTCACACAAGAAAGCTTTAGAGATCTATATCTTGATTTCTGTAATCAAATGCTACGTTATGTGATGCCAGTTGTCAGTGTAGGAGTTCACATGAGGCAAAGATCTTGGCCTGGAGTTGAGATTTAGACTAGGCCTTGAGGAATGGGTGAATTTGGATTGGTCACCAGGAGGCAGAAAAGGGTGTTTCAAGGTGAGAGAACTCTACAAATAAGTATACAAAGGTTGCACCCCCCCCCAAAAAAAATAAAGGAATTATGCAAAAATATAGAGATGTTAACTAAGCTTATTGTAGTAATCATTTCACAGTGTATGCATGAATCAGATCATCACCATCACGGTATATACAATTTTACATGCCAATTGTATCTCAGTAAAGTTGGGAGGAAAATCACTTAAGAAAAAAAAAAAGATACTAAAGTGGATGGACCTTGAATGAGTGACCAAGACCATGAAGACTCAAGCTGGATCCAGAGTGGTCTTAGAGAGAATGGAAGACAATAAATTGGTCTCATTCATAGAGGTCATTGAAAAGTCAGCAGATCAGTTTTAACCTGATGTTTTAGACAAGAGGGAATCATTATTGTTTCTTGAAGAAGAAAGTCGTATAGTAAAAAGATTCGGTAATACAGATACAGACTAATGGAAACAAGAAGGGAAATCCTGGAGAATGGGAGACTTCCTTTTTTTTTTTTAATGTTTGTTTATTTTTGAGAGAGAAAGAGAGAGCGCGTTCACTGAGGGGCAGAGAGAGAGGGAGACACAGAATCTGAAGCAGGCTCTAGGCTCTGAACTGTTAGCACAGAGCCTGATGCAGGACTCAAACTTACAAACCAAAGATCATGACCTGAGCCAAATTTAGACGCTTAACTGACTGAGTCACCCAGGCGCCCCAAGAGGGCCTTCTTTTTTTATCATGCCATTTCATTGTACCTGGTGATGAAAATGAGGACTATGCTCATATCACAGAAAGGGAATGAATTGGATATGAGACATTTCGGGGAAATGAACATTGACATTTGATGACTAAAGAGTGATAAATCAATAGTCAAAATGCTTCCTCTCTTGGGACCCACGGACTGGTTGAACAGTGTCAGTGATGGAACTGGGGAAGTTTGCCTGGAATATTAAGTGATTATTTCATCTTGGACATGTTGTTTCAGAAGACAACAAGATACCCAAATTGTGATGTGAGTACACAAGTAGAAGTATAGCACTAGAGCTGACATGGAAGGTTGAATTAGAAAATGCAAACAGGTGATGAGAACTGAGGGCTTAGCTCTTGAGAATGAATGCTGATGATAAGAGTATGTGTAATGGGGTCATAGCACACACACACACAACCTGAGGAGAAGGTACCAAAACAGCAGTGGGATAAAAGCCAAGACAAGAAAGAATTTCAAGCATTTCCTTCTAGGGAAAGTTCTTAGGGAAATACCATTATCACTATCACCATAACGATACAGCTAACCTTTTAATGTGATTGCTGCGTGTCCTAAGATCCTTCAATATAGAAACAGTCATTTCTTTCCACAATCTTTAAAATAGTAAATGCAACTGTGGGCTTTTTTTTTTTTTTTTTTTGAGAGGGGGGGTGAGGCAGAAGAAGAGGGAGACAAAGAATCCTAAGGAGGCTCCATGCTCAGCGTGTAGCCCAAAGCAGGGCTTGATGCAGGGCTTGATCTCAAGACTGTGAGATCATGACCAGAGATGAAATCAAGAGTTGGATGCTTAACTGACTGAATCACCCAGGCACCCCAGTAAATACTATTGTTATCCCCACTTTATAGATGTGGAAGCTTAGCATAGAGGGATTAAGCAATTTGTCCAAGAATACCCAATTTGAAGAAGTTGAAACTAATATTCAAGTATAGGCATTGTGTTTTCAAAGCCTGCATCCTTAACCTCCCACACCATATGGTTATAATATCCACGATGGTGTTTTAATTGCATCGTTTGACTTCCATCTTATGTAAGTTTCTTGAAAAAGGAGTTAATTAACTAACAGTTTAAAAAGTGAAACTAGGAAGTCAGCAGATGGCTGGGCGGTGATTGGATAATCCCTTTCAGCAGAAAAGAATGTAGAATTCTATAGAGTAAGGCAGAGAAAGAGAAGAATATATCTTTGGGTCTGTTGTTTGTTTTTTTTTTTTTCCTCCTCTCCTTCGATATACTGTTAGTGATTGAAATGGGAAATTGTCCACTTTAAAGAGAGTTATAGTAATTTGTGGGGGAAAAAAAAACCCTCTGTTTTCTAGTGCTTTCTATGTATTACAAATGTCTGTGTCCTCATTTCTATACCAGGAATGTTAGTTTATCTAAACTGATTGTCAACCAAAACTTTACAGTAAAACTCATTACTTCCTTAATTTTCATTACTAAATGAGAGTCTGCAAAAGAGTAGGGTTTTCAAAATAGCATCAACATTGGTATTACTGGAGTGTATTCATTCTGGGAGCCCAAGTGTATGCCAGGATTTCTCTGTGGGGAGGCTCAGGACTTACAGCAGGAATTATGGACTGGAACCCTTCCCTCTGGAGATGCTACACAAGACCTCTTTGACAGGGGGTTTAAAGAATGCTTTTCCACTGTCTGGGAGAGGACTTTGTTTCCATTTTTTTCCATGCTTTTCAGGGTTTCCCCAGCCTTTCTCACATCTCCGTTGTTTGAGCAAGAGGCAAAGGGAAATAGTTAAGTTCCCATCCCACCATGCTCAGTCCTATACAGTATAGGAAGGAGAAGGGGCGGGGCACCTGCTTGCTGCTTCAACTGTCACAGGGAAAGCTGTAGCATGCCTTCCTTCAGTGAGACTGTGAATGGATGTCATCTCATTACCCTTCCTAAGGCACAGTGTGCTCAAGTGAACTGGCTGCTTAAAAACTTTTGATATTTTCCCATTTTAACAGAATAGAATTCTTAGACTTATGTTTATGACACTCCACAATTTGGGCCCATGTTGTATACGTCTGACCTTGTTTACCAGTATTCCCTCTTTTTTGGTTAGGCAAGCTGACCTATTCCATTTCTGCTACAGGTCCCCACTTGCCTGTGTCTGTGTTTATTACACTGACGGCCCCCGGGGATACCGCTTCCACTTCCTGCCTTAATTTCTAGTATTCCTAGTCCCATTACATGCTGAGTACAGCCCTCATCTAAATGCTGTCTTCACCATAGAGCATTACAGAGTGCATCTGAACTCCCAGATGATTTTATCTCCAGTTGTCATTCTATCTATGTTCTAGATATTTATGTGCATATATCATCTTCCTTATAAATTCTGGGCATAACTTGTACCTAATTTAACTTTGTGTCTTCCATTTCACCTACACTTAACATCAGAGGAAGTTAAAACTGCAAAGAAGTGAGAGGACGTATAAGTTAATTGTAATAATATGTTTTTAAAACTTCTCCTTTCTCTGTGCTCTACTGAATCAGTAAAGATGGGACAGGACCAGATCTCCCGATTTTCAGTCCAGGACTTACCCTCCAGCAGCCCTGGTTCTGCCTCTGGTTTGCATGTTGGAATCATCTGATGTCACCTGTGGTGCTTAAAAAAAATTGTGTTCCGGGAGCCTCAAACCATAGAATTTAGAATCTTGAGAGTGTGATCCAGACGTCCGTATTATTCAGATCTCCCAACATGATGCTAATGTACAACCAAGATTAGTAATAGATTCCCCACAGCACGGTGGCCCCTGGACCATTCTTGCTTTACTAGGTAATTCTATTAATTTGAGAAACTTATTTTTTCATATAAAGAAAATTTTAAAGTAGAAAAGTACTAAATGTGAGATGATAATATAACACTTTTTTGTTTTGCTTACAATAGTAGCTTACATAACTGTTTAACTTTTCAGATATTTCGAAAGAAAGCAGTGGAACTTGGGGTAAAATTGCTACCTGCGTTTCATACTCCCTCTGGAATACCTTGGGCATTGCTGAATATAAAAAGGTAAAATTCTTCATTTTCACAACATATTTTAAGTTGGAATATTCAATTGTGGTTTAACTGGATGGATAATTTCTTGTATGATGTCAGTGACTGATACCACTGGGAGTCTTGGCATCTGTCCTAGTGTTGGAAGCTAGCAGTTTTCCAAGCCTTAGATGGGTCCCTATCATGGGATGGTGTGACCCTAACAGAATCATCCAAGCCAAACGTGATTTGAGGTTTTCACTATTCATGGTGATGTTGAATATTGTCTCCCTGTAGATACCAAGAACATCCCATTATCTTTAAAATCATTGTCAAAGCATTTCACTTCCAAAGAATCCAAGTCCTAAGAGCACTTACTTCAATTAGGCTGCTGGCAGAGATACTGCAGAGCCAGAACCTTGGACCAATCAGATCTCCCATGTAAGGAACTGGTGTGACAGGTGGGGAGCACTTGGGACTGGCCTGCCCACAGTTGTAAGGAGGGAATGGAACTGCTCCACTGACCCAGATCAGCCCAACCTTCTCATCCCATTTGGGTGGAGAATCTTGTTATGCCAAGTCCATGGGAATTTGGCTCCAAGAAAACCTGGGCTAAACAGACTTTCTGGTATTTTCCCAGGGAGTAGTTTGAATTTTTATGATAGTTGAATAGTTTGCCAATAAACAGTCTTATCTTAAGCTGCCTTCTTAACCCCTCCTCCCCCATAAGTAATTAGTTACATACGTACCTCCTTGTGGTGGTGGTGGTGATGGTGATGGTGATGATGATGATAGTTATTTTATTATCATAAAATGTCAAGCTTTGTTCTAGGGTCTTTGCGTGTATCACCATATTCAATCCCACAGTGACCCAAAAAGGTCAATACCATTGTTATCTCCATTTTACTAGTGGAACTTACACCGCAGAGAAACTAAGTAATTTGCCTAACATCATATTGTATATAAATGGTTAGAGATAGAATATGTACTTAGACATTTATACACACATCAATACATTAAAAAGTTTTCTTATTTTTAGAAATGCCAAGAGGATGTGCAGGGTGATTTGGCAGGATTAATGCACATTTATTCTAAATTACTTATTTTAGTGACTTTCTTTCCTGAAATTAATCTTAGTCAGTGAAATTAATTATTTGGTTAATAAATCAGTTAAATGTGACGCTTTGTTTTCATTTGTATGTTATATATCGATACCTGACATCACACTGTACCTGTTTATAATTGTGTGTGTGTGTGTGTGTGTGTGTGTGTGTGTTTGAGGCGGGATGTTAAGTCAGTAAGGCTGGGAGAGGGAGAGTCCACCAAAGTAGGCCATGTTAACTTGAGTTCTCTATTGTATGATGTGATATCTCAGGATCCGCTTTTCCCTTTAGAGGTCCGACAGCTCTCTCTGCCATCTTGAAGGTCATAGCATACACTGCAGGGACTCAAAGCAAGAGTGGGTGTGTGCTTGGCCTGGAGGCAGTATGGTGTTTGTTTGGAGGTCCGTGAGTTTTTTATTTGGCTCATGTAGATCACCTGTAATAGGCTTCCGTATCTTTGGACTTTGTATTTATAGAAAATACTCTGACCTAGAAACGACTCTGCCACCTGAAATAAGACCTGGTTATGAAAACACTTTGCACATTTAACACTTTTTTTTTCGTACTTACCCTCTGAGAAAAAAATGATATAAGCATAATAATACACTGAGTTAAGTGGTTATCGGGAGACCTGGTTCCAGGTATTTTACAGCCACTCTGAGCATCTTTCGAGCAATCATTTCAGCTCCCCAGGATTATTTGTAAACTGGAAGTTAGGCCACTTCAGTAGTTGCTTCATGCACCTTTTCAGGTTTATAGGCCATTTGGAAATTCTGATGGAACATGGCCCTCTTCTCATAAAATGCACATTCCTGACTACACATATTTTTGCACAATTTCCAAAAGCTAACAGCACCATCGGAGCCCACCTAGAACCTAAGAACCTTAAGTTTAAAATACTGACGTGAATGATCTCTCCAACTTCTACTCTAAGATTCTGCGGAACTAATTTGCATTGTTTCCTGGAAGGTAATTAAATAAGGCCCTGCTAAAACTAGCAGAGAGAGGTGTGCACCTCCATCATTGCCGAAGTTCAGTCAATTACTGTAAGGTGCTCATATCATTCAGTTAGTTCTAGCCTCTCTCAAAATAAGCATAAGAAATTAGATTCTTTTCAAGCATATTTAATTTTACTTAGTGTTTGCTTCCAACAGCCAAGAGGCTTTTTCCTTAGTTAGAACTATCCTTCGTGTATAGTGGAGGTAGTTTTCAGTACACAAAGGAATACTTCTAAAAACTTAAATACTGAGGAATCCTCCATTATCCTCTATTGTCTATACCTCTTGAAAATTCATCAACTGGGGCATGGAGTTTTTTATAAAAGCTTATTTTGAATGTATAGTATTTTACATTAGAATTTTTTAATTTCAAAGATTACAGGAAAATGATATATGTTAAAAACTAATGTATCATTTTATTGTATTCTCTAATGTTTTCCCGTAAAACTAGGGGAAATTAGGTGACCACCCAAGAGCTGATGGGAACACTTTTAATTTCTTCCTGGGCAATTTGTATGAAATTTTTTATTATACATTTTTTCCATTCTCAATCCCATTTACTAAATAGCACTGACTTGCCCAAATTCACAAAATAAGCCATGGCAGAATTAATAATGATTATCAATCCACTGAAATTCCTCATATCCCTTTGCGTAATCAAGTATACTCATCGAATTCATTCTCCGTCCAGTTGTGAGGCTTGTTTATTACCTTAAAGAATATCCTCTAGGAAAAGAAGCCAGAGTTTCATATTTATCTGTAATAAGTGCCTTTCAGGATGTGCTGTTCATGCCAACCTGTGTATATGTGCTATTTCCTCTGAGTATGTGTATTTTTACAGTATGTGCCAGAGGATAAGGGACAGCTGGCATGGAGCTTCTTTTCTAGTTTTTTGACGACTGTCACCAGTAAAATTTTCAAAGGAGAGGGGAAAAATATGTCTGGCAAAAACATATTTTCTTAATTATCTTCTCAGAATAAGGGAGTGTCTGTGGAATGATTCCCACAAGAAAAAAAGTGCTTGAGGGTGCTTTTTAGAATACAGTAGCTACATACTCACTGTTGACTGGCTTTGAAAATTTTGGCAATAATTACGATGGGAGAGGTATAGAATATTCTGTCTGTAATATCATAGTTCTCTTGCTTCTCAATTTTAAAAATAGGGATGCTGCTCTTTGCCAACACCTATATGCTAACAAAAAATGTGAACTTATTGGTGTTATATATTCACATCCCTCTAGTATTCAGATTATTGCCTGAAGATAATTGGTTTCTTTACCTTTCTGTTGTAAGAAATAAGCATTTATTTTAGTCCCTGCTGTGATAAAGTTTCTGTACTGGGTCCTGGGAAGATTTTCTGTTTCTCTTCACTTTATTTAAAAAGACAACCGACATGATCTTTCCCTCAGGGCATTCACAGCCTGGTTGGTAAAGCAGAATATATTTTTTATATGTTACTATATTATACACTCACTCATGTAACTGATGAATGTAAACTGGTCTGTGCCAAGGAGAGATAATAAGTACTCACCGAGTTGAATTTAAAGCAAGCAGTAGTTTGAATTGAGGAGGTTTATGCATTTGGAGCCAAAACACCAATAAGCCAAAATGGCTTTCAGCATTTGTGCAAACTGAGAATAGCAGAGAATCTAAATAATTTACTCATATTCCACATTAGGAATTCTGTCCCAAAAATCTGTTCAGAAAAAATAGATATATAATTATCTCTTTTGCTACATCTGTAATAATTCTTAATTCAAGAGCTGCTATATTATCTTGTAAGTTAATCGGAATTGTGATTTAATAGCAAGCGGTAATTTGAACAGATACCTAGGTGTCATACACAGGACCTGATTCGACTAACATACCAGCTTCACCAATACAATAGCAGAATGAAGATGTGCGTATTATATAACACCTCTGCTAAAAGGAAAGCATGGCCTTTTTAGTAGATTAGATTTTTGGTAGAACTCAATTTCTCTAATGTGAAAATGTCAAAATTTGATGTCTGACCTTATTACTGTGAACAGGAGGCCCTATGCATTCTTTTTCTCCACCCTACAGAAGAAAAATCACCTCTGTGGTTTGTAAAATCAAGCATTTCACTATTTCCATATTTCTAGGTATAATTCAAGCCTAGATAGAGTAAACTTACTAGATTTGGAGTTTTCTCCAGTGTGTTCTTAATTTAAAATAATATAGTTAATGTTCCCATTACTCATTTCTATCACAGGGCCTATAATCTGGGCATTCCTAATAATTATTCTGTCTTTCTTGATAAATGAGTTAGTTTTAGCTATATACTATTTTATCACTTGTTTCTCTTTGTGGATTTTTCCAAACTGACACTTGCCTGGTGGTTATATTAGGTTAGTGGGACTGTCTATAGCGTGTGCTTTTGTGGCGCACGTCAAGGGATGTGCTGGGAAGTGACTGATCTCCGTTCCAGCTCTCGTTAGTCAGCAAGGTGATGAATGAGCACAACTCCTTCACCTATTCTTATTTCCTGCTTTGTAAAACCTTATTTACTGACTGCTCTAATTATGCAACACAACAGCATATTGTATCATTAGTTACGTTGCAATTTGTATTATTATTATAATTAAATTGCAAATTGCTTTACTTTAACTGAAATGGGGCCTTAATTAAGAATACTACATAGCTTAAGGTTTTCTAATAGTGAAAGATTATCCTGTGTGAAGCATGTACTACAGTAACAAAAGGCAGTAGCCCCCTTATTGGGTTTTACTTCGGGGTGTAAATGCTTAAGTATTATTGTAGCTGGTTTCAGTAGACACAAACTATGAAAGACCATCTAATTAAGCTAAATATTTTTTAAAATATTTTCCATATATCTCCCTGTGTTTTATTTGAGAGTTGAAATATAAATGTTCACATTATTAAACTTATTAAATTTTAAGATGAAGCAAATACAATCTTAGACTTTAAGTCACAAGAATAATATTTTAAAAATCAAGAAACAAATTTTTTGAACATGAACAGATCAGACTTATTTAATGATTCGCTAATATTCTGATGCAAAATGCTGAAAAAGGTTCTGTAGCAGTGATATAACCTGAGTGTAAAATCAGTGTTGTGTCTTATCTTTATCTTTTATTTATATATTTTGTGGATCTGCTAAAAATTCAAAGTTCAAGCAACCCTAGAAAAGAAGGAAGTTCCACTTTTTCCAAGCATCTTAAGCTAACCTACTCTGTTTTTATTTTTCCTGATTGAATGTTTTAATAATAACCATATTTTAAGGTTTTCATACTGACATGCACAAAGTTATCAATGTCAGACATTAGAATATCAGTACCATAGTTAAAGCTGCTGTTTATGAACATTGTCAATATAGCTCTTGGCCTTGGATAAGTCACTAAACTGAGTTACCTTCTCATAAAGTAAAATAATAATAGTAATTTTACTTATCCTGATGACCTCATAAAGTTTTTTGTGGAAATCTAATGGTTTAATTATAAAATATCATGTCGAAGTGGTGTGAAATAAATGTAAATTGAAATTATTATTAATTTTTGTTCTTCTCAATTTTCATTATAAAATTATGTGGTGTGTATAGTATTTTATATTATAGAAAATAGCACATAACTAAAACTAATTTGGTTTTGATACTTCTTTTATAGCAGTTTTTAAGTTTTTAAGCTACTCAGTGCTTATAACCCATTCTCAAGTTTCATTTTTGAGGTCAGGAAGAGAGATGGTATTTGTAGAACCAGCTGGAAATACAGAGAGAATGTCTCCATGTAGTACATGTAGGATTGTGCTGGTTCCATACTCAAATATTTGTTATTTTTTAGAATATTTTGGAATCAGCCTATAGGTTCCAATCTCAGTTTCCTCTCTAAAATTATATTTATTGGTGAATTGTCTCCTCTAGAAATAAGAACTGCTCCATCCATAAGATTTAAGAAGTGTGTGAGGCAATAAAAGGCAATGGTCTTTTCCCATGCCCCACATATTAGATAGTGTTTAATTAATATGGCATAAACCTGGTCCATAAGAAGGTATGTGCACTCTTGCTGTAAATATCTGTAGAGCCCTCCTTCCTAATTCTTAGGCTGTCTCACTTCTACTGAGGGTCTGACTGCTATGGTTACTTTCTGTCAGTGATTCTCAACCTTTCCAGTGCTTTAGAATAACTAGGGCATTTAAAAATACATATTTTTTGCTGCCTCCCTGTCCCCAGGTCTGTTTCATTTGGCTTGGAGTATGGTCTTGGCATTTTTCAAATCTCCTCAGCTATTCCAATGTTCACCTGGGGTTGAAAATCACTGCATTAAGTCTAGTGTTTATATGCTGAGAATAGCTTCATTTCTCTTCTCAATTACCTTTGAAAACATGTCCCTGCCCAATTGATGGTCAGTTTAACTTTTGAAATATAGAAATATTAGAAAATTGGTATGAAAATACCCAGCTTTAATAGAATAGCAGTTCTCAAATTTTAGAGTGTATAAGAATTGCCAGGAGAGTTTGTTAAAAACAAATATTGTTGGCTGCCCCCTAAGAGTTTCTGACTGGACAGGTTTTTGGCAAGTCTCAATCATTTGCATTTCTACCCAGATCCAGCTGATGCAGAGGCTGATGCTACCAATGCTGCTGATGCTCAAGGACCATACTTTGAGAACCATCGTAATATAAGAAATGAGCCATAAGAGCTAGTTAGTTTCTTAAATCTCAGAGCTGCTCACTGAAGCCCCCAACTCCAAACATCCTTGAGGGGTGAGGAGTGGTGGAGGAGAGGGGAGGGAGGATTCTGTTTCTATGACTAGTTTATTTTGTTAATAATTACCCAACTCTTTCAATTAATTCTAAGCAGTTTATTGCTTCTGGAAAGCACTGATTCCAGACATTAATTACCCCCAACAAAAGTTTACATGTTTTTTCCCTTGCACTATTATTATTTTTTTTAATTCAGTAAGACTAGAAAACAAATGTTGGTCCATTTTAGCATAGAGGGGGAAAAAAAAAAACATTTTCAATGAAGGACTTCGGAGTAACATAGAAAGGAGAGCCATTTGTGTAAAAGCCTTTCCTATGGCTCAGGCAAAGCAACTTTATTTTAAGCAGCTGGTGACCTGGTCCTATACCTGAGGGCATTCCAGAGCCCAAGAAGCTATGATCATCCTCCCATCAGAAGAGGAGGAGGGAACCCAGGCTTCTTCTGGATCATTTAATTCTCTCGCCAAGCGTCAGATCACTATATCTGTGCCAAGCACTCCATAGCTTGACCAAACTAAAGGCATTTATTTATTGCAAGTGGAATATAAGGATAGCAACACTTAATTTAAAGGCACTTTGTGTATATCCTCCTTTATTGGGACATAAGGGACAAGAAATTCTGAATAAAGGATGCTTTGCTATTCCTTAGTCATGCGTTGTGAGGCAGTAAGAATTTCAAGAACCTAATGGTGTCTGAACTGTTCCATTTCTTCCCACTCCTCTGGCCATAATTGAAGTTAATACCCAGGTAAATGAGGTTTTCAGTGTCTTTTATTCCCTGGAGGAAGGAGCAGACCATATCTGTCTTTGCACACGGCCTCTAACAGTCCTCATTACTTCTCTACACCACCCCACCCTCTTGCTTCATGAATTCCCGTCTGCCACAGACCACTTCTGCTGCGCTTCGGTGGGGCAGTGGCAGAAAGTTGACATGTGAATGGAGTAAACTGGCTGATGTTTTATTCAACCATGGATTAGATGCTGAAAAAATGTGTGGTTTTTTTTTTTTCTGTATTTCCTGAAGTGCCCACACTTAAAGCTAAATTACAGCATATGAGTAATTAAAGTGCAAAAATTTATCAAAGGTGATGTGTAGGCAATTGAGAGACAATCTACCCCAAGAGGGCTGCTTAAATCCCTTAAAAAATGGCTTGTGGTATGTGGGAAGGCTGGTAAGAGGCCTTCCTCACTATTCAGTTCTTGGCAGATAGATCCTTGGTACAAAATGCATGGAACTGGATTGTTAAATATGACCACTACTTCCCCCCACAGCATCCCACTGTTGAAGCAGTTAACTCCCCAGGACAATTTTAAGGACAATTATAGTTATTTGAATGCAACAAACTCAAAGTGGCTTTCATCTCAAGTTTTTCAAATGCTCAGAACTAGTATTTTAGGGATTCAGCTTTGTTCACTGTATTCACACAATTGGTGGCAAATCAGACTTGGCAATTGGAAATGTATTCTGTGTACAGGACTTAAATTAGGAACAAGTCAGAACACATAATTCATACAGTGCCTTTACAGGTCAGCAGTGGAATAATCTTTTCAAGGAGCCTGCTATCCCAGATTTTTAATGAAGCAGCAATCAATTTTCCTGTGATTAATCTCAAGACCAGGCTCATGTTTTTAGTGTGGGGCAAACCTTTCAAATATCTAATTAATAAAGTTTAATTTAAAAGTTTGTGAAATCGTTTGATTAGATGTTTGGAAATCAGCCTAGGTATCAAAGCAATTTCTCAGCCCTTATTATTGTTAATCATTGTAAATATTCAACTAACTATATTGAATCTTTGGGAATTGGAAGGTCAATATAAAATATTTATACTACAGCCAATAATTTTTAAAAGCCTTACACTCTCAGTGGGTATATTAACCACTCCATGTTTTCTGCTCATGCAGTAGTGGTTGTAGTTGATCTGTCCTAAAAAGTGGGATGAACAGTAATTGATTGCTGTCTCTTTTATTAACTAGAAAAAGAAAAGTGATGGAGCAATAATAAGAATTAATTGTAATTTACTAATCTGGAAATTAATGTGCAGCTGGGCATGAGTACAAGCAATGCAATTTGGTGATTTAGCAATCATGACAAATTATCTTCATCTGTAAGGTAGAGAGTTGCTAGCATTTCTTTATTTGATTTTTAGTAACAGACCTAGTTTTAGGAAGACCTTATATGAAGGCTCATATTGCCCTTTTATCCTGGAAATGTCAGTTGGAGTTTAGCATTATTAATTAGGTCTCACTTTCCCTCTTTGTCATGTCATGCTATAGTTTTTATGGAACATTTGTACAAAACAGTGATTACTGGTAATTGACCTGCATATGTTGAATAATCTTAAGATGCTACTGAGGGTTTAATGTACCTTGTAAATTGAGAGGCTTCCAATTAAGTTGAGTTCTTAAGATAATCACTTTCAAAACTAATCAAGTAATAGGACATTAGTAAAGCTCTTATTGACTTAATTGTGACAAATTAATAAACAGACCCAGTGCAATTACTATAATGGTTCTGTCAGTGAGCAGTTTTCCAAAACTTAAGCGTAAATCTATTCTACCCCCTGGAAGTACAATAAAAGTTACATAAACCATTTTAAGGTGGATATCATTTCTAATAGCTGTGTGTGAGTACAGTGTAGTGTTGTGTCACTTCCTTTTTAAATATGACTGCATTTATTTCAGAGGCCAGTGAATCTGCTTGCTAAACCCTTAAAGCATATGATTTTATAAGAGATCTTCTGTATGCCTTGAACAAAATGATTACACGTTTTTGGGTTCTCCCATCTTTATTTTTCTATGCCTGTGCCCTTGGGGTTGGTGCCCTCTCTCCTTGGAGAGCCATAGAATGTCCTGTCCTAATCTCAGTCCCCAAGAGCTGTCAGCATAGTGCCTTTTTATACCTAGTTGGCACTCTGCAAATGGACTTTGGGAAATAAATGAATTATGAATTACAGATTTGCCATAATTTTTTAATATCTGACAGTGCCAATTTCTATGACTTTGCTGATTGCATTTAAGAAAATGGCATCAGAAAGAACGGGAATAGAAGTCCTGCTTCCACTAATTTAAGAATAGTATGACAAATATAAATATCTCTCCAAGAGTACCAAACTATGTGTTTAAAATGCTGCATTTTACTGAATATGACTCTATTAAAAAATAACATGACCACACATCTTCTTTCTCCAAGCTTTGATTTTCTCATTTGTTAAAGTAGAATTAATAAATTGTATCAGTTTTCCTGAGATGATGTTTATGACAGAATGCAGAAATTCAAGAAGTCAGGCGTCTTTTAGATCCATAAGTGTGGATCACTATGGAATTTCAGGATCCTGAAATCATCATGGTAGACATCCATACCACCCATCCATACTACCTGTGTTTAAGTTAGACCTTAGCACAGAAGAATGGACTTTCATGTAAAGAAGTGTGTGCATACGTGCGTGTGTGTATAATAGGTATACACACATTTGTAATTCTAACATGACTCTCGTGTTCAGTTTGTAACTCATGGTCTTCCTCAAACAAGGGAAGCATTGTAGAGACCTCATAGTAATTGTCATTATCTGGAACAACAAAGGGAAGTCAAGTACCCAATTTAACTACACGGCTGAAGAAGGATTGTTTTTAAATTATTGTAATAACCTAAAATAAGGATTGCAGTAAGGACTAAAATTGCGGTGGTTTCATTAATTGTGAGGCATTAAAATAGTGGTTCCGGAACTTAATAGGAAAAAAATTCATGTTAACATCGTATAAATGCAGCACTTTTAACCATTTGTTTACATGCAATTACTGTAGCTAATCACATGATGGAATTTGCAGCCCACTATTATATCAGCACCATAAGCCCATGGTTTTTAAGCTTTTTTGCCCTCTTATCAATGAGATATTTTTGAGCACTCACCCAGAACATGTACTCTTATTTGTAAATTATGTATATATGGACCGCTGTATTAATATGTCCTATACATCTGCAAACACTCAAAAAGTAGAATTGTAAAGGATAAGAAATAGATGAGGAAATAAAGTATTTTAGTAAGAAATGAGTGTTGGGGCACCTGGGTGGCTCAGTCAGTTAAGCATTCGACTCTTGATTTTGGCTCAGGTCGTGATCTCACGGATTCATGAGTTCAAGCCTCACCACACTACCTCCATTAGGCTAAACACTGACAGCTTGAAGCCTGCTGGGGATTCCCTGTCTCCCTCTGTCTATTCCTCGCCTGCTCACACTCAATGGCGCACTCACACGTGCGTACCCTGCCTCAAATATAAATAAACATTTTTTTTTTAAAAGGAGTACATGAGGGGCGCCTGGGTGGCGCAGTCGGTTAAGCGTCCAACTTCAGCCAGGTCACGATCTCGTGGTCCGTGAGTTCGAGCCCCGCGTCAGGCTCTGGGCTGACGGCTCGGAGCCTGGAGCTTGTTTCCGATTCTGTGTCTCCCTCTCTCTCTGCCCCTCCCCCGTTCATGCTCTGTCTCTCTCTGTCCCAAAAATAAGTAAACGTTAAAAAAAAAATAAAATAAAATAAAAAATAAAAGGAGTACATGAATGATCATTTTAGACAGTGTAGTGTGATTTTATTTTTCATTTCAGTTTAAGGCTTATGATACAGTGAGTGTTTCAAAGGTCCCATTCTGTTTTCCTTATTTCAAAATTTGGTTTTAACTCTGTCCGGAAGGAAAAGGTAGCAAAGTTGTATTGGTGAGAGAAGTGTGGCACTGGCTGACTTTCCTAAAACATGATGTTTGCATTAAATCCCATCCTTTGGTTATGCAAAGAATATTCTTGTAATTGTGCCAGGAAATGTCAGTCTTTCCTGATATCATCCTTTGTTCTTGCAAAGTAAAAGAAACAAAAACCTCTGGAACTCTTCCTTTAGAAGATTTTTTTTTTTAATTTTTTTTTCAACGTTTTTTATTTATTTTTGGGACAGAGAGAGACAGAGCATGAACGGGGGAGGGGCAGAGAGAGAGGGAGACACAGAATCGGAAACAGGCTCCAGGCTCCGAGCCATCAGCCCAGAGCCTGACGCGGGGCTCGAACTCACGGACCGCGAGATCGTGACCTGGCTGAAGTCGGATGCTTAACCGACTGCGCCACCCAGGCGCCCCATTCCTTTAGAAGATTTTAAAGCAGAATAGAAACTTCCAGTCTTAAGTTTGATACAAATATGAGTTGTGAGGTGAGCCACTTTCAGAAATATTTTCAGGAATGTCCAATTTCAAAATAATCTTTCCTTAGAGTTCTTTTCAAATTCAGAGTTGATCCATGTTAACTTGTTACTTTTATTTTCAAGTTGTAGAATAAGTGTGTTGTTTTCTTCCTGTTTCTTCTTCTTTTTCTTGTAGTCCTTCTTCTCTTTCTCCTGCTCCTCCTCCTTCTCCTCCTCGGCTTCTTTAAATCATCTCATAGGTAGCATACTACTGACAGGTAGTATGTCCCAGTAAACATCAGCAAATAAAGACCATTTTCTTTTTCTGAAAGGTCAACTCTTGATTAAATTCTTTGCTTCAAGATAATCATAAAATCTCTGTTTGTTGCAAAATATTTTCGTGGTCACTCCCCATCTCTTTACAAAGTATTGTAATAGAATTACTCTGCTGTGTAAGGTCTTGGATGTTAAAATTAACTGCATCAGTGACATTCTATAGCTCATAAACCATAATACATCAGAAGTCACTGACTGCTGTAAAACAAGTGAGGTACCCTGCTGACCTCTTCTCACTGTGTAGTCTCTGCAGAATCATCACGGGGCTATCTTGTATGGAGCTTTTTACAAGAAGCACCAAGGGAGGGGAGCAGTGAATATCTGAATATTTAATTTGATAAAGCTTTTTTTTTTCCTTTCAGATAAAAAATTTAGAAATAGCAGCTTTGATAGTTTCTTCCTGCACTCTAATTAAGAGTCTTGCATTCTGCTTCAAAGGCTGCTGCCATAAACAATAAATATCTGAATGTCGTTTACCTTTGTCAAGCCCAGACCAGTGTCTTATCGTTTGGCAGTTTATAATGGGCATATTGTCTCATTATATTAAGTGGACTTTGATCCTGTGTAGGTTACTCTTGAGAATATTTTTTAAATTGATTTCAAGGGAAGTTCTAAATTACTTTTAACCAGCTCTAAATATTATAAGGGTAAATAATCCTGTGGCACATTCTCCTTTATTTGTATTAATTTTCTCCACTTTAAAGTGGGTCAGCTGTGGAAGTGTGCCTGAAAAGATTGTTAATTATATCAAGAACTTTTCTAAGGTGAGTTATTGGTTTTAATATGAAATAGGTCAGAAAGTGCTTGAAGACATTAATATTTAATATTGATTGAGTAAGCAGTAAAATGGCTGAGGGTATCAGTCTGCACTGGAAGAGTTATATTTTTAAATGGACGGCATATTTGGTGCTAATATCCAAAACTTTTGTTAGATTCAAAAGGTTTCAGATTACAGAATTTGCTAATTTGAGTTTCTGAGGCCCATGACCAAGAGAGTAATGATTTCATATTTATATTTGAAAAAGAAGTTTCAAACCTGGGATTTGTAGGGTAAGTATAAGCTCTATATAGAATAATCTATAAAAATAATAAATAAATTTGTGTTTTGAGTTTTTCTGAAGACAGTAAAACCTAGGTCTCTTCAAACAAAAGGTGCTACAAAATATATTTATTATTGTGTTCATCCTGAGGAAAAGAGTGTAAAGGGGAAGAAATGGGAAGCAAGAGGAATTATGCGTGTACAAGCTGTAGGTAAACAGACAAGCAAATATCAATGCCTCATGCTTCTGCCATTCTCTGTAGCCTACAGAGGAATTCCAAATATAGGTATGTTTTAAAGTTTTGTTAATTTGATTTAATCTAGTCTGGCACAGATATAAATATCCAATTCTGTAATTTGAATTTCCTTTTGAAGTCATTTGGAGCTATTTGAACTAAAGAAAACTTTTATGCTCTGACATAAAAGTATTCTGTTATTAAGTCCTAAATTTGTACCTGAATCATTGGAATCCCATTCTTTCCCCTTTCCTTAAAAAGTCTTCAGGGGCGCCTGGGTGGCTCGGTTGGCTAAATATCCAACTTCGGCTGAGGTCATGATCTCATGACTTCTGAGTTCCAGCCCCACATCGGGCTCTGTGCTGACAGCTCAGAGCCTGGAGCCTGCTTTGCATTCTGTGTTTCCCTCTCTCTCTGCCTCTCCCTCATTCATGCTCCGTCTCTGTCTCTCAAAAATAAATGAACATTAAAAAAAATTTTTTTAAAAGAGTCTTCAGTGGTAGCACTTGTATTCTTGAATGTACCCCCTTGTCCTTCTCCCAGGACCTTCTTTCCTGGGCCCCTTCCCCTCTCTGGCCCTTCCATCCTTTTACTTTTTTGCTGATACTTCATCCATAATGTTTCCCTTCTTTATTTATTTCTGATCCTTCTCTTCCTTCTTCCACTCGGGCCCTCACCATCACTTATTTCAACCATTGCAGTAACTTTTAACATTGTCTTGCCACCAGTTTCCCAAGACATCTTCCAAAGTTCCACACTGTTGGAATGTTTTTAAAATGGAAATTTTAGGGACGCCTGGGTGACTCAGTCGATTAAGCAGCCGACTTCAGCTCAGGTCATGATTTCGCGGTCCATGAGTTCGAGCCCCGCGTCGGGCTCTGTGCTGACCGCTCAGAGCCTGGAGCCTGTTTCAGATTCTGTGTCTCCCTCTTTCTGACCCTCCCCCGTTCATGCTCTGTCTCTCTCTGTCTCAAAAATAAATAAACAATAAATAAATAAATAAATAAATAAATAAATAATAAATAAATAAATAAATAAAATGGAAATGTTATCATGTCACTTCCTTGTGTCTTCTTCTTTAGTGGTTATTCACTACCTTAAGTATAAAATCAAAATTAGCCAAAAAGATGCTCTATGATCTATATTTCTGTTGTACAAGCTGTAGAATTTCTCAACTGTGACATGGCTATTCTTTCCTCTGTGTATTTACATTATCTCTGTCTGGAACAAGTTTCCCTTTGTCCCTTTCCCTTTAAGACATGGCAGGGACAGCACCACTTGCAGGAAGCTTTCCTTATTTCTCCCTGCATCTGTGGGACTGTCCTAGTGTTGCCCAGCACCCCACGCTGCCCTGATGGAACAGCCTTACTTGTCTCTGTCATCCCAGGCTGGGAATGCTCTTGTGGTGACAGGTGAGTGGCAAGTGTCCAGGTCCTTCTTCGGGGCACAGATGAAGAGTTCCAAAAGATGCTGGGAAACACAATTACCTTCAGGCAAGCAGTAAAGAGTGCAGCTATAAGCAAGACAAGGGTGCTAGAGACACACAGTTTGGTGTGAGCCTGACTACATGACACAGACAGTTCACATGGGGAGTAGCTGTTTTCGTCTCTGCCTTCTAGTCTTCACTGTCTGCACGGAGGTAGGTGTAGGTACATATGAGTGGATCAACAATTGAGGCTAACTCTGTTGCCTTTTTCAAACCCTTTGCATGCAGATACGTGCAGAGTCCCCCTAGATTTTAAAAGGCAGTAGCCACCCCTTAATCCAGATCTGTAGCCCAGCCTTCACTACAGAATTTAATCCCTATATCCTACTGAGTGCCAGATAGTTCCTCAGCTAATCTGTCAAAAGTTGTCTGCAGTATTTTAATCCCCAAAGGAGTTCCCCTTCCAGACCTCTTGTTCTACCAATAACCTCATTCCAAACATCCTGAAGTCTTTAAATACTTATCCCTGATGGCTAGTCTGTCATCAGATCATGTTTACTTCATTTCCATAGTATTATTGACACCTCTTACAACCAAGTTTCTTTCCCATTCTCTTCATCACCCAGTTCTAGGCCCCCAATGGTTCCATTCTGAGATAGAACAGTAGCTTTGGAAAAAGCCTCCCTGCAGACAATTTCTCTTCCAACTTGACTGTATTCATATATGTATGAATATGTGATATATATGTGAGATATATGATATATGTGATATATATGTCATATATATATATGATATATATCACAAATAGGTGATATAGATATATATATTACAACTAGAGTCATCTCCTCAAAATATATTATCCTTCTGCTCTTCACACATTCTCCCTTAATCTAGAATCTTTAATAGCTTCCCCAAAGCTGTAGTGCTTTTCTTCAGAGGCACTGTGCTCTCAAACCCCCACATTCATGCATATATAGCCCCTTGTCCTAAGCAGACCCTTTAACCACCAAAAAATTCTGCTATCTTCAAAGGTCCAATTGTGTCACCTGTTCTCAAAGATTTCTTCAATTTCTTTCTCTCTGCCTTGTCCCTTCCCCACCCTGGGCACGTTTAATGACCTTCCTTTTCTTGTTCTCTTAACACTTTGTTTCCTATTGCAGATAAAAGCTATTTCATTGAGTTGTGGGACTTCAAAAAGTTCTGCATAACTGTGTTGAATGCATGGAGATGAAAGCTTCTGGGTGAATTTAAAAAAAATAGTATCAATTATTTTTCCACTACAACAAAAAACAATGCATTCAGGTACAAGTGGAAATAGTATCTTTTTGATAAATCTCCATTCTGTAAATAAGGCATTAATTATTTAGTGAAAATAATGAGGCATCCTTTTACAAATTGGTATTTCACCATTTGCTGTTTTTCTGTTTTACATAGCTAGATAAGAGATTAAGGCTTTCCCATTATCTCAACCTTAAAAACTGGTGTACCAAGTCCCATTATTTATCTAAATACTGTTTAGATTCTCTTCTTCTGGCATGATAAAAAAAAAAAAAAACAAGACTTCCAAATATATGAATCATAAGAAAGATTTAAATTAGAGGCACCTAAGTGGCTCAGTGGTTGAGCATCAGTCTTTGGCTCAAGTCATCATGTCTCACAGTTTGTGAGTTCGAGCCCCACATCGGGCTCCACGCTGATGGTGCAAAGTCTGCTTGGGATTCTCTCTCCCTCCTTCTCTCACTGCCACCTCCATGCTTGCTCTCTCTTAAAATAAAGAAATTTTAAAAAAAGATTTAAATTATATCTGGATACTTTAAGGAGTGGAAGAAGAATGGAATGAAAGAGGATGTTTTGTTCAGGTAGGCTTATTTTCAAAGTGGAGATACCACTTTGGAACAACATCCCTCACAATCTTCTAGTATGAAAGCATTGTAATTAGAGGATGAAGTAGAAAATAAGTCCTATTAAGAATGTATGCATGAGATCTTTAGTCCAGTGAGTCTGGAATGATAAAAGTGGAGTATCACAGTGCACTGCGGCAAATATTCCCCATTAATCACTGACCTGCTGCCCAGACAGTGATCCAGAAATTCAGTTCTCTTGTCTTTGCCTTTTAAACTCTAGGTAGATCCCTTCATGTGAAAATCTTTCTAGACTCAGGAAGATAGTTCTAACACTCAGGGAACTTTACCCAGTCATAGTCTACTTCTCCAACATTTTGATAAGCGGTTTCAAGGGTTAATGACAGGGTAAAATAAGTTTCAGTAATGCTTTGGCAAGACAAGAAAGCAGCATGCTCACGTATAGAACAACATAGAATGGTATAATCAGCAGAAAGACCCTGTGGTCCAAGATACATTCTTGCCATTATTACCTGAGATCCAGTTTTATATTTTATATATAACTGTAGTTACAGTTATATAAAACTGGGGTGAGCACTGGACAGAGAAACTGCTCGGGGAAAGTAGTTGGTTGAATTAGACCAGTGTTCTGATTGCAACGGCTAAAGGAAACCTGCCCATTTATTAAAGGAACCTGTTCATTTATTCAGCAGACAGCAGACAAACATATACAGATTCTCTTCCTCATGATTTTCTTAGAAACATTTTCTCTAGCTTGGTTTATTGTGGGAGTACAGTATGTAGTACATATAACATGCAAAATATGTGTTAACCAATTGCTTATGTTATCGGTGAAGCTTCTAGTCAACAGCAGGTTAAGTTTTTGAGGAGTCAAAAGTTATATGAGGATTTTCAACTGTGTTGTGGAGGTCAGTGCTCCTAACCCCCATGTTGTTCAAGGGTCAGCTGTATATTAAAGAAAACCCTAAGTCAATATCACAATATCATGATATTATTAGTGTGACTTTTTTTTTTACCAAAGCTTTGGATTCATTGTAAACACATGAAACACCTGTAGGGTTAGAATGAAGTTAATCAGATTCTTTGTTCTTGCACTAAAGGTAAAACTGTCTTCGATTAAGTTATCAAGGAATAAGTATGCTGGAGAAGAATCAATAAATAATTACCACAAAGCTGCATGACAGGAGTCTCTCCAAACTAGGTCACTTTCACAAGTCTGATAAGTTTAACATTCCAACGTTGTTCAACTTTCCACTGAATATGTTAAACTAAAAGCTAGAAAATCGAGCATGTTTTTCTAGTCTCCTTTTTCACTCCAATAGTTATTTTCACATATCTAGAAAAACTTTGGTTTGCTAAGGATTTAAAAGTGTAGAGCAATGAATCCTATGGGTGTATATCTCAATAATGACAAGTTTTCTTATAATTCCAATAAATAAATTAATCTTTCCTAAATACTTTCAACAAATGTTAGTTTTTTCTGATTGTAGAATTTTAATCCAGTATAAACAATTCTCATTTTTAAAGAGACAACAATGAAATAAATTTTTGTGCTATTTTTTTCTTTCATCAAATTTATTGAGGCATAATTTACATGCAAAAATGCATAAATTTTGAAGGTAAATTTCAATGAATTTTGACAAACATACACCCATGTATCCAGCACTACAATCAAGATGTATAACACATCATCACCCACAAGACTTTCCATGTGACCCTTGCAGTCATTCACTCACCCCTTACCTGACCCCCAGGCAATCAATCACTGATATGTTGCTGTCACTATAAATAGGTTTGGCCCTTGCTAGAATTTTATACAAAGGGAATCATATCGTATTTGCTTTTTTCTGCCTGGTTTCTTTCATACCACTGAGTAGTATTTCATTGTATGGATATACCATAGTTTTTCCATTCTCCTGTTTATGGACATTTGTGTTATTTCCAATTTTTGGTGATCATGAACAAAGCTGCTTTTGAAAGTTCATGAGCAAGTCTTTATGTGAACATTTTATGTATTAATTTGAAAGTTCATGAGCAAGTCTTTATGTGAGCATTTTATGTATCAATTTCTCTGAGGTAAGTACTTACAAGTAGAATTGTTGAGTCTCATCAACTTTTTTCCAGTCTTTCCAAGCGTGTTTTATACAGCCTCAGAAGATAAAGTGTCTAACATGTTTTCTTCTAGGGAAGTGGACAGTTTGGGTTTGTATTATTTTATTTTGTTGCCATCCAAGTTAATAAAGATAATATCCCCTTCTGGATCAAAAGTTGGGCAAGTTTGTCAGCAGTTCCTTTAAAAGATTAAGGTTTCCTAGACTGTAATGCAAACCAACTGCATGTGCAGTGTCTACCCAGGCCACCATTCCTCGTCCCTGTGTGAAAGGGGACACGAGGAACTGATGCAAATATGGAGCTCATGCTGCCTGCTCTTCCTTTTTTTCTCCTTGTCTGTATTATCATATACATTTTTAAATTTTCTTTTTATTTTGGTCTAGGTAACATACAGTATTATATTAGTTTCAGATGTACAATGTAGTGTTACATATATGTGCATATATATGGGTATATATGCACATATATGTAATAGATTTAGGTATGTATATAGATATATAGATTTGCTCTAAGGATTGTAATCTACTTAGAATTTATATTGCATTTCAGGTAAAATACAGAAATTTTTCAACAGTATCATTCTTTTTGAAAAAAATGCAGATAGATATAGTTAGACAGACATAGATAGATAGATAGATAGATAGATAGACTGACTGACCTTACATTTACCTCCATAATTTGCCATTTCCAATGCCCTTATCTTCCTTCTTCTAGATCTCAGTTTCCATTCACAATCATTCCCTTCAGGCTGAGTAGATTCTTCTAGTATTTCTTTTACTGCAGTTCAGCTGGCAACAAATGAACTCAGTCTTTTGCTTATCTGAAAATACCTATTTCCCTTTCCTCTTTGGAGTAAGGTTTCATCAGAAATGGAATTTTTAGTTTTCAGATTTTTTTATTAACGTTTTGAATATGTAATTCTTGTATGTTATGGCCTAGATTGTTTCTGTAAGAAGGCAGTCATTGTGTTATTGCTGTTTCTGTGTAAATGATTTGTTCATTTTCTGCCTGCTTTCAAAATGTTTTCATTATCTTTGGCCAGCAGAAATTTGACTCTGATGTACCTAACAAGGAATAGTTTTCTTCGTATTTATCCTGGAGTTTACTGAGTTTTTAAGATTAATACCTCCATGCTTTTCACAAAATTTGGGAAGTTTTCAGCTGTTGTTTCTTCAGATATTTTTTTCTTTTCTTCTTTCTCTCTTTCTAGGACTACAGTTACATTCTGTTGGACTTCTAAATGTTAGTCTACAGGACTCCAAAGCTCTGTTCATTTATATTTATCCTATTTTTGCTCTGTTCTTCAGATATGATAATTTTATTGATATCTTCAAGTTTGCTGTTCCTTCTGCCCATCCTGTTGGCAAGTTTCCCTTTAATTTTTTTTTTCAAGTTAAGTTTCGATTCTGTTTTGTTTTTTTGTGTGTGTTTGTTTTTTTTTTTTAATCCAGGTTAGTTAATATATAGTATAAAAATGATTTCAGGAATAGAATTAAGTGATTAATCACTTATATATAACACCCTGTGCTCATCCCAACAAGTGCCCTCCTTAATGTCCATCACCCATTTAGCCCATCCCCCGACTCACCTCCCCTCTATCAACCCCGAGTTTGTTCTCTGTATTTAAGAGTCTCTTGTGGTTTGCTTCCCTCTCTGTTTTGATCTTATTTTTGCTTCCTTTCCCCTATGTTCATCTGTTTTGTTTCTTAAATTCCACATGAGTGAAATCATATGATATTTGTCTTTCTGTGACTGACATTTCACTTAGCATAATACACTCTAGTTCCATCTATGTTGTTGCAAATGGCAAGACTTCATCCTTTTTTTTTTTAACGTGTTTTTTTGTTTGTTTGTTTTTTTGTTTTTGTGGTTTTTTTTTTTTTTGAGAGAGACAGAGACAGAGACAGAGACAGAGAGAGCGTGAGCAGAGAGGGGCAGAGAAAGAGGGAGGCACATATTCTGAAGCAGGTTCCAGGCTCTGAGCTGTCAGCACAGAGCCCAACGCAGGGCTCGAACCCACCAGCTGCTAGATCATGATCCAAGCCAAAGTCGGTCAGACACTTAACTGATTGAGCCACCCAGGCGCCCCGAGATTTCATTCTTTTTGATCACTGAGTAATATTTCATTGTCTGTATGTACATCTTCTTTATCCATTCATCAATCAATGGACATTTGGGCCCTTTCCATAACTTTGGCTATTGTTGATAGTGCTGCTATAAACATTGGGTTGCCTGTGCCCCCTTCGAATCAGCCTTTTTGTATCCTTTGGATAAATACCTAGTAGTGCAATTTCTGGGTTGTAGGGTAGTTCTATTTTTAATTTTTTGAGGAATCTCCAAGCTCTGGTTTTCCAGAGTGGCTGCACTAGTTTGCATTCTCACCAGCAGTACAAAAAGTGTTCCCCTTTCTCTGCATCCTCCCCAACATCTGTTGTTGCCTGAGTTGTTAATGTTAGCCATTATGACTGGTGTGAGGTGGTATCTCATTGTGTGGTTTTGATTTGTGTTTCCCTGATTATGAGTGATGTTGAGCATCTTTTCATGTGTCTGTTAGCCATCTGGATGTCTTCTTTGGAAAAGTATTTATTCATGTCTTTTTCCCATTTCTTCACTGGATTATTTGTTTGTGGATGTGGAGTTTGATAAGTTCTTTATAGATTTTGGATACGA
This sequence comes from Panthera uncia, assembly GCF_023721935.1. NCBI lineage: Eukaryota > Metazoa > Chordata > Mammalia > Carnivora > Felidae > Panthera > Panthera uncia. The sequence goes on along the minus strand of NW_026057580.1, from coordinate 76,439,080 downwards.
AACCTTTATCTGATAATGTCATTTGCAAATATCTTCTCCCATTCCATTGTTGCCTTTTAGTTTTTCTTCACTATGCAGAAGCTTTTTATCTTGATAAGGTCCCAGTGGTTCATTTTTGCTTTTGTTTCCCTTGCCTCTGGAGACATGTCAAGTAAGCAGTTGCTATGGCCAAGGTCACAAAGGTGGTTGCCTGTTCTCTCCTCTAGGATCTTGATGGTTTTATGTCTTATGTTTAGGTCTTTCATCCATTTTGAGTTTATTTTTGCATGTGGTATAAGAAAATGGTCCAGGTTCATTCTTCCAGATTTCCCAGCACCATTTGCTGAAGATAGTCTTTTTTCCATTGGATGTTCTTTCCTGCTTTGTCAAAGATTAGTTGGCCCATGTTTGTGGGTCCATTTCTGGGTTCTCTATTCTATTCCATTGATTATGTGGCTGTTTTTGTGCCAATACCATACTGTCTTGATGATTACAGCTTTGGAATATAGCTTGAAGTCCAGAATTGTGATGCCTCCAGCTTTGGTTTTCTTTTTCAACATTACTTTGGCTATTTGGGGTCTCTTCTGGTTCCATACAAACTTTAGGATTGTTTGTTCTAGTTCTGTGAAGAATGCTAGTGTTGTTTTGATAGGGATTGCCTTTTAATTCTTTGAATGTATTTAAATAGTTGTCTTGAAGTCATGATAAATCCAGCATCTGGACCCACTCACTCAGAGTCTGTTTCTGTTAACTGTCCGTCTTCTGGAGTATAGGTCACATTTTCCTGTTTCTTTACATGTCCAGTAATTTTTGGCTAAATACTAGATATTGTGGATATGTTTACCAAAACCGGATGTGTTACATTCTTCTGAAAATTATTTTGTTGTTGTTGCTTAGCAAGCTGCTAACTCTGTTAGAGTCAAACCATAACTCTGTCTCCCCTGCAGTGTGCAACAGCTGAAATTTCTGTTCAGTTTTTCAGTTTCAAGCTGTTTTTTTTGTTTTTTTTTTAATTTGGTCTCCTGGGGATCTTCTCTGTATCTGTGCAATTCAGCATTTGATCAAGGATTTGGGCAAAGTTTGTGGTAAGCTGTCACCAAGCTCTGTCCTCTGATACATGAAATCATTCAGCCTTTTGCTTTCTGCCTCCTAGTTAGACATGGATACAGGAGTACCTGAGTCAGAAAACACAGTAGAACTCACAAGGTTCTTCTGGTTTCTGCCAGCTGTTTTCCTGTTGATCTACTGGTATCTTATTTAGTGGTCCTCCAGGGATTTGGGCAGAGATTATACTCAGATTTTTGGTCCTACCCCTTCCATGGCTCACAGATTTCTAGGACTGCCCCCACTCTGCCTTCCTCCCCTCAGTAAATTGTCAGCTGCTCTGCCAACCTTTAACTCTGCCTAAAGTAAGACTGCAATTTTGTGAGATCAGGAAAAAAAACACTAACTCAAGTTCTAACTCATTGCAGTTGCTGTCTTTCAGTGGTTAATACTCCTTTAGTTTATGCTTGATTTTATATATATATATATATATATATATATATATATATATATGGCATATAAATAATATATTAAATATACACACACACACACAAAGAGAAGGGAGCAGCCAGATTATATATTGTAACTTACTGGAGTATTTGCCAGCCAATACCTTTCATCATTACTGGAAGCCACCAGTCCCTCCACTTTTACAATAATGTTATAAAGAATTCTCCATGTTTTTAAGCACTGTCTTACAACATGATCTTTAATGGCTACATACTATTGGATCTTTTCAATGGTCTGTAAGTTTTCAACCTTTCTCTTGTTAGATAGCCAAGTTCTTTTCAGTCTTATACTAGTATAAATAGTATTTGAATGAACAGGCCATGGATTTACTTGAGGATATAAATATTTATACTTGGGGATAAAATTATTAATATGTCTTTAGGGTAAATTTCTGGAGCTGAAATTTTTAAATTAGTGTGTGTGAATATTATTAATACTTCTGATGCATTTTGCCAAACTTCCCTACAGAATGCTTGTACCAGTTGTCAGTACCACCTAGGGAACAAGATTATTTATTTCCTTTCAAGTCACATAACTTTAAATATATTATGAGATTTTCTTTTTGCTAAGAGAGTTAGTTCTGATTTATCCTTTTTTTTAAAATAACTGTCTCCACATGCTATGCTTATGTTAACAAAAGTCAGAGTTGTAATACGGTCACATAATCAAAATAGTAGAATAGTAGGAGCTTTATTTAGTTTAATTATTAGGCTTTTATTTTAGTAATAAGAATACTTGGAAACATTTTAAATTCTACTTTAGGGAACTAACTTTATTCAGATACTACTTAAGAATGAGTTTTTATTTATTACCTCCCCCTTTTTTTTAAAGCTGCTTTATTGAGATATAATTTACATCCCATACAGTTCACCCACTTAAAGTGTACAACTCAGTGGTTTTAGTATATTCACAGAGATGCGCAACCATGATTTCCTTTCCTTTTGAATAATAAGATGAGGATAGAATCCTGGCAATTTTATACATGTAAAAGTGTGGAAGACTAGTCATGATGAAGAAAGTTTCCTAGGCAAATGTCAAAATGGAGTCCAGATGGTTGGTGTTTGTTGTCATTGTTTTTATTTTTGGATAAAGGTGAAAGGCACTAATAAAAATAAAAGGACAACAACAACCAAAATTTAAAAATAAACATTGTAAACTTTTCATATTAAAGGCTATAATATTTCTCTTATGCTAGCAATACTACAGCCAAAGGAGCTCTGTAAAAAGTAATAATTCTTCATATTCTGAGGTTAGTTGATGAAACTTGAGTAAAGACTAGGCATTAGACCATTTGAAGAAATTAATGTTCTTCAGTACCATATAATATCATGGTCGTATACGAAAAATTTTCTGCTTTTTGGAGATGAATGCTGAAATATTTAATAGCTTGATGTCTATTACTTCTTTAAAATAATTCCCCCCCAAAATACTAATATGCTCACAAGTAGGGAGATAGGTGAAGCAAATATGGCAATGTAAATATTAATAGTGGTTAAATCTAGGTGGCAGCTATGTGAGTAAATCTAAATGCTTATTGAACTTTTGCTTACTTTACATGTTTGAATTTTTTTATTAAAAATAAAGTTTTAAAAGATGAGTCTGTGAGCATTCTACATGTGAAACAAGAATTGGTTTTAACAGTGTTTAGTCTGCTATTGTTTATGTTAAAAGACTATATATGACATTTACTTATATTGGTTAGTATACACAAAAAATTTTCTTTGGAATGAAAATCAAGAAACAAATAATAGTGACCATCTGTGAAAAAGAAAAAAAATATGTAAACAGTGGATGGGATAGGAATTAGAAGTAAAATTTTACCTTTTTGTGCTTTTAATTTGAAATATTTTATATCTAATAGAAATATATATTAAGAGAGAGCATGATTTTTAAGAATTTGACCCTTAAAAAATAGAAAAATAATTTTTTCTTGCTCCAAAGGCTTTCAGCTTTTGATAAAGTATTGGGCTTGTGGATGTAGTAACTGTTGTTGACCTAGACATTTAGAGTTCATCACTGGCATTAAAAACCAAAACTGTTTTACTTAGTCGCAACTTATCAGAATTATTTTTCTTTTTACCTCTTTATAGCACATTTGCACCAGGGAGTTTTATTATAAAGAAAAAGTATATTAGGAGTCTATTCTGTGTATATTATTCTTCTTTAAACTATCATATTGCTTCAAATAAACACTGAATCGTAAGCTCAGTTTTACTGCTAATAAATTCCCTTTGCTCTACTAGTCTCCTAGACTCTTCAAATTAGCTAATTAACCCCTAACATATATAGGAACATGAAAAATAACATGATGTAGTATGTGAAAAGTGTAGCCCACACATAGAAAAAATAATCAACCTAATATGGAATCAATCCCATCCTGTCCCTGTCAGTTAACTAAAAACTAGATGAGTCACTTAACCTTGCTAAGTCTCAGTTTCTTTTTGGTAAACAGTAAGATAATAATACTACCTAAATGGTTATTGAAAAAAGATTAATTGAATTATATAAACAATCTCCTACCTGTCATGCCCTCATTTAAAAGAGTACCCAATGGCTATCTATGTTTAAAGTATGGTTTACTAGTTAAGTCTATCAAGAACTGTTATTTTTGACATTGGTTTCATTGCTTCATTTATGTACGGGTAATTCTAACAAGAATGAAATGTAAACAATTTTACCTGCAAACAAGACATTATATGAAAATAATTTTAATTAAATTTAAAGTTTAGATCAGTTTTTAAGAAAATTATTTTGCACGTCTCTTCAAACTTGCCAAGTAGAATAAATTTTTGAGTTATCAAATCTTTACCGTTTCTTTAAACTTCCTATTGGGTTTAACCCACTGCTGCACAGTTGATTGGATCAGCAGCTATGGAAATCACAGTGTCCTTTGTGAGCATTACATATTATCTATAGTAAAGTAGTTGATATAATGAGCAAGTCTGGACCAAGAAGGATTTCTGTGGTAGGCTTTTAAAAATCATTCTAAAATGAATATTGTGGCAAAAGTCCCCTTTTGGCAGGAGATAATTTGAGAGAATAATCTTTGCTAATTTCCTATGCATATGAATATTCATACATAGATGGATTTTTTTTAATGATTCATTAGGGACTCATAATTAATTGTTTAGCTACCTTACAGAAGGGATATGCTGCACCTGTCCAAAACAGATTAAGATTTTGTGCCTTTGGACAGGAAAAAAATCACTGGACAGGAATTTTGTGCTCTTCCTAATTAATGCATATAAAATGACATTGGTCTGTGCAGCTGTCTCTTACTACTAGAAATATTTTTCAAATTACCTTTTTTCTAGAAGACTTGTAAGACATGTAAGAGGTTTCTTGAAGTGCTACATATTTGGTAGTTGAACAGCAATTAAATTGCTGTAAGAAAGTTGGCTGGTAACAGTAGCAATTTGTTACATTTTTAACTCCTGGGAATGCCTTACGTTGTTTCATTATTACTTGTGTTATAATTTCTATCTCCAAGTGAACATTTGGTGAATTTATTTTTATTGAATAGACATCTCTAAAATTGAAGAGAAAAACCCAAAACCAGATTTCTTTTGGTTAGCTAAATGTCAGTTGCTTAATGCAAGAGATAAAAATACTTTTCTGGGCTAAACTCTATAGTTTCAAAGCACATTCATGTGTATTATTCCATTTGATCCTGTGCAAATCCTACAAGGTGGGTTGCACAGGTATTACTTTGTTTTAAATATCAAGAAATTGCTGCCTTACAGAGTTTAAGGGACTTGCCCAAGGTCACACCTGAAAATTCTCTAAGTGCATAAATAATGTTTAAAGATGATCTGGCCCATTCTCTCATTTACCTACAGCCTCTCTGTTGTCTAAGTTCTTCTGGATAAAATGTTCTCCATTTTTAATTAAATACAACTTTTTTTTCCCCATCTCTTAATTAGGAAATACTGATGAAACTACTAAATCTCTATAGGAAAGAAATAAATCAGTAAACTTTTGCTGTAAGATCAAAAAAAGAGAGAAAAATACTAAGAGAACTTAACTTTAGGCTACTTAAATATTCACTAGCTGTAATGAGCTAAGCTACTGAATAGAAGAGCCTAATACAACTTTTTAAAAAGTGATAAATGATGTGAGAAACAAAAATATTTATAGTTTAAAAATATACTTAAATTAATAATACTATGATTTTCACTGTTAAATCAATTTAAGGAAGATATTGCTAAGATTTTCATGATTTTTAAAACATAATCTTGAATAAGGGGAGGAGACTTTTTAAACAGAGCACAGAAACCAGAACATATATGGGCGTGGGGGGAATGCAAAATGTTTACCAAATAAATATTAGCAGAGGGAGAAAAAAAAAATGACTGAAGTCAAAAGACAAATAGCACCTTGGGAAAAAATTGCAAAACACATGATGAATAAAAGGCAAGTTTTCTTAATGTATAAAAACCTCATTCTAAGAGCTTTACTATAACTAAGGATGGCTAATGTGGCATGATTATAGTATTTAAACATTAGAGAGGTCTACCTGTTTGTCAATAGAGGATTGGTTTAATTAAACGTGATTATCTTTTTATGAAATATTATTATGCAGCTGTTAAAAATTGTTACCCTAGAAAGGTGTCTGTGATGAGCTACTAATTGAGGCAAGTACCTTGCAAAGTAAAGTGTATAACGTAATCCGTTTTATTGAGAAGAACAAATCCTCGATACCTGCACATACCCATATGCTTATATGCATGTAGATGAGAACATTGGCTAACTAGGCAGGCGGGAGACATTCTAGGAGGGTAGGAGTACAGTATGAGCTTCTTCTCCATTCATCATTGCATTGTTTCACTCATAATAGTACACATTTCTTAAAATTTCATTTTGAAATTTGTATAATTTTTAACTGTGTATTTTTTTAATTTATAAAAAATAATAGAAGTGGGAGAGACAGTGACACCAATACATAAATGAGACAAGTTTGTAAACATATACTTCTTAGAAAAGATTGCGCATTGGCCATTGACCATCAGAAGCTCAAAAAGGGAAATGCAAATTAAAATAGCATTAAGATGTTATTTTTTTACCTAGAAGATTGATCAAGTTCTTAATTTTTTTCTTTATATGTTTCATATTTTTATTGAAGTCTAATTAACATACAATTTTATATTCAAGTGTCTAATATAATGTTTCACCATTTCTGTGCCCATCCTCATCTGTCACCAAACATGTTTACAGTCTTATTAACTATTTTCCCTATGCTGTACTTTTCACCTCCATGACTTACTTACATTGTAAGGGGAAGTGTGTATCTCTTTAATCCCCTTTATCTATTTCACTCATCCTCCTACACCTAAGATTTAAAAAAATTGATAAGTGCCCAGAGTTAGCAGCTAGGATATTCTCATGCGTACTCAGAGGGACTATGTATAGGGACAAACCTTTTAGAATATAATTAGGAGGTGTTTATTAAATTTAAATATATACTTTATCACCTGGAAATTCCACTTGTAGGATTTTATTCTGGAGACCTACTCATGAATGTGCACCATTGTTTAGAAATAGCAAAACTTGAGACCAAAAAAAAATGATTAAATAGGTTACTCTACACCCACACACTGGAGTACTGTGCAACTGGAATGAGGCAGAACAACTAAATACTTCACTTTTTCATGAAACACAGGACATAGTAACATGTATAGTATACTTCCATTTATATTTTTAACAAGTTTGTCTAGTGACCATGTACTGGGAAGTTTTGGGAGAGATTCCAGTAAATTGGTGATTGATGTTTATTCAGAGATAATAGTAGGATCTGAAGGAAGAGACAAATTCATTTCCACTGCATAATCTTTTGTTGTTGTTTTTACTTTTTTGCTATATGCATGTTATTTTCATGATTTTTAAATAATTTCAGGATTACCATTGCAAAAGAAAAGTTTCTCACATTGAATAAATTGATCTTTATAAAAAACTAAAAAAATAAAAGGAAAATTAAAATGATCAGACCTGGCTTTTCCCTTGTAATTGTGAACAGTGTGGTTATTATAGCCAAATCAGAAAAACAGAGCTCATGTTTTTCTTTGTCTTGCCCTCTTCTGCCTCAGTCTTTGCCATCTTCTTAAAAATAGCATCAGTACCCACCCAGCTGCCAAAGCCAAATAACAACAACAACAACAACAACTAGAAATCATCCTTGATTCCTGTCTTCCCTCATCTCCAAATCCAATACTTCTGACAACTCTTACCTCCAGACAGAGCCCAAATCCCTCCACATCTGTCCATCTATTGGCACCTAGTCCAGACCACCATCTGTTTTTTGCCTGAATACCTGTTTGCTTGCTTACTTCCGCTCTTGCTCTCGTATAGTCTATTCTTCCCACAGTATCAAAATGAACTCTAAAAATGCAAATGAGAGATCATCACCTCCTTTGTAAAACCCTAGTGACTTTCCATTGCACTTAGAATAAATCCAGATGCTTGCTCTGGCCTTACAGTTGCCTTTATCAGCTTGCTAGTGTCCCTGTCACTAGAGTCCCCTAACTGATTATCCTTCAGCTACACACCCAGCCTCTTTCTCACACACTTTACAGCATCCTTCCTACCTTAGGGTACTTTCAGGAGACACTTCCCAGTCTTTCCTGATACATTCATTTTTATCTCACTGGTCTCAGCTTGAAAATCTTCCCTCCAACATAGTCTTCCCAATAAACCCATCAAAAGAAGCTTCCATGTCAGACTCTGTCACATCGTACTGTTTTATTTTCTTCTTAGTGCTTAACATTACAGGAGAATCATGCCATTTTTAACACTGACATTTCACACTGACTGCTATTAACTGAAGTAGGTAATCTTAAATTCCAAGAATGTGCATTTTCCCCATGGGATACAAGAGAACATTTTCATTTTGAATGGAGGGATGAGGATAGCCCATAAACATTGTTATTGTTCTTAAATTGGCATTCAAGAAACAAGAAGGCACTCATCAAAGCTGTAAGATTTATTTTGTAGCAAGAGTAGCCTCAATCCATAAATCCTTGGAATGCTTCTTCTAGTTCATTGCTTTATCTCACAGCAGTTCATTTCAGACCAGATCTATCTGGAAAGTCTGGTCTTAGTCTGACTTAGTCTTTGATGAATTTGTCCTAATTGACACCTTTTCCCTTCCATTCTGGATTCCTCTATTTCTCAGAGATTCTTTTAATGACATCACCAAACCCCATCCTCAGTGACTTAAGAACACTAGTGTTTGGGGCCTAATTACTACACAGAACTTTCTGGGCCAGCACTGTACCCTTACTGCAATGTAAAGCTCAGAGTCCATTAGCCATAAGGTAAAAAAGGAAGGTATTTTTTCCTCTCTTTTTCGTTCTTCCTTTCTTTTTTATTTTTATTTCTTTAATTTTTTAATTAAAAAATTTAATATTTATATTTATTTTTGAGACAGAGGGAGACAGAGCATGAGTGGGGGAGGGGTAGAGAGAGAGGGAGACACAGAACCTGAAGCAGGCTCCAGGCTCTGAGCTGTCAGCACAGAGCCAACGTGGGGCTTGAATTCACAAACCATGAAATTATGACCTGAGCCTAAGTCGGACACTCAACCAACTGAGCAATCCAGGCGCCCCTCTAACTTTTTCTTATAGGTGAAATGGATGATTATCATTTTCAATTTCAAAGCACTATTTTGATGTTTTCATTTTAGCATTTTATAATGTTCTCTAAGAATTTACCAAAAGCTACAGTTTTTTGTGTCAGCACTCCTTTATTTCCTTAAAGGTAAAATAAGAATGATTGTATGGCCTCAAGATACTAGACTGATGTTTTCGTTTTTGCATTTTACATAGGTAGTGCACATTAAACAAAGATTTTTAAAAGCTACAGATATATCTGCCAACACTCATATATCTTCAATATTTCTTCTAGATAATAGGTAGTTTTACTACCAAAGCTCCTCCAACTATTTACTCAATATTTTGAAACATTTTTAAATTTCAGTATTAGCATCAGGAGGCTACCAAAAGTTCACACTATGTAAACTACCCACTTTGATTATTCTCACTTTGTAAAAGTTAGTGTTGTTATATGTTTCGGTATCTTTTTCCTATAACATAAAGAATCCTAATTGCTTGAATATATATGAACACGTGAGTTAAAGTGATGCATGAGAGTATCAACATATATAAAATATTTTAATTATGAATAATAAACCTTGCTTAAAGTAATTCCTGAATTTTGTAGGGAACATATTGATTACGGTAATGTTAGAAATGGACTTGCTGCTGAAATATATAAATAAAACAATCATCAAATTATTGTACCTGTATGAATATCTGTAGGGGTGGTGGGAGGAAGGCAGCAAAGAAACAGAATTGTATTTATTGTCTTTAGGTCTTATTCTCCGGTTAGGAAGATAAACTAAAGCATGTAAAAAGTTAAATAACAGAGAAGATGTCACAAGGCAGCAGATAGCTAATTATACACAGATGATCCTTTAGCACTGACTGCATTTATATAAGGATGTCATTGAGGGCCACACAGAACAGACGCGGATTTCAACCACAGTGGCTCCTGTTCTGTTGAGAAGGATGCCTGCCTTTATTGCTGAGTCTTCCTCAACCTTGTACTCTTCCTCCTTATTCTTACTCACCTCTTAGTTCTCTTGTCATAAGACAAGAGAATTTTTCCTAATCTTTATGTTCTTAAAACCTGAGTTGCCAAACTGTTTCATAACACAGTAGTCTACAGCCTCTAAACCATAAGTTGTAGGCAGAAGGCAGGGAAATGAGAATGAAGTAGTTTGATAGTTTTATTCTCCAGCATCTGTTCAGAGTAATCTCTGAATCTGTTTGTTCTTACCACAAGTTATGCATACTTGTTTGTGATAATTCTTTATGTAAAAGTTCAAAACCCAGAAAAACTACTATTTTAAATTATAAAGTGGTTTAATTGCCTACCTAGTTTCTTTTGGTTGGTTAGAGTTCTATTCGATGTTAAAAGAAGTAATTTGAATTTACCTAATGCCTCTTAAAAGAACACATTAATTATTGGCCCTGATCACCTAGACTCACCTATTTTCTTGAACTTTCTCACTGTTAACTCATCATTTGGGTATTTGAATAGTACTTGTAGCATTTAGCTACATTTTGCCAATACAGGCTCCTTAACTTAACATTTATTTTATTTATTTTCCTTTAAAAAAATCTATTGCCCACTCTGAAGTATGGTGATAACTAATTTATTAAGCATCAGAAAATGAATCTTTCCCAATTACTCTCAAGTAGTTTAATATCTGGAAAAAATACACAGCGAGGATCTGTTGAACTTGGTAATGAAATATCAATGTGCTTTATATACCATACTAGTCAGAGGAAGCTCACTTTCTTTCATAAAAATTTAATTAGACCCACTTGATTTCTTTGCTGAAGACCTCTGAAGAATGCCCAAAGGAAAAACAGAATGGTTCTCCAAAAACTGTTTTGCTTCTACTCAGGTGACTGGACAAAAATTTAATTGAGTTGCAGCTGATAACCCAGCCCTCCAAAATTTCAGAACAAACCATTTTGACCAGTAAGATGCTGGAAGGATAAGTAAATCTAATCAGTCTCCAGGTAAAGCCAGACCCTCCCATACATGCTCACTGAGAAACCCCATTAATTTTGTTCAACTCCAGGGGAGCCTGGGTGGCTCAGTCAGTTGAGCGTCTGACTCTTGATTTCAACTCAGGTCATGATCCCAGGGTTGTGGGCCCGAGCCCTGAGTCAGACTCCATGTGCTGATGGAGTGAGCTTGATGCTTGAGATTCTGTCTCCCTCTGTCTCTCTCCCCCTGTCACAGTCTCTTGCTCCATCTAAAAATAAAAAAAGAAAGAAAAAGAAAAAAAGTATTTCAACTCCAAAGTCAGGTTGTTCTTTAGTAAATTGAGGATTTTTATTTCAATGATCCTTTTCTAAGCCTGTATTCCAGATGAAATCATTATCATTCCCCAAACTCTTGCTTATAAATACTGTGCTTACAGAGAAAAGTTATCTGAAATTTGAAAATAAGGCAAAAAGGTTGGTATGCTATCATGTCATGTTAGGGTAAAAGATTATCTAGAGGATGGTATTGAATTCAAAGCACTACGTACTATTGATTAAAGGTCCTAGAGTTAGTGAGGTTACATGTTCAATTGTAGAATTTTGATGAAATATAGATTTTGTAGAGATGCAAATATTTTGTCTGGTTGAAAAGATAATCCAAGAGTTACCATTTATGATGCTGTTGTACATGACCTAGCGTTGTGGGTAGACTAGAGGGGCTCTCCTAGCATTGCCTAAAAACAACCAGTTTCTCAAATGCTCCTTGATTGTTTTGTTATCTTACTGGTTCCTTTATTGAGTTCAATAAAATATTTGTCATCTGAAAAAACAGAAAATCTTAGCCTGTTTCCTATAGTGTTTCATGTTTACGTTGTACATGTGCCACGCTGTCAATAAATTATGGTCGACTTACTGGCTCATTCTTACTTGACTTTGGCAAGATGTACCCCCAGAGGACTTATGTTTTAACCTGTTGAGCAAAATCATTTAATATTATCCTCTTATACTTCAGAATTTCTGCCAAAAACTAATGTTAGTTTTGGCATAACTGATAGTGAACTGTTCTTTCCCAATAGTAATTGTTCCATAGCTTCTGCTGTACCTTAAGATCAATGGTGGCAGACTTGTAGCTTTCATGGGCCACATAAAATTTCCCTAATAATTGAGAGGCTGGCTTTAGGTTGCCAGTGTCTTTATTGTTTATAAAAAAAAATACCAAAACAGAACCCTGCCTATTATCATCATTATTTTATTGAAAAAGGAAAAGCTTAACATCACAAAAGTGAGAAGGACATTAAAGTGGAATAAAAGACAATCATTTAAATTGAATAAAATTTAGCTTTCATAATAATTTACTGCCCTGTCCTTATTTTTCTCATTTCACCATACCTCAGCTCTTAGAAATCACAACTTCAGATTACTTCAAGTTTGTGGTAGAAAACTTGTATCCAGACTAGAAAGGATATTTTTTTCTTAAATTGTCTGTAAAAGGGCTTGTATGTGGTAACTCTAAATATAGGATTTTATTATTTAGCTACAAGTTAGGGGTAGGAGCCAAAGACGTAGACCCTTCATATTTTTTAAATTTCATTAAATGAAGCATATATTAAATACCTTTGTTTCTTGGCACTGACCTAGACTTTGGAATTAGACTTTGGGTGCTTTATGAATAAAGCCTCTTAGAATCTAGAAGGGAGCAATCCTGGCCTTCCTGGTTACAGAAAGAGACTGAAGAACAGAATTTGAAGAATTAAAAGCCTGGAATCTGCACTGATTTCATTTATCTTGATCCATAGATGATCCATAGACCCATAGAATGAAAGGCAAATAAATAAACATAGCCAAATTTCACTGTATTATGAAACTGTATCTACTGTATTATGGATTAGATCTTAATGGATCTTAAATGATGTCTTAGAATGATGATATCTGTTAAACCCTTACAGTAATGAAACTGTTGTTTCTAAATCTCTGGCAAACTAATATTAGTTGCCACTTCTGAAGATGGAATATAGTATCCCCTATTCCATCCTGAGGTTTATTAGAAAAGTGTCTGGCTATAAATGTTTATTTGTGGTTCCTCCATCCCCAGCTTTAAAGGACTTGATATAATGATTTACAGCAGATGAATTTAAGATACCCCAAGAGCTCTAGAGACTACCAAATGTGGCAAGATATAATAGGTCCACACTTTTAAGAAATAACTCTGTAAACAGTAGACATTTATGCTTCCAGTACGTATTCCCAAATCCATCTTCATTATCGGTTTCGACAATTAAATTAACATCTCCCAGCTGGAATCTGTGTAGACATTTTTGCGTGAAAATTAGTTAGCTTTAAAAAGAACTAGACCTACCACCAAATTATTTATAGTGACAAAAGTAAAATGAAAATAAAGTGGTTTCAATGTCTATCAATAAATGTATGTTTAAATAGATTAGAGTATAACTGACCCTCAAACAACATGGGTTTGACCTGCATGGGTCTATGTATATGTGGATCTTTTTCCAATAAATACAGTATTGTAAATGTATTTTCTCCTTATGATTTTCTTAACATTTCCTTGTCTCTAGCTAACTTTATCACAAGTAAACAGTGTATAATACACATAACATACAAAATATATTAATTAACTGCTTATATTATCAATAAGACTTCCAGTCAATAGTAGGCTATTAGTAGTTACATTTTAGAGGAGTCAAAAGTTATACATGGATTTTCAACTGCACAAGAGGTCAACCTAACCCCTGTGTTGTTAGAGGTTCACCTATATATCCATTCAGTCAGGTACTATTCACTCAAAAACAATGTACATTGATGGGTATGGGAAAAGTCCATGAAGAATGTGATGTATGTTTAAAAGAACATGTAGAATATGATTTTTTTAAGTACAGTAAAGTAAATGTATGTGCATACTCACACATCCTAAATGCACTACAATGCTTTCTAATCAGTATTACTAGCCTTTTAGGAGTGTTCCCCAAACCTAATGATAGGTTGCCCCAGTTTACCCAATAAGTGGGTAGAAACTGCATTCAACTTATTTGCAATCTCTTGATAATGTTTAGCAAGGAGATCTTACTGAAAGGACAGCTGGAAAACAGAATTTTAGCATCTTTGGACATGTGGAGCAGATTATTTATGGAACTAGAGAGGCCTTCTCATCATTTACATTTTTTTAATTTTTTTAAATGTTTTATTTATTTTTGAGAGAGAGAGAGAGAGAGATAACTAGCAAGGGAGGCACAGAGAGGGAGGGAGACACAGAATCCGAAGCAGGCTCCAGACTCTGAGCCGTCAGCACAGAGCCCACCGCAGGGCTCGAACCCATGAACCATGAGATCATGACCTGAGCCAAGTCAGATGCCCTACCGACTGAGCCACCCAGGCGCCCCTCACCATTTATATTTTTTGCAAACCCCAACCTCTGCTCCAATCCTACATAGTCAAATACAAGGACAGCAATATTGACAGTCAGAATAAACTAAAATAATAAGTATTTAGTTTTAATTCTGTCAAAAGTAACTACCCATAAGAGGGAACAAGGTGGCTAATTTTAAAACATTGTTTTGGTCTTTGGTTAAGAAATTTAATGTGCATATTCTTTGGAGATTTAACCCACATGCTGCTGTTCAGAGGCAGTAAAGCATGAATAGTGAGTTAATTCAATCAAATGGCTGCCCTTTATTAGCCATCATTTCCCTGTGGGTAGCCTTGAGGGAAGTAGTCCTCCCCAGCTGAATTTTGTATGGATGAACTATAGTAGAACCTTGCCTAGTCCTAGAATGCCAGTCCCCTGGGATTATTAGTCCAACTCTCAGTGAGGTCTTAGATGACAAACTTGAAAGATCAGCATTGTGTGAATCTGTTCAGGAAGGAGGCATTTGTAATAAGTGAAGCTGAAATTGCTTAATCTCAAAATCAATTAGCTTTGGGAATACAGTTAAATGAAACAATCGTTCATGAACTTTTCTAATTATTCTTTCCTAATTTGTGCTAAAATCCAAAAGGAATAATATTGGATTATCTGCTCTTTTGAATTAAATATCCCTGTGTGCCTCTCTATTTGCATGCATAAGTAACGCTTTACCATAATATACAGAATGTGGGGAATTTTTTTTCTTCCAAAACTTGCTAACTCCATAGCCCAGAGGAATAACCCATATTCTGGACTTTGAACTTGAAGGGCATTTGTTTACTGATCAGCTAATCAGAAATTATTCAGGCAAGAATCCTCAAGACAATAGTTTATTGGCCCATTTCCCATTGTGTATAGAACAGCAAGCAGTAAGGAAGAGTAGATTGAAAGTCATAGCTAATCAAGACTGTATAACTATGTAATGCTTTGTTTATATATTCATCTGGCAATTTTTTAGAATCATCTCAGTTCTGTAAATGCTTTATTTGTTTCATTTGATTATAGTAAATAGCCAAATGTATTTTTTTAATGATCTAAACTATATCTGGGCAAACATATCACTTTGGGTACCTCAATTTAAGATTATTTTGAAGAGATATACCATCAATCCAGAACAACCCTCCAGCTACTTGATTCATTACAAGCTCTAGGAGGAGTCAGCAGCACTCCCTGGGATTCAAGTGTGAATAGATTAGCAATATTAGAATGGTAGTTCCTTTCTCTGGATATTAGCCATTCCTAGGAGAGAGGGGAAAAAAGCATAAGGTCCACTGCTTATGAGAGCTATGAGGTCAGTAAATAATTATACCTTCTTGTTTTTTATTGCAATAGGGTGTGGGAGTATATTAACACTGCTTAATAAACTACACTCAAGTTGTACTCTCTAAAACAACAGAATAGTATTTCACATTTTCAAAATCATAGTGACTCAGCTTTTAAAGACATGTTTCTAGTTGTGATTGCCAAAATCAGTTATTTTTTGTTGTGATGTTTTATCTTTAAGGAATTATTACCTTTGTAGAATACTGAAAATTTTAATAAAAAAGAATTTTTTTCAATACATTGAAAGATATGTATTAAATAATACTCCAATTTAAAATAGAAGAACTGGGGCTTGGAAGAAACAGAAGTAAGTGAAATTAGAGTAGTACAAAAGTTTGAAGTTCTGTTCCAGGATTCTTTGAACCACATACTTGGCAGCTTCCCAAATCACGTTAATTGCCTCTTTGTGTATACATTTCCATATGCTGACTCATCTTTTGGCTTATAATGGTTATAATGCAATCATTATAACAAGATTGGGAATATTTAACTATTCTTCCCTTTTATGCCTACCTGATGGAACTAATAGTTTCTGAACACAAACTGTTATTTTGTTTTTAAATATTTTTCTAAAGTATTATTAGTGTTTAGAAAATAGATAAAGATAAAATAAAGAACACCATGACTGCCTTTAAAATACTGTGATAACAGAACTGAAATTAAAGACATTTTAAATCCCCTACTCTCTCAGATGAGACTGATCTTGACCCAGAGGTCTAGAAAGCTTTAGTGTTTGGAATCATGGGATGCCCAGAGTATCCTGACCCCAGATCAAAGGAGCAGAACTCTCTCTGCACGCATTTTCCTTTGTCATAAACCCACCATTTTGATGCCAAATGCTCAACGTTTGTATATATCAGTTTAGAAATTAGAGCCATATAAATATATTGATTCCTCAATAGACTTAAAATTTAGAGACCTTAGAAATCATTCTATGAGTGTCCAAAACTGGTTCTGATTCAGTACACACTTGCGGTACAAACAGGCAGCCATTTCCCCCAGTACACACATTTTTTAGCCGTTATGGCTTATGTTGTGTGCCCCACACTCTTCCCCAGACCAATCTCTAGTCATTGCAGGTTTGCCTAAGAAAAGGTAAGTGATCTTATTAAATATCTAGATAAAACGATACTCTCTCTGACTTCTTGAAATCCTTCTCTCACTTATATTAAACAGCTAGCACAACTATTGATCTTACAGTTTTACTGAAATACATTAATTCTGTAGGTTGAAAGAATAGTAATCAAAGCCATTCTTTCATATAAACATACCATGTATTCTAAACCCAGCTTTCTTCCTGTTAGCGTGACATATCCTTTGCTAATGCTTTTACTGTTCTTGCTTCCTATATAATTAAACAGTGATAGAGAAGTGTGCTGATTTCCTTCTGATATGAATGTGCAAAGGAGAAAGAGGGAATATATATAATCCTTTTTAAATCTTAACTTTTTTTAACATATTGAAATTTTTTCAGTGTGTCTCTGATTTTCTCTTAACCACATTAATAGCAGGGAACAAACACATGGAAACAAAAGTAATTTGAATTTTAGATTAGTACATATATACTACTTGAGTTTCCCAGGTGAGAGTGCTGCCACACCCTCATACCCTGAACTGAAAAGAACCAGTCTTTGAAGATCTGGAAACTGGGCTGCATTCCTAGCACATTGTCTTTCTCCCCCTCTAGGACAAAGTCCTCATTCCCTCTTACCTTGATATTGTGGCTTTGATTTTAGTAGTTTCTATAGAACATAGAAACTTTTGCTTTTGCTTCATTAGGCTTATTGACTCTGGTCAGTGATGGAATGGTTGGAATTTAAAAACATATGACAACAAACTAATGACCAATTACTATGTGCACTTGCCATATGTTAATAAAATTTGAAAGTAGTTGTTCATCCTATTTGGATGATTGGCTATTGCTTTCATCTAAGCCAGCTATGAAAATAGAAACCGACTTACATTCCTAGAACTTAATAAATGTAAAGCATTTTTAAAAATAAATAAATGTGTGATTTTCAGAACTCTTTTATTTCTGTTTACTTTTTTATTATGTTTACTATAAACCTGTGTTAGAAGATAAAATCTAGGTTTTGCTCTAAAAAGAAACAGAGCAGGGAGGAAATCTAGGGGACACCAAGAGCAGTATTCAGATGGAGTCAACTTGGGGAGGGAGGAAAGTGAGAAATCCATAAGCCTCCAAGACCTGGCCCAGATTGAACTTCGTAGCCTTCTCTTCCCTTCCCTCTACTCACCAGTATCAGGAGCTTCTTCCAGTTCCTGGCTAGCCCTTCTGTGTGCTCTCAATATGTGGATGCTCCCTCTCACCATTCTTCCTCACTAAATCTTATTCATTCTTCAAGAATCACTGGGGAGTCTCCTGCTTAAGAAGTCTTCTGTGCCCCTCTGCCATGTAGGATTATATGTCCTGGCTCTCAGGTCTCAGAGACCTTTTCACACATCTATCCTGGCACTTACCATATTTAATTGGAATTATCTATGCCTAGGTCATTCTCTCATATTATACTATAAGGTCTTTAAGGAAAGAGTGATCATAATCATCCTTTAACCCAATGCCATACATAGTCCCTGGCAAATGGTAGGCATGTAATAAATCCACATTTGAACAACAACCAAAACGTGGGTTTTCAGCTTTCTCCAAGGGGATTTATTGGTAAAATCCTTGACTTGACTCTTTATTTCAAATATCATGTAAGTCTTGACGTTTTAAATGGTGCCGCAAAAATACACTGTGCCCAAGAGTCTGACCGTGTCTCCAAAGTTATTTTATGTGTATTTGTGTGTATGTATATTTAGGATTAACTCTTTTTAGAAACAATTTCTCCCAGATGAGCCATGAGGCAATAATTTTGGGAGCTCATGCCTTTTGACCTCTTTCAGATTTGAATTTCATAATTGTGTTGAAACTAGATTAAATGGGTCAGAGAATAAGTGAGTGCTCTGGAAAATATACTTAGAAAATAAGTAAAATAGTGTAAGGGAAAACAAAAGAAAGAAAGTGGTAAGTGGAGGGAGGGTTTGGGGAAAGATTCAGTGAGTTTATAATGAATTAATGAAATGTATATCAAAGAAAAACTTTAAATATAATGTGAATGTCTATAATAGTCCATGGAATCTCAGGCTGAAATTAATTAAAATGTTGGAAGGCTTGGGGCGCCTGGGTGGCGCAGTCGGTTAAGTGTCCGACTTCAGCCAGGTCACGATCTCGCGGTCCGTGAGTTCGAGCCCCGCGTCAGGCTCTGGGCTGATGGCTCGGAGCCTGGAGCCTGTTTCCGATTCTGTGTCTCCCTCTCTCTCTGCCCCTCCCCCGTTCATGCTCTGTCTCTCTCTGTCCCAAAAATAAATAAAAAACGTTGAAAAAAAAATTAAAAAAAAAAATGTTGGAAGGCTTTATGTGGGATTTGGGATATGTTTATATTCCACTTGGAATGGGTATGTATCTCTATATGGCACCTGTTCCTTCCAAAATATTTGTCTGTTCATCAACAGCAAGGACATAGCAACTTTTTTCTGACTGAAGTCTACATTGATTTTCAGTTTGTAGATAAGAGTCAAAGCCTGAAACCAATAGCCAAAGCCAACAATGCTGGATATTTTTAAATATCCAGAGTGGACTATCAGCTGAGATGCCATTATTCAAAAGCTGTCTCTTTCACTTCTGTTATTTAGAGCTGCAAAAATTGGCATTAGTCTGACCCATAACTCTTCAATCTCCTCTCTTCTTTAGTGGGATTGGAAGGAACTGGCCCTGGGCCTCAGGAGGCAGCAGTATTTTGGCAGAATTCGGAACTCTGCATTTGGAGTTTCTACACTTGAGCCACTTATCAGGAAACCCCATCTTTGCTGAAAAGGTGAGATCCTCCAATATACCTTGCATTGCAAAGCTGCACTTGTGAGAAACAATATCCTCTCCTGGACGATTTAGTAATTTTGGATGTGGAAAAGAACAACCAAGTTTAATATAGTTCTTTATGATGTTTTGTTACACGCGGCATTTCATTTTACCAAACAGTAATCCTGCAGCCTTTTTATGGGATCTTCTAACTCTGTGTGAGGCAGCCTGTGATACATGTCTGCTTCTCTACACCTCAAGCAAGTCTCTTCACCTCTCTGAATTTTTTCCTTATCTAAAAATATATAGGTGTTGTGTGGGACTGTATGAACCACGTATGTGACTTTTTAAACTCAAAATAGAAATTAAATTTGAGGTAGCAATTGAATCTATTTCTAATTTGCAAGAAACAAACCCATAGATATTTGGGTAAATTTATATTCAGCCCAACACTTCTGCCCTAAGCTTTCACCCCATCTCTCAGCTCCCCTTTACAGCAAGATTCCTTGGGAGGGTTGTCTCTGTTATCCCCTCTTCTTGTGTCCCACTATCTTGAACACTTTCCAGTCAGCTTTTCTCCCTGCCACACCCATCTCAGTGACCAGTGAGCTCCACATTACCAGGTCTGGTGATTATTCTCACCTCCCAATGTCATCACCCTCTCGGCATCTGATGCACTTGGTCACTTCTCCATGAGACACTGATGGGGCTGCAGGCTTATGGTGCTGTCCTTGTTTGCCTCCTTCCTCAGTGGAGTGCTCCTTCTCAGCCTCCTTTGTTGGATCTTCCTCAGCATCCCAATCTCTAAATATCCAAAAGCCCCAGGACTCAAGCCTAGGCCTTTTTATGTTCACTCTCTACATTATTTCATCCAGTCTCATGGGTCTACATGCTATCTATGTGCTGTTGACTCCAAATTTGTAATTCCAGTCCCAACATGTCCCAGACTCTCTCTCCAGCATTTCCACTGAAAGATCTAAAAGAGAGCTACTACTTAAAAAATGCCTCAGACTCAACCCCCAGACCTGTTTCTACCTCAGTCTCCACTATCTGAATAAATGAACCCCTCCGTTTACCCAGTGGCTCAGACCACTAATCGGAGGTCATCCAGGCTCAGGCTCCTCTCTTTTTGATAGACCTTAGGTCGAATCCATCAGGAAATGATTTGGCCCTGTTCTGTGACTCTGCTGCTACCCTGTTCCAGGGATCTGTCTTCTCTCACCTGAACTCCGCCGTACCCTCAGTCACGCCCATCCTGCAAGAGCACCAGACTTAAATGGCTTCCCATCACGCTCGAAATAAAATAAGCCCTCATTTTGGCCCACAAGGCTTGCATGTGGCCCTGGTTACCTTTCTCCTCTGCTTTCTGACATTCTCCCCTTTGCTTCCTCACCTCCAGCCTTGGTGGTCTTGCCAAACCCACTTTCTCCTCAGGGCATTTGTACTTGCACCTCCCTCTGCCTAGGTTGCTCTTCCTCCAACTTTCCGCATGGTTGTTCATTTGATTCTTTAAGTTCCTGCTCAAATCCCCTCATGTCAGCCTCCCCGGCCACCCCTGACTCAGCGTGCAGCCTCACCACCTCACATCAGTCTGTCTCACTGCTCTCTATAATTTTTTCACAGCCTTTATCGCCACCTTGACATATTTATGTGTTTATTATCTGTCTCCTCCCACAAGAATGCAAACTCCAAGAGGGTAATGACTTTGTTTATCCACTGATATATCCCTAGTTCCTTCTATGGTGTCTGGCAGATCAGTGTGACTGTATTCACTTACTGAGATTATTTTTGTAAGCCAGTGGCGACTGTCTTTGTTCTAATTCTAAATTCTTTCCTAACATGGAAAAATGTAATGAAGAAAGAGAAGAATGGCACCAAAATTGTTTTTTTAGATTTTCATAGTAACATTTCATTTTCTGTTGTAGGTAATGAATATTCGAACAGTGCTGAACAACCTGGAAAAACCACAAGGCCTTTATCCTAACTATCTGAATCCCAGTAGTGGACAGTGGGGTCAATGTAAGTCAAAAGATTAGACTTGTTTTAGCTGTTTATGGTATCCAGCACTGTTCTAGTAACAGAGAGAAGGAGCACAAAAAAGCACAAATCTTTTTGAGGAATGTTTCGAAAAGGGGAAAGTGGGCATGGTTCCTTTCATGAGTCTCTTGTAAGACAGGCTGTGTTACCAGGGAACTAGGTGGCTTATTTTTCCTGGGTAACTGTGAGCATGATGACATTGTAAGCACATTTAAATTATTAATCAGGAAGGGAAGATCTGATCAGGTTGTGTGGGGATGTTAGCCTATAACAAGCTGGTCATGTGGATAGAAGAAAAAATTGTTCCTTTGTGCTATTAACTATTAGCGTTTTGTACAAGAGTAGTCGGATCATTCTACTTTGTAGCGTTTTCTTTTTTTCTTTTTTGGCTACAAGATGAGAGAGGAACCTGAATCTTTAAGGGTTAGGAAATTGAAAGAGCAAACAGGGTGTTTTCTCTACTTAATTTTAAGCCAGCAGATAAAGGTTTCTTCCCAGTAGAATTATCTTCAGATTAGGAGAAAGTATTATGCAAGAAGCCTTCACTTCAGATCCCTTAAGGACTTTGATCAGTGTTATGAAGATTCAGAGTAGTTGAAAGAAATGTTCTTAAGTTGATTTGGAGAAAAAAACCTGGTAGATTAACGCAGCAACTAAGAGCAAGTGCAGAATACTAAGTGAGGTGTCTAACTGTGCTGGGGATATTAGCAATGCCTTACAATTTAATTCTAATTTGAGTATTTTCTTTATATTGAAAATTAGATTCTTAGATGATTGTGCCTCACCCTTACTTTAGAAGTACTTTTCTCAAAGAATAATTTAGTAGGGGAAAAAATGTGCTAAAGTCTGTGTTTGTAATGCCTATGGAAGACAGGCATCTCAATGCTGTTGAGACCACAAGACCATAATCATGGTTGCCACTTAACCTAAGTGTGGTCTACATATACTGGACCTTTCAGGAGGTCCACAAGGTCAGAGCTATTTTTATATTAATACTAAGGCTTTCTGCCACCTTCACTGTGCTGATATTTGCACTTCTGTTGCAAGAGCAACGGTGGGTAAAACTGAAGCCACAGAGAGAACCATGGTAGAGGAGCCAGAGAGTACTAATCATTGTATTCCTCATCGACAATAAGAAATAAAAATATGCCAGAGGCACTTATGAATAGTTTTAAGGAAAAAAATTACCTGTTAAGTTTATTTATTTATTTTGAAAGAGACGGAGACAGTGCAAGTGGGGGAGGGGCAGAGAGAGTGGGAGACAGAGAATCCCAAGCAGGCCCGTCACTGTCAGCACAGAACCCATGGGGGACTTGAACTCATGAACCGTGAGATCATGACCTGAGCCGAAATCACAAGTCAAAAAAAAAAATTATTGAGTCTGGTAAATCTCAGCCATTGAGTACACTTCTTTGCTGCATAATAGAAAATAGCGTTTGCCGCATAGAAAAGCACTCGTGTGATTGTTCGAGTTGCAGACTGCACCAGCCATCGATTGCTCCGTGCAGTACCATTTTTACTTGAAAGAACAACTGAAGACACGCTTTGGTTGTTCAGAATTGGGTAACTCGTAGACATGTTCTCAAAAACGAGCCTGTCACTTCAAAGAAAAGTGATGGTGTCGGTGCCATGACAGAATTTGAGTTTCTAAATGAAAATTAGAATTTCAGGAAATGTGTATATGCCGCCATGACCTTGATGCCTTTAACCAATCCTTAGAGACATTTATGATGAGATTGGTGTTCATATTAATAAATACAGTTTTTGGATACCGTATAGTGAAATGTGCAGCATTCAGAAGATCCACATAATTCAGTGAACCAGTATTTTCCAAATGACTAATACATGCAATTAAACAATCATGTCAGAAAGAAGATCCATTCAAAGTGCAAGATAGACCAATGGATTTTAATGTAACAGTACAAAAATTCATTGATGTGATTTCTAATTCCACCTTACAACCAACCTTTAAAACCTTTTTAACCTTTGGGGCACCTGGGTGGCTCAGTTAAGCGTCCAACTTCGGCTCAGGTCATGATCTCACGGTTTGTGAGTTCAAGCCCCACATCAGGATCTGTGCTGACAGCTGGGGGCCTGGAGCCTGCTCCGGATTCTGTATCTCCCTCTCTCTCTGCTCCTCCCTGCTTACACACTCTCTCTCTCAAAAATAAATAAAGATTAAAAAAAATTTTTTTTTGACATTTTTAACCTTTAAAAAACAATTTGTCAAGTTTTATTTTAGTATCAAAGAAAAATGTCCTTACTTATCTAGAAAGATTCTTTAAATACCTTTCCCTTTTCCAACTATGTAACTGTGTGAGGCTGAACTTTCTTTGTGTATTTCCACCAGAATGACATACAGTAGTGGACTGAATATACAGCAGATATGAAAATCCAGCTGTCTTCTGGTATAGCAAAAATTTAAAAGATTTTCAAAAATGTAAATCAGTGTCAGTATTTTCACTGATTTTTTTCTTTTGTAAAATATAACATGTTTATGAAAAAATCTTTGTTAATATAATGGTTGTATTATTATTTTAAATGAATAAAATATTTTTAATTTAAATATTTTAAATCTAGTTTCCAATATGGTAGATATTTATAGATATTACATAAACAAGTTATTTGGAGTATTTCTTAATTTTTAAGAGTGTATGGTGCGCCTGGGTGGCTCAGTCGGTTAAGCGTCCGACTTCAGCTCAGGTCACGATCTCGCGGTCCGTGAGTTTGAGCCCCGCGTTGGGCTCTGGGCTGATGGCTCAGAGCCTGGAGCCTGCTTCCAATTCTGTGTCTCCCTCTCTCTGCCCCTCCCCTGTTCATGCTCTGTCTCTCTCTGTCTCGAAAATAAATTAAAAAAAAAAAAAGTTAAAAAAAAAATTTAAAGAGTGTAAAAGGGTGCTGAGACTAAAAGTTTGAGGACCAGTAGAGTATTTGAAATAAAATAGAATTTGAGTTGCTTTCTGAGTACAAGGACCAGAGAAGATTCTCTAAAAGGACAGGTAGTTTTAGCATTTTCCTTCTCATGAATGATTTTAAAAATTGAAAAAAAAAAAATTATCTTTGATTGACTCTTTTCTTCCTGTGATTTAGAAGCCACTGTGAAGAGGGACAAAAAGTATCAGTTGTACTGGAATATTCCAGCTTCACCTTCTGCGTTACCAGTATATTGTGTATTTGGCCATGTTTCCCGGTACAAAGGGCCCTTTATATTTGGATTGCTTATGGGCCAATTTCCTGATGGCAAACAAATAGGGTTGATGAGTCTCATGTCCGTTTCGCCTCCTGCACCTCCATCCTGTGTTCCAGCCACAAGGGAGACCAATTTGTTTTTTTCATTCTTTAATCAAGGCCTGCTTGGGCATATCCAGGTCCTGGTTTGTGCTGTTTCCTCAGCCCTTTACCTCTCTTCTGACTTTGCCAACATCCAACTCAATTGCCCTTTCTTCTGGGGGACCTTCTTCTTCAAGACCCTGGTTGTAATTTGTTAGCACCCACTTGCCTTCTACTCACCCTCTTCTTCCCCTGCCCCAACACTTTGAGTGCTTTCCTATCATTGTCTTTTTCAAAATGATTTGTATACATCCCTGTTCCTAGGGACCCAGAACTTTTGAGGCCAGTGACTTTGCCTTAGTGATGTTTGTTAGCCCAGCACACTATATCTTGCACCTAGTAGGTGTTTGCTTACTTGAATTTTGTGAATCCTCATGCACTGTGTATCCAGTCTGTCTTTCTGTCTCTGCTTTTAATAATGGTTCTATTTATTCTCCTTTAACAGTTGTCCCTGCTCCTCAGTTGTGGCTGAGAGACAGCATCAGGTCCTGGTCACTGATAATATGAAGAGATCTTGCAACTGTTGAGGCCAGTTGGGACTCTGTGTCTATAGGCGGAAAATTATCATTCTCTCTTGATTAATATACATATAGTGTCACTTGCATCATTGGGGGAATGCTTTGAGAAGTTCAGATTCAGATGAAGTGTACAAATTATTAAACATTAAAGATACTGAGTACTTAATCCTTTTTGTCTTGATTCTTTTGCTACTCGTTTTATCTCTTTAAGTATTATGAATCCTTTTATGGGACCTATTCCTCTCAGGAAGGAAAGAGTAAATTGCCTTCCATAGAGAAGAGCATAATATTTGAGTGACCGTAGTACACATTACGTTTAGAACATTTGGGAATAAAAATACCATATATGTTCTTTCTAGAAGTGGGCGGTCCCTTCCTGCTGATAAAATCGAGCATGTTCTGTCCCACACCCACTAAATATTTACACAGAATTCTGTTGCCAACACAAACAGTCCTCCAGACTGGGGGAAACTTAGTGAGTGATATTCTAAGTTATCAAAAAAGCTTGCTCTTGTTTCTCCTCTATGTTCCTTTATTTTGATTCTTTCCAAATATGAAAAATCTATAGGCAGGAAATAAAAATATAGAAAATTATCTGGTGTTTACCAAAATTAATTAAAGCAAATATATTGTTATGTAACCCTTTTTCCTTTTTTAAAAATCATCAAATGCCCAAACTTGCTTCTTCCGTCCATTATAGAATCATAACCCAAGGGGGAAGAAAATGAAGCTGCTTCTGGCTGTTAGCTTTCAACTCTCAGTGCTTGAACTCTGAAGGGCATGTCTGGATCATGGCCATCATTTCCTATTACTTCATCTAGACCTTGTTATTTTGACAGTAACCAGACAGTGATTTGCTTTACCATGCATCACTTGCATTTGTCTCCTGCAATCATGTTTATAACAACAGGGCTTGTTATTGATGAGATAGTACTTAGTGTATTTAGTTTGTAAATGTCAGAGGTTTCTGTGGTAATTTATTTAGGAAATTGCAAAGGTCACTTCAAACACTGCTGTTTCAAGAATCAGCCTTACTATTGTAAAAACACTAATGTTTACATCAAAATTAAAACTGTAAATCTGGACATTCTTACAATAATAAAAATCACATATTTCACTACTTACAAATATAGCCCTGATTGGGTATAGTCCTTACAAGAATTTTGCTTTGTTCATCAATTGTTTACTGAGTACCCGCTATATGCAAGCTACTTTCAGGGGCTGATAATGGACCAGGCAACATGGTGGATCTAGTCCCTGTCCTCCTGGATCATGATCTTGTAGAGAAGACAGAGAAGAGGGGCGCCTGGGTGGCGCAGTCGGTTAAGCGTCCGACTTCAGCCAGGTCACGATCTCGCGGTCCGTGAGTTCGAGCCCCGCGTCAGGCTCTGGGCTGATGGCTCGGAACCTGGAGCCTGTTTCCGATTCTGTGTCTCCCTCTCTCTCTGCCCCTCCCCCGTTCATGCTCTGTCTCTCTCTGTCCCAAAAATAAAAAATAAAAAACGTTGAAAAAAAAAAATTAAAAAAAAAAAAAAAAAAGAAGACAGAGAAGAAATTCCACCATCTTTTGAAATTGCCAAGTGTAGTAAACACGTGTTATCAAAAAGTGTATAGTGAGGGAACCCAGTGGGTGAGGGTCAGGGAAAGAAAGCATCTTTGAGGAAGCAACATTTGATCCTAGACATGAAATATGAGTAAGAGTTACTACTGAAAGGGAAAGGAGTCAGGGAACGCACATCAGGCCCAGAGAACAACGCCTTTAGAATTCCTGCAGTAGAGCCTGCTGGTTTCAAGGGAACAAAAGAAGAGCCATATGGCAAGAGGATAGAAAGCAATCAGAGCAGAATTGATGGTAATATGGGGAAGATGGAGACCACGCAGGGCCTCTCAGTCTCCGAAGACCCAGGATTTGAGTCTTTGCCATTGAAGGCTTCCAATTAGGGATGATCCAGTTCACATGTCAAAAGGGTTATTCTGGTATTAATGGGGGAATAGTTTGGAGTGGCACTACCATTAGAACTCGGTGTGATGATGGAAATGTTCTGTATCTTTCCTGTGCAGTACAGTAACCAAGGACCACATGTAGCTGTTGGGCACGAGTATGGCTGAGGAACTGAATTATTTTCTTTTCTTTTAATTAATTTAAATGTAAACAGCTGCATGCTATCGGAGTAAAACGGGCCAAATAATTGGGCACTGAAGCCTTGGAAGCAGGGGCTATTGGTAGCTTCATCCAGGATCATATTGGTGAGGACAGAGTAGTGGATGGATTCAGGAAATATATAAGAGGTGAAATTAGTAGAGTTCAGTAGCTCACTGGATATAGGGAAGAGAGAGAGAAGTGAAGAATGACTCTCTGATGTCTAACTTGCACAGTTGGGAGGATGATGGTGCCATGTTAGTGAGACGGGCACCAACGGCAGAAGGTAAGGTTGAGAAGGACAAGAGAATAAATTCAGTTTTAACCTGTTTAATCCTGTCCCCACATAAGCCTCCAAGTGGAGTTGTTAGGTAGGTGTTAGGAGAAAATTGTCTTGTTAGCTGTGTAAAAACGGGTTCACTTTTATATGACAAAGTCAACACAGAGGTCTTATTTTAAAAAATAGTTATGTTGGGGTGCCTGAGTGGCTCAGCCGATTAAGCATCCAACTTTGGCTCGGGTCATGATCTTATGGTTTGTGAGTTTAAGCCCTGCGCTGAGCTCTGTACTGACAGCTCGGAGCCTGGAGCCTGCTTCGGATTCTGCGTCTCCCTCTCTCTCTGCCCCTCCCCCACTCTCGTCTGTCTCTGTCTCTCTCTCTCTCTCTCTCACTCAGAAATAAACATTTAAAAAATTTTTAAAATAGTTATGTAAACTAGGTTTGAGTTATGAAACTTAAAATGCATATTTCCAAAATAAGACTGTTTTATTAGTGCTCAAATTCTCTATGAATTCTAGAAATGATATTTCAAATAGATTATGTCTCTGTTTTTGTAGGTAGATATGCTTGAAAAATTAAAGTATTAATTCAAGCAGTAGGCAAAAGAATACATTCAGTGTCACAAGGTAGAGAGCAAGAAGTTCCAAGTGCGAGACCGTGCATGGGCTGTGGAGTCAGATGGCACTTACCAGTGATGCAATCTCATTTAGCCTCACTAAGCCTTAATTTTTTTCACTTTTAATGAGGATACTTACCCTATAAGTTACAAAATTGTGGTACTATATGTAGTAGATGTGGCATAATAAGTGGCAGTAGGGGAGGATTGTAGGAATGGAGTGTTAGGAAGAACGTCTCCTGCCCTGTCTTCTTTGTTACTGGCCTCCCTCAAAGGATTTTGACCTTATAGGTTGAAAACACTAGAAACTTTATCTAATCATCATCATAATCATCATCACCATCATCATCATCAAAGAGTCTGAGGAGCTTCATTTTATCATATGCCAGTCCTTTTTAAGATTAGTTAATACTCATAGTATTTGACATACTTTAGTTATGTTAGTGAAAGCTAAAGCAATTAAAAATTTATTTGAATATATACTGTGAAATATTTTAATTTGGTAGTTTTAACTAGAAAAACAGATTTTAGGAATTGAGGTTGATTATGTATTTTTTATCTTCATGTTTACAAAACTACCCCGGTAATTATTTAGAGTATATCACAATAGTTAACAGCACATCTGCTCGGTTCAGAATATCTTTCTGAAAACAGAGATTTGTTGGAATTTAAATGTAACATCGAGTTGCAGTTGACGTAGGCTTTTGCATCCTAGTTACTAATGTGATTTTGCTGCATTATCTGAGTTAAAGCCTGAATCACTCTAAAATTCATTTTCCTCTCTTTGCAGATCATGTATCAGTTGGAGGACTCGGAGACAGCTTTTATGAATATTTGCTAAAGGCGTGGTTAATGTCTGACAAGACAGATCTAGAAGCTAAGAAGATGTATTTTGATGCTGTTCAGGTAAGCCCAATATTTAAATCATCTTTGCCACTAAAATAACTTACAACTTGCATATTAATCAGCATTTAATGGGAAATGGAATACCACATGAGTGAATTACAAGGTATTTCCAGTTAGGCTGAGTTCAGTGTCTGCTAATATAACAATAGTAATCACACTTGGGTTTCATTCTAACGGGGCAGTTGAAAGTGTTTTATTTTGCATGAGTCACAAAATCATGAGGAGGAATAAATCCTAAATTGTATTCTGCAAATTGACAAAGTTAAAACTGCCCAAGGAGTGTCTGGGTGGCTAAGTCGGTTAAGTGTCCAATTCTTGATTTGGGCTCAGGTACAGATCTCGTGAGATCAAGTCCTGCATCAGGCTCCACGCTGGCAGTGCAGTCTGTTTGGGATTCTCTCTCTCTCTGTCTCTGTCTCTGTCTCTCTCTTTATCAAAATAAATAAATACACATTAAAAAAGAAAGAAAAAATAAAATTTCCCATGATTACAACATCCCTAATGGCTACTTCCATTTCAAATAAACTTATCTCCAGAGATAAATAGACAGCACTCTCAAATAAAAATCCGAACTAATTAATAGTTTCCTATGATCCTTGTAATGGAGGAGCAATGAGAGGGAACAAATATTTGTTGAAATGCCTATTGTGTGCTAAGTAGTATGTTAGGCAGATACTTTAAATGAAGGATTTGTTTGTTTCCTCACAGTAGTTTAGATATTATTTACCTGGTTTTACAGATAAGAGAACTGAACCTTGGAAAAGGTTGATTGTGGAACCAAAAGTCAAACTAAAATTTGTGTCAACACATGTCTCTTTTTACCTCATCACTATGGATTTATTTGTAAAAAAGAATTTCCATAGTACATTTAAGTATGAGCAGTAAGTTAGTAAAGTAAGTTCGAAACTGCTCTGCAAAGTCTATAGGAGGTAGCCAGTGTAAGAGTGAACGAAGCCTCAAGCAAATGTAAGCTTCAGTCAAAACCAAAAATAAAATTTGAAAGTATAAAAAGCTTTAAAAGAAGAATATTGTTTTATATAAAATGCTTGAACTCATACCCAACTTTTCAGGAACAAAGTTTTTTAGCAGAACTCAGTACATTTGTGATTGATAAGTATTTTATGTGGTAACCCATTTTCTTAATTATTATCAAGTCATCTCAAATAATGTTATAAACTTATGGCTAAATCCTCAGAAAAATGACTTTTTTATTGACTCCTCAGAAACTTTTTTATAATCAAGAATATTAATTCATAGGGGAGAAAAGTGGAAGTTTATAATTCCAATAATGTAGCCGCTGTTCTAAAATTAGTCTTCCTGAGAAGGAGGTCTGGGTAATTTAGACATAGTCCAATTTATTCGTTGAAATATAAATGCAACTTACTTTGCTCTGGTTGTCCAGATTCAATATTACTGTGGTTCCCTCCCAAGATCAATAAGAAGCATCACTAAGTACAGCAGATATGACTCTTTACAGCCTGACATACAGGAACCAGAATGCCTTAGTACATTGGCTTTTGTTTAGCACACCTTTAATTAAGGCGCATGATGAACATAAAAAGCAAAGTAGGATATGGTTCACATGGCCTCTTCCAGGTTTGTTTCTCATCATTCCTATGAGGTTTCAGGTTTTAAGGTAGGGAATTCTTCTCCATACCGTATGGTTTCCAGTGTGTCATTTTTTTTCTTGTTATCCTGGCAGATATTTTAATTATTCTAATCTTAAAAAGGTCCCCTAAGATCTTGCAAGGTAACTTTAAAATGTTCTTTGAAATATTTTCCCCGAGTTTTTAGACTATACCCACACAGTATATGTTCATTTATTCCTATTCCTTTATTCATATTCATTTATTCCTCAGACAGGATTCCAGCTGCTCCCATGCAGTGTCCCCGGCACAGCTATAGGGATTTATGAACAGCACAGTAGTATGTTCATTTATTTCTTACCATCTTGTCTATATTGCATTTAGACAAACCATGGACAGGAAAATCCATTAAGAACAAATGAAGTAAAGTGTTTCCTGTTTCTCTTAATAGTAAAAACATTTCCAATTCATTGTATGTTTAACATAGAAAGCAAAGCTAGAACAATTACATTTCTGATTTTGAGAAGTAACCATGTCTCATATAGCAAAGTTTCTTTCTGCTAAACTGTAGTTTAAAAAAGCGTTATTATTAAGGAGAGAGTCCTTTACGTTATTGTTCTGGACAGTTGAGTTACTGCGGATATAGTTCTTCGATTTTAGCCTCAAGTGGATTTTGGAAAGCACTGAATCCCAGCATGGTCTGTTTTCTTTGGTTGTTTTAATAACAAAATACTTTGTGCTTTCAGCTGGCTGTTAAGTTCTTCTCTAGAGACCACACTAAGAATGCACAGTGGTGGATGTTCATTCTTCCAGAGGTCCATTGGAATGAATGGTAGCTGGGCTGATGATGTGTTAGACATTTAAGTTTCTAAAGGTTTCATCACACTAATTCTTTTCAAATATGGAAGGCTGAAATCACAACATATGTAATATTCTTTTTTCCTAAGCAATTCTCTGTAGATTTGACACTTTTTTTTTTAGAGCCACTAAAGACTATTTTTTCCTCTTTTATATTTATTTACATTTTCCCACTGTCACACAAACATTGCTTCAAAAGTCTTGGAACTTCATTGTAGTTTATTTAAGAGGTAGCAGCTTGGTCAGAACCATGCCAAAAGAAAGAATATAGTACTTTTTTCAGGATCTGTAACAGGGTAATAATGTTTCACTAATCCATGATCCAAAGCTATAACTTTTGCCATGTAGAAAGAATAATTTCTTGGGTGATGAACAAATATCTGCTTTAAGACCTTTACTGTAATTTGTGCTATAAGAAGTGTAAATAGTTAAGATGTTCAGTTGCATGGATAAGAATGAATGTTAATATAACTAGACCATCAATAAAACTAGCTAACCACAGTTAATGAGCACAGTAGTATGTTCATTTATTTCTTACCATCTTGGTTTCATGTATTTATTTCCAATAAAAATAGGAAAGGTTTTATCTGTCTGTATATTCACTTTCATTCATTCTTCTCAATCTCAAGTTTCATCTGTGTGTACTGTTCCCAAATGTGCTTCCTAAAAAACTCTTTTTTTTTTTTTATAATAGTGTAACAGGTATAGACGTAGTCTTAGCTCTTTTTCTTCTATGAAGTAATTGAAAGGGGAAAAAAAAAACACAACATTTCCTGTTACAGTAGTTGGAAGTTAGTGATTTCAAACAGTTATATTTCATTTTTGCTTTTTAGAATATAAGGCTTATTTGAAAGGCTTATCTATTTGAAAAGAATATCAACAATCCTGCAGCAGAAATAAGAGATATTTTACAGATCATATTTGTAAACATCATTTCCCCCCAATTTACAGATCTTTATTCCTTTTTTTTAAGTTTTTATTTTAATTCCAGTTAACACACAGTGTTATATTTGTTTCAGGTGTACATTATAATAATTCAACATTTCCATATATCACCTTGTGCTCTTCACAATAAGTGCCCTCCATCCCCATCACCTATTTCACCCATGTCCCCCCTCTGGTAACCATCCCTCCCCTCTGGTAACCATCAGTTTGTTCTCTATAATTAAGACTTTGTTTCGTGATTTGTCTATTTTTCCCTGTATTTATTTTGTTTCTTAAATTCCATATATGAGCGATAGATATCATCTGGTATTTGTCTTTCCCTGACTGACTTATTTCGCTTAGCATTATACTGTCTAGCTCCATCCATGTCATTGCAAATGGCAAGATTTCATTTGTTTTTGTGGCTAAATAATATTTTATTATTGCCACATCTTCTTTATCCATTCACCAATCGATGGACACTTGGGCTGCTTCCATATCTTGGCTATTGTAAATAATGCTTCTATAAACATAGGGGTGCGTGTATCCCTTTGAATCAGTGTTCTTGTATTCTCTGGATAAATACCTAGTAGTGTGATTGCTGGATCGTATGGTAGTTCCATTATTACCTGAGAATCCTCATACTATTTTCCATCGCGGCTGCCCCAGTTTGCATTCCCACCAACAGTGTGTGAGTGTTCCTTTTTCTCCACATCCTCACCAACACCTGTTGTTTCTTGTGTTGTTGATCTTAGCCATTCTGACAGGTGTGAGGTGGTATCTCATCATGGTTTTCATTGGCATTTACTTGATGGTAAGTGATGATGAGCATTTTTTCATGTGTCTTTTTTTTTTTCCATTGTACACGAATGTGCTTTTTAATAGAATTATTAGGGAGGAATTTAATTCAAATGTTACCACAATGGAGATGTGAATGAGGATGATAAATGAACTTTATCAAGTGCTAGCGACAGTACTGACTGCTTCATAAACTAAATGTTGCTGAATTTTCTCAGTAAATACTACTTATTCTCCTTTTATGGATAAGGATACTGAGATTTGGGGATACAGTAAGCAAATTACCCACCAAATTCACAGATAGTAAATGTCAGAGCTGGAATTTTGAGGCCAAGCAAACTGATTCAAGAACAGCACATCTTTCCCACTCAGTTTTGCCACTCTCTGAGCCTAAGAGAGCAAAAAGAAGGGTAATACCACCAGCCTGATTTTATATACAGATACGCTCTGTTCTTCATCCACAGTAGGGCCTGTGCTTTGTGCTATTTCTTCATTGTGAAAATGGAAATGCATTAAGCATTACGTCTACACCAGTGGCCTATCATTGAGAAGCAGACCATTTTTGTTGTATGAGGACTAAAAGTGTTTGATCATGGACTCAGGCAAAACCAACTGGACTGGCCCAACAGTGATAATTCTAACGAACCAAACTAATAAAGCATATACTAGAGGAAGATACAGAAAGCAATAGCATAAAATTTCAGGTTGAATCAGATTTATAACAAACTCAAACCGTGAGTGAGGTTATATTCTTTTTCTCTCTTAGTCTTGAGAGTGTTTTTAGTATAAATTTGAGAGGAGATTTAAAAATGTTGAAAATAATTATTATTTTCAGGCAATTGAGACTCACTTGATCCGCAAGTCTAGTAGGGGACTGACTTACATCGCGGAGTGGAAAGGGGGCCTCCTGGAACACAAGATGGGCCACCTGACCTGCTTTGCTGGAGGCATGTTTGCACTCGGGGCGGACGATGCTCCCGCAGGCCTGACCCAACACTACCTTCAACTCGGGGCTGAAATTGCCCGGACCTGTTATGAATCTTACAATCGCACATGTGAGTACATGTTACTCTTCATTTTCTATTCCCACATGCTTTTATTTCATTCCTAAGGAACATTGACATTGCTGCCATCAAAAGAATATCCACTGTGCCTCATGAAATAGGAAGCTCATGATTAATATTTTAAAGGAATTTATATTTTTTACTTTAGGAAGTACTGCTTTCTACATAAAAATATCTACTCTTAGTTTACTAAGGAACAAAATTTGAGGCCGTAAAGAGTTAAGCCAGTCTATTTATTGACCCTGCTTTAGGCAAATTACATTGGGTAAGACTCTCTATCCCAAGTGCAAAAGAAATTTAGTATTTTATAAACCATTATTAATCTTCTCAGTGTCTCTATGAAATAGAGTCTGGGTCCCTTCTTATGAAATAGGAGTTTGAAGCACAAAGATTAACATAATTTATGACATAATGACTTAGAATTAGTTTTCCAGCTAGCTAATAAGGGGTGTTGTAGTGCCTTGTATTTACCTGGGGGGCACTCAGTAAATGATGGTTAAATGAAAGAAAATAAAAGATCATTGCCATTTTCTAAAAAGGACTCAGATGACTATATTCTCAAAGTTGAGACATTATTATTTTGAACATTATTATGTGATGTTTATAACCATTTCTATTTTTCTTTTTTTTAAATATAATTTGTTGTCAAATTGGTTTCCATACAACACCTAGTGCTCATCCCAATAAGTGCCCTCCCTCCTGCCCATCACCCACTTTCCCCTCTCCCCCACCCCCACCTACCCTTAATTTGTTCTCAGTCCTTAAGAGTCTCTTATGGTATAGCCATTTCTTAAAATGATTGTTTTGGCATATCTCTTGAATGTTGTAAAGTACTTTCTAGTTTCATTTAAGTTATAGAACTAAGCAGTGTCCAAGGCAATAACCCTTGTCACTGTGCATACTCTTTAGTTATGAAGCTGGGACCAGAAGCTTTCAGATTCGATGGTGGTGTTGAAGCCATTGCTACAAGGCAAAATGAAAAATACTACATCCTGCGGCCAGAGGTTGTTGAGACTTACATGTACATGTGGCGACTGACTCATGATCCAAAGTACAGGAAATGGGCCTGGGAAGCAGTAGAGGTGATATTTTAATCTGCTGACATTTCTTGTTCATAAATGTCTCAGGAAAAATGTTCAATGATTTCTATCAATCTAGTATATCAACTTTCCTATGGTTTTGAAAGCTTTAATCAGACTTTTTCCCAACTTAGGAATGAGTGTTGTCAGTTGTCATCCTATATCCCTGGCTTTGCTTCATGTGACAATGATATTAATATACGAATTGTGAGATTGAAGGAAGTATGTAGAAAGGCATATTATGAAATTAAGTTCCCACAGCCATAGAAATGATGATCATTTAATTCCACAAGGACTTGTTGACAACTTGGGGAAAATCACCCCTGCCTGTTGTCTGTTTAAAGAAGCCGCTCTGTGGTTTGTTGTTGTTGTTGTTGTTGTTGTTGTTAGTCTTTAGGCATTGAAATGAAAATATATGCTTGTACTTAGAGTTCCAACCTAAATAAAGAGGTAAATTGAGGCAAACTCAAAATTATATTAAAAAAAAAAAAAAGTTGATTCCAGAAGAGCAGAGGAATTGCAATTCAGGACACACAGAATGTAGCAAGCTACAGGTGAGTCAGTTGAGGGTTTGAAGTAGGCTGTATTTATGGACAGGGAATGTAAAGAAGAAAGAATTCAGTTAGAGTCTATTCAAGTAAAAAACAAATGGAGACCAGCTTTGAAAATTCCCTGAGCAGACAAAACCAGTCCAGTCCTACAAATATAGCTCAATGGAGCTCTTCTGTGAGACCAGCCAGGCCTGTGTCATTTCATGTTCATTCCTCTGAAAACCATAAGTAAAACTTCCCAAAGTTGATATAAGGCACCCCCTGACCAACTCCCTGCCATTCCAATATTATCAGTTTTCTATAAATCCAGCATATGTAGGAAATCAGTCTCTCCGTCCTCAAGTTTTGTTTTCCCGAGGGCACATGCATAAGATTTTCCATTTTCTACCTTCCAGTTCCATTTTAGATTGAAATTCTTTCACAGAATAAATTAACTACTTAGATCTAACTTTTAGAAAGAACCTATAGAACTACTTTGTGCAATAGTATTCATTCACTGATCTCAGGCTTATATAAACTTTCCATCTGTCCAATACACTGTTTTAATTGTCTTTGTCACCCCTTGGGTCTCTCCTGCCGAATATGGCATATCATCTTCCTAAAGTAATCTGGTGAACACTGTGTGCTGGTGCCCACGGACGTTGCCTCCAGAATATGTATCAAATGGTGTCTAATTTTAAGAGCTGTTATTCTGGAAGGAGTTGTGATGGGGCACCCAGGCAATAAGAGCAAGCCAAAGCTTGAATTACACTCACTTACTCTTTAACACTCTGTTACAAAGTTAGCTGTCTTTAAAAACTGACCATTAGAAATAACTTCTGTAAGGGCACCTGGGTGGCTCAGTCGGGTAAGTGCCTAACTCTTGATTTTGACTCAGGTCATGACCTCACAGTTTATGAGATCAAGCCCCCTGTTGGGCTCTGTGCTGACAGCAGGGTGCCTGCTTGGGATTCTCTCTCTCTCTGCCTCTCTCCCATTCTCTTTCTCTATATATAACAAACAAACAAACAAACAAACAGACTTTAAAAAAATAAAAGAACTTCTCTCAGGAAATCTAAAATGAATATATTGCCTTTGTGTAAATCGCTAACTAATATCTTAGGAAGCCATTGATGAATATTGCTTTTTACCCACTCCGTGTAGAATATGTCTTATCACTGATCATTAATCATTTTAAGGAATGACGATTCTTTAGGTCCCTTTTTTTCTTTTTTTTTTTTCTTGCAAAGTTTTCTCGTTATGTTTAGCCAGTAGTAGTTCCAGTTTCTTTAAATGTGTGTTGTTTTCCCTCTGAAAAACTGTATGAAAATGGAAGTTCATGTAAACTTTGGTGATAGGAAATGATTTTGGTTTTCAACACTCCAGCAAAATAATTAAGGCTAAGAGTCACCTTATGAATATCAGTTTAAATGGATATATCTCATTAAATGTAAAACACCCTAATTGATAAGGGTATTTGATAACAGTGTGATTTTATGTACCACTAAGAGAATACAACACTACCAATTAAATTATGACATGCCAATTTTAGAGATGGCAAAGTGTGAAAAGCATATGGCTAGGGACTGATATAAAAACAGAAATAAGTAAACCAATATTGTCATGTGGTCAAAGAGCTTTGGTTTGCTTGGTTCTTCAGGGGCGTGTGTGTGTTTGTGGGGTAATAAATTGGTTTCAGATGTTAGGATTTTTGTCTGTTGTCAAATTTTAGCATAGCGTATGATGTAAGATTGTTTCCCTGTGCCAGGACTCCTGGGTGGTTCAGTTGGTTAAGTGTCCAGCTTCGGCGCAGGTCATGATCTCACGGTTTGTGGGTTTAAGCCCCGCGTTGGGCTCTGTGCTGACAGCTCAGAGCCTGGAGCCTGCTTGGGATTCTGTGTCTCCTCTCTCTGCCCCTCCCCAACTTGCACGCGCACGTGTGCTCTCTCTCTCTCTCTCTCTCTCTCTCTCTCTCTCTCTCAAAAGTAAACATTAAAAAAATGTTTTTAGTAAAAAAAATAAAGATCATTTCCCTGTGCCACAAAACAGGTGTACCGCCAACCCCACCCTTGTCTTTTGCCACTAGTGCTTCTGCTGGAACTTGAGGTGTAGTGGGGACAGAGGAGTGCTGGGACACTTGCCTTTTGTAAAGCACAAATCGTAGACTTAGATGGTGTGGTGGTACTTTTTTCCCTTGTGTCACACCCCCCAGCCCTCCTTTGTTTCAGCTGCAGCTGCGGTGGGCAGTATCGCTGTGGGCTCCCTGGTGTTTCTCAGCTGCTCTGACTCTGGGCTTCCTCCCAGGCTGTGGTCTGGGAAGCGGGACAGTTAAAGTCTCCAGGGACAACTCTGAAGCAGTGAGGCTTCAGAGTTGATGGACAACTATGTCAGTCTTCCCTCTTTGAAGAATAACTCTGAGATTCCTTCTGCATGGTTCCTCAGATGGTTTCCAGTGGGACGGAGCCCTTGCGGCCACAGCTGTAACCCAGTCAACATATTTCACTGGCTATTCTCCCTTGCTTCGTTCACTTTTCCCATTCATCACCTAAAAACTTCTTGCATCCAACCCTGTCTCATGCTCTGTTTTTAGGGGAAGCCAAACTAAAACATAGGAGTATACCTTCAAACTAACCTAGTCTATCTAGCTTTCCACTCAAAGAAAGGACTTGTCTTCGTCTTTGCCAAATGGATATTCCTCATCAATCCAAGGACTTTGTAGCAAAAGGAATATGGTACTAATAAAGTAATTCATTCCAATTTTTTAATGTCTGAAAGTGTTAGAAAGTTACTTTTTGAAAGCAGAATTTACAGTGTTTTGTGTTCTGGGGGTCCTGAGGAAAACTCCCTTCTCTCTTCTACATTTTAGCTCCTCATTTATCTGAAGACAGCATGTTCTGCCACCTGTTCCTTCCCCACCCAACACTTCTCTCCATTTGCGTCCTCATGACGTGTGCGGTCTCTCAGGTCTGAGCTGTGCAAATCAATAACCTCTCTTCTGAGTATCATTTCCCACAGCCTATGGTCCAACTTGTTCTTTTAGTAGATTGTAAAATTCCTGGCTTACACTGAAATTGTGGTCAAATGGTGTTAGCTACTACATAGCCACTGTTGTGACGGCTCTTTTGTTCCATATCTGTTTTCACCCATACTTGCTATTTGTAAAGTATTTGTCAGCCCTGCTGTCTTCTAATGAAATTCTCCCTTTCCAGCCTTCTTTCATTGATACACTCAGTAAACCTGCTTTCCATGTCTTAACCAAATTCCTGAATGGTAATGCCAAACACAATAATAATGTCGAACAAGATATGAGATTATATAATCCAGCATACAGCAGTAGAAACTTCTCCGTAAATTACCAACAATCCATTAATCACAGATATTCATGCATTTGTGAATCTATGTAGCAGAAATAACATTTACCTGATAGTTCTTTTGCTTTTTCTCAATAATGTCATGAAAACTTTATTAAATTCCTCCCAATTAAGTAGGTATAATATTCTGATAAAGGTCTACTACAAATTATACATATACATTCACATATGTGTTGGTAAATATAGATTTGACAACATCTATAATTATAGGTATGTATAAATTATATGAGGTCTCCTCTGGTCCACCATAGCAGATAAGCCTTATATAGGGATTTTGTATTTCTTCTTTTTACGCACATTTTTTTCTGGTCTCCTAAATCTGACCTTTTCCATATTGTCTTCTCAGTCCCTTCTTGTCCCTTCTCAGGCTGGAACCCTGTTTCCAGAATCTTTGATATGTCTGTTTTGCTAGGTTCCAAACTCAACCATTCAGGTTTATTATTAGCATTGTTGCCTGGGATCCACTCTAGAAAATCTCCACGGATCAGCTGTTTATCTAAGCTGTTTAACCTAAAGATAAGAGAATGCTTTTCTTTATCTTTCTGACTTAGGATTTTAACTCATGCTGCTCCCTATTCTCTTACCTTTCTTCCCCCTAAAAAGGTATAGTCACTGGTGTCTGCGTTGTCCTTCATCCTTTGTGTAGACTTCCAGTAACTGTAAACATTTTCCTATTTTCTATTCTCTGCTATTAGCACATCCCAGCCACATATGCTCACTAATAATGTAAGCATTTACATAAAATCGAGGTGACCCCTATGCCTAGAGTCTGAGAGTCCCAAGAACAGATTGTAGTAAAATGATGTTCTAATCAGACTGTGCAGCATAAATACGTGACTGCTTCCACTGTTGAGTTACTGTGAAACCAGGACCTGTTATGGGTGCCCAGGAGGCTCCATATTCCTAAAGTTTCAAAGTTTAGACTTGACAGGAAGGTTTTTCATTTTTTGAAAGTTAAAAAAAAAAAAAAAAAAAAGCCTGTGGCAGTTCCCTTTTTTTTCCTCTTTAATTTGCCAAAAGCCTCTGAAAGATCCCTGTCACTATGGTAAGCGTGTCTTCATCTTGTTTTATTCTCATGACAGCCCCATGTTGAGCAAAGGGACATTGCCTAGGTCCAGAAACATCTGAGGTCACAGGGAGTCTAGGGCTGGGATTTGGCCCCCTCTTCTAAGATTTTAGAATGTGTTCTGGACCACTATGGCTCACCACATTAGGACAGAGAGAGAAGAAGAATGGGGGTGAACTGAAAAGAAGAAAAAAGATTGGGCATTGTCTACCCCACAGAACAACTCTTTTCCTATAATGAAAGAGGGAACTTAACAGAAATTTCCATGGGAGAGAGGAGTGGCAGTTGATCATGCCTGGTCCTCTCATTAGCTTATCACCAAAGAACTTCAAGGGGGGAAAAAAGTTTCATTGTTAAAATCTTTTTTAGGAAATGTCTGGAAGTAGGGTTTAATTATGTTCCATAACAAGCTTGTCCATTTCTTCCAAATCCTGTTTTGTTTTTTTTTTCTTTTTTACAAATAATCTCTGGTCTACTCTAGTGTATCTGGTATTTGACTTTTTAATCAAAAAGAACTTCTGTCAAAAAAGGAAGGAAGGAAAAAAATATTAGGACCTGAAAGTTCCTTTCCGCAGGCTTTCCCTGCTTGGTTTGTTTGTCTGCAACAGAGAATATAATCAAAGCATTTTTTTAAGTTGATCTTATTTTCCCAGTGGCTTTTAAAAAGTACCAAATCATGAGGTATTTTCTTTATTCATGTAGCCTGCAAATTGTGTTAGGTTGTTACCTAAATTTTCATTTCCACACTGCCCAACCCATCTCCTTTCCAAATACTCGTTATAGTCAGAGAACTTCAGAAATGTAGCATCATTTCTCTCTAGACAGTTAAGAAATGGACTCATCCTATTTTCTTCCATCCCAGAGCAAAACAAAAACAACA
The DNA here is from genome assembly GCF_023721935.1 of Panthera uncia. NCBI lineage: Eukaryota > Metazoa > Chordata > Mammalia > Carnivora > Felidae > Panthera > Panthera uncia. Next base: position 76,397,416 of record NW_026057580.1, on the reverse strand, counting down.
ACAACAAAAAAAAAAAACACTTTTTTTAGAAGTAGATATCAGCCACATTTTTTCACTGCTTTGCATTTTCTTCTTTTATATCTGTTACCAATGTCACTAATTAGTATTCCGCAATCAGTTTTTATAAAATAAGATGTTCTGAGTGTACTAGCAGCTGTTTTTGGTCCAGTATATGTTCTAAGTTTTTGGGTTTATAATCCCAATTGACATTAACAGTCTCTCTAGATCAGGGGTCAGCAAACTTTTTCTATAAGAGCCAGAGAAAATTAGGCATAGGGACCAAGTACAACTAAAAGCGTACCTCATTTTATTGTGCATTGCTTTATTGTGCTGTGTGGATATTGTGTTTTTGTTTTTGTTTTTGTTTTTTTACAAATTGAAGGTTTGTGGCTACCTGTGTCAACCAAGTCTAATTGGTGCCATTTTTCCAACAATATTTGCTGCTTGCTTTATGTCTCTGTGTCACATTTTTGTAATTCTCACAATATTTACAACTTTTTCACTGTTATATTTATTATGGTGAATGTGTAATCAGTGATCTTTGATGTTATTGTTGTAACTGGTTTGGCTGCTACAAACTGCGCCCTTATAAGACAGAACTTTATCGATAAGTGTTATGTGTTCTGATTGCTCCACCAACTAGCCATCCCCCAACTCTCTCCCCCTCCTTGGGCCTCCCTCTTTCCTGAGATATGACAATACTGGAATTAGGCCAATTAATAGCCCTATAAAGGCCTCTAAGTGTTCAGATGAAAGGAAGAGTCACATATCTTACAATTTAAATCAAAAGCTAGAAATGATCAGGTTTAATGAGGAAGGCTTCTCGTGCCAAACAGCCACATTGTGAGTGCAAAGGAAAAGTTCTTGAAGGAAATTAAAAGTGCTACTTCAGTGAACACATGGATGATAAGACAGTGCAATGCTAATAGGGAGAAAGTTTAGTGGTCTGGATAGAAGATCAAACCAGCCACAACATTCCCTTAAGCCAAAGCCTAATCCAGAGCAAGGTCCTAACTCTCCTCAATTATGTGAAGGCTGAGAGACGTGAGGAATCTGCAGAAGAAGAGATGGGAGCTGGCAGAGGTTGGTTCATGAGATTTAAGGAAAGAAGCTATCTCCATAACATCAAAGGACAAGGTGAGGCAGCGGGTGCTGATGTAGAAACTGCAGCAAGTTCTCCAGCAGATCCAGCCCAGATCATTAATGAAGGTGACTACACTACACAACAGATTTTTAATGTAGATGAAACAGCCTTCTATTGAAAGAAGATGCCCACTAAGACTTTCATAGCTGGAGAGGAGAAGAAGCCTGGCTTCAAAACTTCAAAGGACAGGCTGACTCTTCTGTAGGGGCTAATGCAACTGGTAACTTGAAATTGAAGCCAGTGCTCACTTATCATTTCAAAAATCCTAGGGCCCTTAAGAATTAGGCTAAATCTACTCTGCCACTCTAAAATGGAACAACAAAGCCTGGATAATAGCTCATCTGTTTACAGAATGGTTTACTGAATATTTTAAGCCCATTGTTGAGACCTGCTCAGAAAAAAAAGATTCCTATCAAAATATTACTGCTTATTGACAGTGTACCTGGTAGCCCAATAGCTACAAGGAAGACAATGAGATTAATGTTTTCATGCCTGCTAACACAGCATCCATTCTGCGGGTCGTGGATCAAGGAACATTTTGACTTTAAGCATTTAAGAAATACATTTCATAACTCTATAGCTGCCATTGACAGTGATTCCTCTGGATCTGGGCAAACTAAATTGAAAACCTTCTGGAAAAGATTCACCATTCTAGATGCCATTAAGAACATTTGTCATTTATGGAAGAGGTCAAAATATCAACATTAATAGGAATTTGAAAGAAGTTGGTTCCGGCCCTCATGGATGACTTTGAAGAGTTCAAGACTTCAATGGAAGAACTAACTGCACTTGTGATAGAAATATCAAGAGAACTGGAATTGAAAGTGGAGCCTGAAGATGTGACCAAATTGCCAAATTTCATGATAAAACTTGAACAGATGAGGAGTTGCTCTTTATGGTTGTGCAGAGAAAGTAGTTTCTTGAGATAGAATCTACTCCTGGTGAAGATTGTTGAAATGACCACAAAGGATTTAGAATATGACATAAACGTGTTTGATAGAGCAGTGGCAGGAGACTGACTCCAATTTTGAAAGGAGTTCCGCTATAGGTAAAATGCTGTCAAACAGCATTGCGTGCTGCAGAGAAATCATTTGCGAAAGAAACTGTCAAGTGATGCGGCAGTCTTCATTGTTGTCTTACTTTAAGCATTTGCCACGGCCACCCCAGCCTTCACCAACCACCAGCCTGATCAGTCAGCAGCCATCCACATGAAGGCAAGACCCTCCACCAGCAAAAACAGTACAACCCACTGAACACGCAGATGATGTTTAGCATTTTTTAGCAACAGAGTATTTTTTTAATTAAGGTGCGTACGCTGTTTTTAGACATAATGCTACTGCACACTTAATAGATTTTGTGTAAACATAACTTTTATATGCACTGGGAAATCAAGAAATTCACTTGATTCACTTAATCGCAATATTCACTTATTGTAGTGGTCGGGAACCAAACTCACAAAAATCACTAAAAATTGTCTCAAAATTAAATGTAGAAGTGTTTCAAATTAGCTGAGATGTATTGTCCATGTGCCCTTTAACTTTTCATACTTTATATGCATTTACATTTTGTGGCCTTTTAAATTGTCACCTGAAACTCTTCCAATGCATCATCCAACTTGAATCCTTATTTTATTGAATTTGGCAATTTCACAATAAAAATTGGTGGCAATTTATTGAAATGTGACCATCTTTTTCCCTCTTCCTTGTAATGCAGGCCCTGGAAAATCACTGCAGAGTGAATGGAGGCTATTCAGGCCTAAGAGATGTTTACCTCAGACATGAGAGTTATGACGATGTGCAACAGAGTTTCTTCCTGGCAGAGACACTAAAGTAAGTAAAATGTGTTCTAAACGTATGTGGCAGAGGTACCTGGTCAGATCTTCTTTGGCGATGTCTTCATCATGGACACATTCAAATAATATCAAGTACGACCGCTTCCGAATGCCATCCTTACATGCCTGGCAATAATTGCAGGCGTGTCTCCAGTCGTCACCTAAGTTTGATGACTTGGAATTGCTTTGTGGGTTTTCACACACTACTACCCAAACACAAAGCAGCTTCTCTGTTCCACATTAGTGACGGCATTGCCTCAGGGTTTTGCAGTGCTTGACTGTTGTCCGTGATTCTCCGTGAGATGAATGGAGACATTGATGTGGTTTTTGCTGTGTGTTTCTGCTTTCCCTGCCTGACACAGTCTCTCGGGTCTCATATGCTCACGTTTCTCCCTCCAGGTATTTGTACTTAATATTTTCTGATGACGATCTACTTCCACTGGAACACTGGATCTTCAATACCGAGGCACATCTTCTCCCTGTACTCTCTACGAATAAAAAGGAAGTTGAAGTCAATGAAAAATAAAAAGACATTTCATATTTTACTCTGCTCCATTCCCTTCACTGCATACCTTAATGATTCCTTTTCTGGTATTCAGGCACATGATGAATTTTTATCAGTAGGTCTGTGATTATTCTAAGTTCTGAAATTGTTTTGCAGTCTTTTAGGTTTATTATCAGAAGCATAGATGGACCTAAATTCCTTATCCTATCCTTTATTATTCAGTCAGTGGATCATAGGTTTTTTACATTTTTTTAAGTAATCTGGAGTTCATGAAGGTGTATCATTTTTATTACACTGAATAGAATGGTATACCAGTGACCTCTTAATTATAATTTTGATTTGACTGCAAAACTTTTTCCTCCTCTATGAGGAGATGATGTCTGCTTTAAGCTGTAATGTTTTGCCATGTTGCAAAAAGCCATAATAATAAATTAAATATTAAAAAAGCTTTTTCCTTTTCAATTTTATGTTAATCTGGTTTGTCTATCCACCAGAGACAGATCTTATAACTGTGACAGACAGCTTCTTTATGCGGGTCTATCATTATTTGATAGAATGTCTTCTAAAATACTTCACTCACATTGTAATTCAAATTAGAATGTCATCCCAAAAGGATCATCTCATGTTGACCTCATTTCATTGGAACCATGGTATATTTTTGTTAGTTAATTATATTAGTGTTTCCTAATTTGTGAATTAGTTCTCAAATTTTACTTTAAATGTCCTGTGTCATTTCTGGATCATGCCCTGGTTAATTTCTCCCATTCCCTACCACACAATGGGTTGATCGTTCAGGTTTTGCAGAGCTCTGTTATTACGGAATTATATTTTTTTAAAGGAAACAATATAACTTTTAGTGCATTAGTTTTTGCTTTTAACTGAGTATATGAAGAAATTGAGTCTCTCTAAAAAAGGGTATTTCACATGGTTTTTAGTTTGTATTTCATCTTTAAGGGGTTTTTTTCTTGTTATCAAAAAAAAAAAAAAGCATTACATTTGGCTCAGATTTTTCAGATTTGAAAAAGACCCTTTCTCAAATGTAGTAAGTTATTTCATTTCAGTTTACGAAAGCAGAATTTAACTCTGAAAGAAGCTCTGCTAGTGTATCTATCCTTTTGAATAGATATTCAATTGAAGAAAATCTAATAAACTTTTAAGCCAAATAAGAATATAGTACATTTTGTGTGGTCAAATTCAACATAGAGATCCCAGCTTGAAAGCAATATATAGGAATGGACATTCCTAATTCCCCACAGTCCTAGAGCAGATCAAAATAATGATATGATTCTTCTTTAAGAACAGGCATTATTTTGAGATATGAGTGGCTTTCCCAAGAATAAATTTGGTGGCACCCCATGTCATATTTCCCATGAAAGGGCTAATAATGATGATGCATTTACTGAGGAACAGAGACTCTGAGCACCTGCATTTTCAACCTGGAGGGGTCAGATAGGTCAGTGCAACCTCATGAATTAGGCTGAACCATATGAAATTGCTGCACTTGTAGTTTAAAAACTATCCTATATCAGCAATTTCGTATGGTTCAACATACTGTTTTTTAATTATTTTATTGGCTCTCAGTAGACTCCATTGTTTTAGCTGTTTCAGCTTTTGAAAGTGTTTCAAGATTTCCTTTGTCTGAAAGGACCACCTGTGTGACCTGCTCTTTTTTCAGTACTGTACATTGGTTTATGTCAAAGAATAAATTAATAAAGTTAGTAAATGAAAAAGATCCTTTAGTACATCATTATTGCCATGTTAATGAGTTCCTGTGACCCAGAATAATTCCTTCCACTCATATCTTCAGCTCACCTTATGAAATGAATAGATAGTTGAGAGTCCTTTCTTCCCAGGACTTCAAAGCAAAGTGTGAAAGATTATTGCAAAAATTGGGCCATATGTATTTAGATGATAATTCTCATGTGAATGTCCTAGGACTAGCAACTTAAATTAATTTATTTTCTTTGATTTTCAGTTTGATTTGTAAGAGCACAAAGGTGATCTGCATTTCTGCAGCAGAGAGGATATTAAAATCAGGTCATGTGTACACACTGCACTATAATGTACCTTTTGTATCCTGATATAAATAGGCAAGATGATTGTACTACCTTTTGCTCTGCCAATGGCAAGAACAAAGTTTTTCAATTCCAAAACTTGGATTTTTTAACGTAAGTCCCCAAAACACCAAAAATGTAAACAAGATGAGAGATGATTATTATGGTGATGTAATTTAAAGTTGTACTTTGTGTTAGTTATTTTAAACAACTTAAGTCCTTAGGTAGACACTCTCATTTTCATCAAAACTGTGCAGTTAAGTTTACATATGTGTTCACATCCTGAAAGGTGAATAATTAAAATAGCACTTAATTTTGTGTTTCTGCATATGTTTTTGGTATACTGTGCACAATTAATATTACACATATAAGTTGTATGGAAATTTACAGAACTCGAAGATGTTTGTCATGACTCCTTCATATGTAGTAGTACCCATTCTTTTCACTGATTGTTTTTAATTTGTACATAAGTCTATTCTGCCATATCCAACTTTATATAAATCTCTAATGTTATGGGAAACATAATAGATTGACACATAATTTTTAAAAACTATATTTGTAAAATTTCTCTATTGTGAATAAAGCCTTTTAATATATCTCCTCATTTGTTGTTTTTCTCCTTTTAAGTAAGCTTTTGTATATGTCGGGGTGAGTGCGTACAATTGCAAGTTGAAATAATAGTCATTATTATTAATCCTGATAGTGATTCCATACCACACCCAGAGAATCTAGACAAGGAAACATTTCTCATTACAAACTTAAAATTGCAAAAAATTTTGCATATACATTTTTGATTAATCAGATATCATATTAAGACTCCAAAATATGTTCAACACCGGGCATATAGAGTAGAGATGGGGAGTTAGTGGAAGAAATAGCATGAAGTACGATCCTTGTTCTTAAGTTTGCAATCCAGTTGAGGAAATGAGATTCACCCCACCACCAAAACAAAACAAAACAGCATTTAGGCGCCAGTTAGATTCTGTAGAAGTTGGGGGAGGAGGGGAGCAGGAGGTCACTAGGGTTTGAGCAGTCAAAGAAGCTTAGTAGAAAAGGGAGAACTTCAGTTACAGGAGAGCCTCCAATATTTATGAAAAAGCCTAGGTTTTTCAAGTTCATGTTGGATTTTTTAGAATGTCTCATCAGACATTCTGGTTGTTGTTATCTCTGCCTAGAAATCTTTCCCCAATGTTTTGTTTGTTTGTTTGTTTTTAATTTTTGTTAACTGAAGTATAGTTAACACAGTCTTACATTAGTTTCAGGTGTGTGACATAGTGAGTGGACAAGTCTACACATTGTGCTATGCTCTCCACAACTGTAGCTACCATCTGCCCCCGTACAACGCTATTACAATACCACTGACTGACTGTATTCCCTGTGCTGTACCTGTCATTCCCGTGATTTATTCCAAAACTGGAAGCCTATAGCTCCCACTCCCCTTCACCCATTTCAGTCATCCCTCTTACCCCCCTCCCCTCTGGCAAACAGAAGTTAGTTCTCTGTGTTCATAGGTCTGTTCCTGCTTTGTTTGTTTGTTCATTTGTTTTATTTTTTAGATTCTGCACATAAGTGAAATCTTACGGTGTTTGCCTTTCTCTGACTAATGTATTTCACTTAGCAAATACCCCTAGGTCCATCTCTTTCCCCAGTGTTTTTCTGGCACATTCCTCACTTCACTCAGGTCTCTGCTCAGTTGTCACCTTATCAGAATAGCTTCCTTGACAAATTCGTATAAAATTCCCCATCACTCTTTGTTCCTTGCTCTATTTTATTTTCTCCTTAGCATTCAAGGGCTCACACTTGAAAACTAGTCTAAGGCTCTTTCTCAAGTTGTGGGTTACATATTTCTTTACTTATTTGCTTATTGTCTCTCTAATCCCTTAAAATTTAACCCCCATGAGAACCGAAAGTTACTTTGTTTGGCTTTCCTCTGCCCCAGGCGGCCCATCTTAAGTAGCATATAGCACTTGGTGGCACATGGTGAATGTCGTGACTGAATGAATGCATGAGCCTTATATTCCTAACTTTTGCTATGGCTATTTTCAAATTTTTTTTTTTAATTTTTTTTTTAACGTTTATTTATTTTTGAGACAGAGAGAGACAGAGCATGAATGGGGGAGGGTCAGAGAGAGGGAGACACAGAATCCGAAACAGGCTCCGGGCTCTGAGCTGTCAGCACAGAGCCCGACGCGGGGCTCGAACTCACAGACCGCGAGATCATGACCTGAGCCGAAGTCGGCCGCTTAACTGACTGAGCCACCCAGGCACCCCTCAAATGGTTTTTAACAAGCAGAAATTTTTGAGAGGGGAGAGGGGTGCGGTGGGGAGAGAGAATCTCAAGCAGGCTCCGGGCTCAGCACAGCTCAATCCCATGACCCCAGGATCATGGCCTGAACAAAATCAAGAGTCAGACGCTCAACGACCTGGGCCACCCAGGTGTCCCAATAAGCAGTAATTTCTTTTTTAATATTAGGTATCAGTATTATATAACATGCTGTTGTTTTAAACAAATCATAAAGATGGCCATTTTTTATTGCTACCTGTAGTTGTTTTAAGGAAATATGGAGTAAATGTGTGTTTGTGGTTAGAATCAACTCTCCACCAACCAAATTTTTAAAAACTTATGTGTGGCCCTCTGTAAAATACACAGCAGAAAAATATAAGTCATGATTTTCTAATATAGAGTTTTTTCAGTATTATTATTTGAAGAGCCTACTATTTCTATGATTTAATCTCATAATCCCTGTCTCATAAGAAAACTATTTCTGCAGCATCAAGCAAAGGAATTGGTTTTTCACTTAACATATAGCTACTCAAATGGGAACCTTCTGAGTTATTTGTAACACACATAATGCCTGCTCTGTCTGCTCATTGCTGACAGAATTATTAAAGGATATTGTAAACATGATTCTTATTATACTAACCATCAACCATCCACAGAGATGGCAGCTTGGCACTCAATACATCTAATTTCTGATAATTATATATAGACAGTTGCTAAACATTTTAAGAAAACTAGATAAATCTTTTCTCATTTGAGCATAGAGTTTGTATATCTAATTGCCATTCCAGCTCCCTCAGTTGGACTAAAATGGGGGGGTGGGGGGTGGGGTTCTTATTTAATCTTTTTAATTGATTTAATGTCCCAAAGACTGATTTCTGTTTTTTCCTGGCTCATTCTATCCACACTGGCCAACACATGAGTCATAATCTTCAAGAAATATTTGCCAGGCATCAGGTATGCATATAAAGGATCAGAACTACATAAGAGTCTAGACAGCATTTAGTCTAACTCTTATTTTAAATATGAGAAAACTGGGGGATTTTCCCAAGGACAGGAACTGTTTTTTGTCCTGTGCTTCCAGACACAGGGATTCGGTAAGATTTATGGTAATAAAAAACAAACAATATATTGTATTCATCCAGCCACTCCAAAATAAAGGTGTAAATTCAGAGCTCACCCTTGAAAACTGGTCTAAGGCTCTTTTTCAAGATATAACTATTCACCTATATCAGAGTTTCTTGGAAGTCCTATTGAAATGCAGATTTTACAGACTTTCCCTAAACTTAGCAGATCAAAATTGTGGTGAAGTCCACCACTAGCTCTTTTTGTTCTTACTGAGCATGCTAAAGTTGGAAACCACAATTGTAAGCTATGCAACTGTATAAATTGGGAATTATAAGTCCCAACCCTCCCAGAAGAAATAATGAATAAATTAGCAAGTCATGACAAGCATATTTTGTTTCTACTCCAAGATTTAAGCACAACTTGAAACGCATTTTGCATCGTTTTGGAAACAGAGATTTGTCCTTTTACAGAAAGCATTTCTGAGCAAAAAGCCATACCCCTAAATGTTTTGGAAACAGATTCACATTGGATTTTCAAATGTAATTCATCTTATTGAGGGACTCTCAAAAGTATTAACTTCAATCACTGCTTTTTTTTTTTTTTTATTCAGTGAGTTTCCTTTGCTTTCTTTCCCAATAGCTGCTTCTAAAGTCAGTTCTCAAATCTTATCTTTGGATCTTGCTGAGTTTTAACACGACTATCACTTGCACAAACTACACAAAATTCCTAGTTTTGCCCTGTGCCATGTAAATATATATGATGTTCTTGGAAACAACCTCTGAAGAGCACCTTCATTTCTCATTTCTATCCCCTGTGCCTTGTGTTTTTGCATTCATTGCAATGCTAATCGTCAGATTTGTTGGCTCACCATTATGATGATCACTTTGAACCCCCTAAAACATGCCATTACTTACTGAATAAATTAATGTAAATTTGTGTCACAGATCCATTTAATTCTCCAGTGAATGCAAATTACCACGAAACCTTGGAAAACAGTAATAAATGTATATAGCTTTTTCAAAAAAAAAAAAAACTTCTCCACATACTGGGGTATTTTGGCCATAGGCTATGAACACACATTAATTCATAATTCTGCAAATAGGGCTATAAATGTACTGCTTTCAGACAGCATTTTCCAAAACTACTGGCACCTGAGAGTTTTGTTTTCTTTTGCTTTTTAACTCTCCCAGGAGAAACAAGTGAAAGATCCTTCTTCACAGAATCATTGGGAACTTTGTTCCTGACTTTGCAACTCCTTTGGAGTTTTTTGTACAAAGTAGAGGCACGTGGCTTAAAAGCGGGATGGGAGACCACCATATCAACTTAAGGTAGGCACAGTGTTATTGGTCCCATCTCATGGATATGACTTTGGCTCATTGTAACCCCAAGCCTCTAGTGACAGAAAAACAAACACTCTCCCTTCTGGGTGCAAAATCTCATCACAAAACACACTTTAACCTTACTGAGTATATAACCCTGAGTACATTTTACTGCCACTCATATTCCTCTTCTGTCTTGCTATTGCCAAACTGATAACTTTGTGTCTTACGTAATCTTAACCAGAACCCCCAAATTATATACATTTTAAGTTCTGCCATATAACAGATTAAGTCCCTCTAGTGTCTCTTCTTTATATGATACAGTATAGAAGGAATAGTAGAAAGTAAATGCAGTTAGGCCAATGGGAAGTTGACTTCCCTAGGAATCAAGACAACTGAATTCTAAACTTAGCTCTGTTACCAACTTCCTGTTTGATTTGGAACAAGCACCAAAGTCTTCATATCTCAGTTCCCTCATCTGTAAAGTGAGAGGAGCAATTAGCCTATGTGTAGCAATTAAGTTATGCCTTGAATGATGTCTGTCATGAATGCTGGACCAGGAAACAGCAGGACCTTTCTGTGTATGGACTAGAGTCCTCTCCACCCAGATAACAAGCATCAAAACCTTAGTTTCCTCATCTATAAAATGGGAGTAACAGTACCTACTTCCTGAGAATTAAAATAACTAATATATGTACAAGTTCTTGGCTCTATACCTGGCTGGATGATACCTTTAATCCATAAGTTCCAGCCCCTATTTTCAGCTTTTACAGCCAATGAAAGAATCATCTCTACCTCGAGAAGCCTCCTGCTTGTTTTGTTACAACAACACATTTGCTATTACTTTGCCTGCTGTTTCCAGCTACCCTAGGCTTTTTTTGGATGCCATCCTTCAATCAGGCTGTGTCAAATACATGTTATTGCTTATCTTCCAAGGTCAGAATTTAGCATTTATTTTCTGACATGAGAAGACAAAGAAATAGAGATCACCCTGCATGATTGCTGCACTGGTAAGAACACCATATCGGTTGTGTCATTGATGTATTCAACTAATCCCTTGAAAATAAAACAGTGGCTACAACTTAAGTACTCCTTTTAAACTGAACTCTTAGTTTTGTCTTCATCCCAGAGAAGCTTTGAAAACCAACGAACTCAATTTTATGAATTAGGCAGGATTACTGAGATAACTCTTCTGAAAGAACAGTATTGCTCCCCAAATCAGCTTATATATTTGAAAATCACTTATAGTAACTTAAAACTAATCACATCCAAAGAAAAGTGCATAGTTATTTTGATTGAGAATTGATTTGTCTGCTCAGCCCACCTAAAAGAAGGAGGGGGAGAAGGAGGAGGTGGCAAAAGAAGAGGAGGAGAAGAGGGAGGGGAAGGAGAAAGGAAGGGAAGGAAGGAAGGAGACAAAGTAGAGAGAGGGAAGAAGGAAGAAGGAAAGAAAGAAAGGTAAGAAAGACCTTAGTTTACACAGCATGCAGAATACGAATTATGTGAGAGTGCCCCTCCCTCTTCTTCTGGGACTTCCCACCACAAGAACATAAGAGTGTTAGCCTCTAGCAAGGGGCTCGTGGTTCTGCTTCCAGATTCTGCTTAAGAAAATGCTCAAAGTTCCCCTTGCCTCTCCTGGCCTGTCACACTCTCACCACGCTTCTATTCACATGCATCATACTATGGTGTCATTATTTTCTTTCTTTCTTTCTTTCTTTCTTTCTTTCTTCCTTTCTTCTTTCTTTCTTCCCACAAATAATAAGCACCAAGAATGTTCCAGACACTGTCCTAGGTCCTAGGAAATCACCAGAGAGCAGCGAGTTAGACTTGCTTCCTGTTTTCATAGAGCTAAAGACTAGGAAAAAGGCAAATATGCACAAAAAAATAATAAAACTTAAAAAGGAAGATGCCAGGGCTTGTTCATTAATATAAATGCAGGACTTAATATGGCACCTGGCACATACCTGTCTCTAACCCAACTGCGCCCTTCCATCCTGCACATAGGAGACACTAAGAGAGCATTTGGTAAAGAGTGAAAAAAAAAATGTTAAGAAATGGATAAAAAGCCTCAAACTTCTGTTCAAAATATATAAACATAATTTTCATCTTAAGTTTGCCTCCAACAGAACACAGCTCCTGCTGGGCCCTACTAACTCAAAGTTGAATGTAGATTCTATTTTTAGTGGATAATCTAGTGTTTATCTTAACTGTGAGATACCTAATTATAAGCTGTCATTAGAAAATTTGCATCACTGTACTTGCAAAAGCAAACTCACCGAAAATAGGACAGGTTTCTCATCTTTCAGTATGCTCAAATTATATCAATTGTCTCAGAGAAAACCCATAGGAGCGCAAGCTGTGTTCCTCCATTTTAATTGCTCTGGAATACTCGCTGTCATTAAGATGAACAGACCCAACACATAGTTTCAACGCCATTAGGGTTTGGCTTGTTTAGTTTATTTTGTTTTGGGGGTATGGGGTTGTCATTTCAGTCATCATAGATAAAGCCTTCTCAACAGCATGCCCACACATCTGGGACTGGCTTCCTCAGGTCGGTGAAACACTCAAGGGACACTATCTGTGATATAAATGATAAAGAGCTCCTTCTCTAGTGTCTGCAGCCTTTTTGTAGTCCTCTCCAATAATAGGACAAGGAATTCTAGCTAGGTCTGAAGTAAATCTGTTAAAAATTATATGATTATATTTTTCTAATAAGTTCAGCTTCTTTTCCCCAAGCTTGTCTTTCTTTAACCATTCTAACAGGTGACTGATTCAAATTTTCACTTCATTAACCTTATCTTGTCTCTCACTTCTAGGGGTCTCACTTCTAGTGTTTGTATAAATGAACAAATAACAGAGAAGGAGAAAAACAAAGAATCTTACAGAGATTAATCGATCCCTGAAAATCTGAAAGTGACTTTTGTCACTATTATAAATCAATATACAGGATTTTCTTAATCACTGGATAAAAACCATACATCAAAACCATGATTAAAAGGTAAACAAATATAATGAATTTTAATAAGAACTTGGACTTATTTTGCCACTTTAAAAAAAGTATAGGATAGATTGTTTTTTTTTTTCCTTTAGTCTCCTTCATACAATGATGATTGCATTAAGGAGAAGTTCCAAATTTTCCACATTGTATATCTGGGCTTTTAACCTCTCACAAAGATCAGATAAAGACTGCCAAACCAAAAAGCATTCTTGGCTCCTGTGCACAGCTCAATCTTTAAATAGGAGTTTCAGCACGTACAGGCAGGAGCAAAGACTTCTCCAGAGTCTTTATCTATTGATTAACTGTAGAGGATATTCTGTTTAAAATGAATCTTGATACTCTCTAAAATAAATGTTTTATTCTATTTTGGAGTAAAAGGTGTAAAGGAAAAATGAGACATATGTACCCTCCCCCACCCTGCAAATATGCTACATTACATTTTTTCCCATGATATTTCTATAAAAAGCTGGAAGCAGAAGGAAAAATCCATTTGACAATAAGAAAAATCCAAGATCAAGTGCCAGTTACTGCTCTAATGGGCAGAAGTCACTTGGTGAGTGACTCCCTACTACGCATTAGGAACTGCCCCAACACCTTTGGTTAAACTACTGATGTACCCCACACCTCTAAAGGAGTCAGGGAGACCCTCCTTTTCCTGTGATTTTGATGGTTAAAATACCAAAATTCCTAGACAGAGGCCTCAGGAGTAGACGTGACATTGTCAAGAGATCAGTTTAAAGTGAGATTTCCAGTGTTCTTACATGGTCATTATCTTTGTAATTATTACAAGTAGTGTATCAGCCAGGAAACAGAAACCACTCTGTCTCAAAAAGAAGTTTAACACAAGGAATTTGTTGCATACGTGATAGGAGCGCTAAGAAGCCAAATGGGATGGTGAATTCTGATGTCAATTCAGGAATTAGCAATGGCAGGATGCCACTGTCTTTGGCAGGAAATGGAAAGAAACAAGGTGGAATTAACGTCATCAAAGACGAGAAATGGTCAAAGCTGAGCTAGATCTACAACAGAGGACTTTCTGGCAGAACCCAAAACTACAGAGGGAAGCAACCGTCCCAACAGGAGCTAGAATCATGAAGGTGATTTAGCACTGCCAGAGACACCCTTAAAAACACAATGAATGGAAGAAACACCTTTGCTTCTCTCTGTCTCCTACCTTCCAGTCTTCACCAATGCTTTCCACTGGTCAATACTATCAGGAAAACAGGTCAAAGGAATCTGGGAAATGTAGTTCACTAAAATGCAGAGCCAAGCTGAGGATGTTCAGGAAATAGATATGAGAGAAAACAGGTAAATATCTGGCAAAAGTGACTGTAAGTAGACTCACCGTTTGGGATCTCTGCTTATCTTGAGGGTTCTTTATAGAAAAAAACAAAAAAACAAACAAGCCCTAAGACTGCCAGCTGCTAGAAACTGATAGCTTGAGAGCTTTGACTGCAATGATCAATGCACCCTCCCTGAGCTACACAGCAAAAATATTGCACATACTTTTGATCCTTCATATCTCAGTAGTCAACTTGCTACTGAGAAGACACATCTGCCCATCCATGAAAGTTCAAAAAAATATTAACAAGTGCTTTCAATCAAAGAATAGACTCAGGGGAAGAAATCTGTGAGTCCATGAAGCACTTGTTCTCAGAGAATAGAAGGGCATATTGGCTTAGAATAAAACCTGCAGAAAGCATGGCCATCAAAATGATTGTCTAAGAAGTCAGTGATTAAACTTTGGCCACCCTGCTTTAGATCGCAATTGATCTTAAGTCCAAATTTTCATATGACTGATAGCACTTTTTTAAGCCTTTATCTGCCAACCCAAATACATCAGGCTAGTTTTATATCCTACTTAGTGGAGCATAAAAATGATGAAAGCTAAATGATCATGCAAGAGAGAGAACTTCGATTTTTTTTTTAAGACACTGACTCTATTAGTTTAATAGTCCTCACCAGCATAGAATCCTGTGATTTAAAAAAAAAAAAATACCTAGAGAAAAGACATTTTGGAGCATTTTGCTCTTCATTCCTCACTTGGTTTAGATGGCAATGCTTTCTCTTCCAAGCCCAGTTCAAACAGTTACCTCTGAACCGTTGTCTGTCTTGCTCCATTTTGTTCTGGTAGCACCTTGTATAAACCTAAATGGGTGTACTTATTATATTATATTGGAAGTATTTGTTGCCAGTCTAACTCTCTCTAGTAGTGATTTAGATCAAAACAACCTTTCAAAACCAATTTAACTTTACAAATTGGACAAATATAAGTCGAGTTTGCACTACAATTTGGTCAAAAATTAATCCCCCAGTCCCCGTTGCCAAGTTTGACCATTTGGTTGCAGAATGGGGTTGTTTGGTAATGCTTTGTGAGTCCTGAATTTAAGAATTTTTTGTCATTTTCCTTTTTTTTTTTCAGAATTGGGACTGGAGCTTTTCTTATTTTTGCTGATGTATTTTCAGCTAGTTGTTGCTACTCTGTGTTATTTGTAAAAGTTGAAACAACCAAACTATCCAATTTAGGAGATTGGTTGAAACAAATTTGTAGTATTCGGAGGCAAATTGGAACAACTTCAAAGTCCAAAATTGATTGGCTGGAAGACAATATGTAAGTAATGTTTTCCTTTTTATAGAAGAATATTATAATGGTGCCTATTCATCCTTGATGCTAGCTCACAATATATAATAAGTATCTAATAAATGAGTGTGTGCTGTAGCCTAAATGCATTCCTCTGAGAGTCACATTTTGAAACCTAATTCTTGGTGTGATGGTATTTGGAGGTGTAGCATTGGGGAGGTGATAGGTCATGAGAGTGGATCCCTCGTGAATGGGACTGGTGCCCTTATTGAAGAGAACCCAGAGGGCCCCCTCACCCCTTCTACTACATGAGGACACGGCAAAAATACTCTGAACCAGGAATTAGGCCCTCGCACGACACCAAATGTTCTGGCACCCTGGTCTCAGACTTCCCAGTCTCCAGAACTGTGAGAAATAAATGTTTATAAGCCACCCAGTTTATGGTACTTTGTTATAGCAGCCTGAATGTACTGAAACAGTATGAATATAATTTTTGTTCTTTTTTATTCTGAGTTCAATCCATATGGATGAGTGGCATTCATTCTTTCAGTATACTGAAAGGTGTGTATGCTCAAGGGTCTTTCTTTATCGAAGATTTTGCATGAATGCATTAGTTCAAATGTGATTCTACTGAGTTAAGAAATAGGGAATAAACAATGCTTCTTTCCCTCCTCTTCCCTCAGACAGTCTGTTTCTCCAATTCCCAGCTTCTCCATTCCCTACTCCTCCTCCCCAAATGTTAAGCAAAAGTCTCACTATCCATAAACCATATGCTGGAACAAAGTTATTCCTTTCATAAGTTATTTTCTGCCCAACTCTAAGAATTTCATTTAGACAACACTCTTGAGGGCTTTCCATACCAGAGTTGTATATTACCGCCAAAGGCACAGGGGGGAAAAAAAGAATTAGCAATCTCATAAATTGTTCCTGAGTGGTTATCTGCTTCCAAAGGCTGAATGAGAGGGTGATTGCAACAGACATCCTTTATAATCAATCCTAGCAAAGTGTTGACTGGTTTTATTTCCAGTTTATGGTACAGGAGATGTAAAATCTAATGTGGCATATTAATAAACAGTAACGGTCTATAATCATTTCATAACAAGAAATCAGCTAAACAAACAAGTAATTAGGTTGCTTAAAATGTAATTAATAAAATTATTAATTCATGTCAGGACTTAATTGCTTTTGGCAAGACCTTTGTTGGACTTACAGTAAGTTACCAGCCCATCAGAGTACTGCAGAGGAGTGGTCATTTTATAGAACACAAATGGCCTCCCATATGGTATATACCCAAATGTACCCATCCCATAAATGGTGGAGGGTAGGCATGCTGTGGGTTTTTTTTTTTTTTAATGAATCACTAAAAGGAAATAAGAATACAGAGACATTTGGATTATGAGAATGAAAAGGTCGTATTTTAGAGCAGTTCAAACAAAATAAATTATTTGTTGTAATGTCAACCAACAGTTTTAGTGCTGAATTTTTAAATGCCCAGTGCAAATAATATTATCAACATTCTTATATTTGGCTTTTTATGGCATATCATCACATACATTATTTCATTTCACCATTCTAATGGAGAAAATGTCATTCATATATGTCTGTAGTATGTATACATGTTTCACTGTAAACAATGCATTTTGGCACATTTTGAAAGTGCACAAGTAACATAAACACAAGAAATTCCTGGTATGGTGTCAGGTGAGCAGTTGTTGATGTAGGGATCCATGGATGGGGCCTGTGAGTGTGTGTGCATTTTTCAGGAATGAGGATCTAAAATTTTAATCAGACTCTCAAAGGGGAAAGAAGATGAAAAATATTGGAAAGCACTCTTATAAACAGATGCTACAGTCACCAAGTAAATATAGGTGGTCGAGTTAACCCAGGAGCTCCCCAAATGTAAGTTCCTTGCACTATTTGTATCCAGAGAATTTTGCTAAAATTGCTCATTTTTATTCCATGATCCCAGTTAATGTATGATGAAGAATGTGAGCCTCTTTTTTATCCATTTGGGAGCTTTTATGATAATACCAAGGAAGAGATGCACAGGTGAAAAAGGAAGTTGCTACTGTGTGTGACACCCTATGTATTTTCTGCTAGACCAGGTAAGCTCGGCCAGGGGCAAGTGCATCCTGATAAACTATACACTTTGGAAAGGCAAGTATAGTCTCTCAAGTCACCAAGGTGCTGTTTAAAAGATGTGTTTTATTCATTTGCTAGGTGATCAAAAAGAGACCATCTGAA
The DNA here is from genome assembly GCF_023721935.1 of Panthera uncia. NCBI lineage: Eukaryota > Metazoa > Chordata > Mammalia > Carnivora > Felidae > Panthera > Panthera uncia. The sequence goes on along the minus strand of NW_026057580.1, from coordinate 76,379,391 downwards.
TCCTGAGACATACTTTGAAAAGAGTCTGTTACAAAATTTTTCATAAGGAGAAAATGTATATCCAGTGGGAGCAAAACTGAATCAGCCAGGATCATCTGGAATTAATTACAACAATGCCATGGCCATTCCAAATACTGGGATATCTACAGATGTCAACTTCTTGCAATGGGAAATTATATAGAAGTGATTTATTTTCATTAAGTCCATTTTCTAAGTGCTGTTCCCGAGAACATGCATTGGTTTCCTGTACGTCATAAGCCAAGGCCTGATTTGTGATTGTGTTCCAATTTTCCTCATCATATTATTTCCCCAAATACTCCATTTTATGGTTATATGTGCAATCGATCTCTATATAGAGATTTATGTTTAAATGGATGCTACAAGCTAGGAAATGCTAAATTAATCCCATTACTCTCTTTTGTGGGAAAGAAATGCTTGTTGCTGACCAAATACCAGCCTAACTGGCTGCTCTCTGACTGGATTAATATGTTCCAGAATGGTATTTCTGAGCAGTAGGGGTATTCATTAAAACATTAATTCCTGAGCTATCCTAGAAACACTAACACTGAGCCGCTAAATATGAGAATAAATATAAACGTTTCCTTTCACTCAGAATCTATACAATGCCTAAATTTCTATTACCAAGCTATTGAGATTATGATGAAAATTGTCCTTAATGCCAACATAATAATAACAGGAACAAAAACAAGAAAAACAAAACGGAAACCAAAACCACCAGCATAACAATAGCAAAGGATCAGGTGAATGGGAGTTCAGGGAAGATCTGTTCTGAGGAAACCGATGAAGCATTGGCCCAGTTCTCCCTTCACATTACAGTTTCTTCACAGTAAAACACCTCCATTCTAGATGCCAATTAAAAGCAAAAAAGAGAAAACCATCACAGCAACCCAACCCTCAGGGGCTCAGCTGCATTTCTGCCCAGAGAACAGCCACCCAGACAGTGCCTGGTACCCCTGCTCCCCTGGCTCTTTCTCATGCCCTCTCAGGCTCTGTCCTGCCCTGACACCTCCAGCTCATGCCTTATAAGCCCCAGCTGTTTCCCTCCATCATTTCCTAGAGAGCAAATCCTTCAAGCAAGGCCAGGAGCCAATTCTGGATTTGACAGGTGTCTGACTTGGAGGGATCTCAGGCATGTTTCTTGAGCACTCAGCATGGGCCCAACAGCTTGTGTTGTCTCCAGAAAGCCCATTCAGGACACTGCCAAGGAGGAGAGAGCTTGGTGCGCTGTGACCAGAAGCATGCCATCTCATCAGGACATGCAGGATGCCAGTAAACCTGTTCCTCAGGAAAAACAAAGCAAAGCACTGTGCTCATGGATATGTTTGGTATCCCTGCATGAGGGAGCAGTCTGATGGAAAAATCTAATTAACAGGCATCTCTTGAATGGCCAATAACTCGCTTTCCACCAGAACAGGCCATGGTTTCTGAGGTTAGCTTGGGAGTTCGAATCCAGCTCTCCTCTTGCTAGATTGATTGAGTGAGCTCAGCTGTTGATTGAGAGCCTACCATATGCCAGTCATTATTCCAGGCGCTTTGGAGACATCGAACAAACAAAGCTTCCTGTTCCTGAGCAGCTTACATTTCAGCAGAAGACAATAAACTTCATAAATAAGGAAACCCTAAAAACAATAGGAGATGAGAACTATAGGAAAATTTAAAAGTATAACAGGGTAAGACAATCAGGAGTGTGGGGATAGTACCTGCTGCACATGTTGCAGAATGAAGATGAAGTGGTCAGGGTGGACTTCATTGAGAACAAGAGACTGGAACAAAGGCATGAAGGGTATGAAGAATTAGCCAAGGAGCTATTTGGGTTATCCAGGGGAAGAGTGCTCCAGACTGAGGGGCTGGCTAGAACAAAGGACTTAGATACAATGGGACAAGGGGATGGGGCATGAAAGGTCAAGGAATGACAAGGAGAAGGAACAGGAGTGAAGTGCTTGAGGGCATGAGTGAGAAAAAAAAGGGGGGGGCACTGATACCACTGTCAGGGGCAAGCCCCTCTTCTCAGCCCTCGTTTCCTGGTGGGCACAATGTATATCACAAGGCTTTTTGTGAGGTCTGGTGAGGATGTGATAATAAGCACATAGTACACAAGTACCAAAGTTCCACATAGTACAAAGTGAGCCTCCACAAACATCAGAAGTTCTCCTTTCCACCTCTTCCACCTCCGATGGCACAGCTTTTACAAATGAGCCCAAACTTAGGTCTGGAAAACAGGAGCTATGCCCCACATCAAAGTAGCAGAGGGCAATTATTTTAAAATATTCGAAGGGGGGTTTTTCTAACAAATTTGAACCTTCTCACTACCTTCAACTAGCAGTCCAAGCTTGCAGCCACCACAGTCCCCTGGCAGCAGGTGGACAGTGGACCACCCTAGAGACCCAAGGTCAAGGGTGAAATCTTGCTCCCAAGGGGTTTCCCTTTCCCTCCCTGTCTCCCCTCCCTGTTCTCACACCCATGCTTGACCAAGCTCTAAACTGGGTGGTGGGGTTTTATCCAGATGTACAGTATCATGTGAGCCCCCTGGTTGTATGCCACTGGGTGTAACTAAGAGCTCCGCGCTTACTTCTGTGAGGAGTGAAGTGCGTGTGGACCAGCAGGTTCTTGGACAGGAAGAGGGCACACTGGAGAAGGGACAGAGAGCAGGAGGGGGCCTTCCCTGGAGAGGAATGCTTAGCACCAAGGAATCTGGATTGCTGCCCCTTTCTGGGATTCCTTGGTGGTAGGAGAAGCTAGTTGCAACTGCCCTGGCTGGGGCTTCTCTCACCTCTTTTATGGCCAGTGAGACGAAGTCAAATGCTGACATCAAAAGGGAGAAGTCTCCCCTTCCTACTTCAGAGATGCAGAGGCTTAGATGGACATCTGCTGCAGCCAGATTTCCAAAAGCAGGATCTCATTCCTTCACAGAGACCTCCCCAAGCAGGGAGGAGCCCAGCACACTGAGGTGGTGTGGATTCCTTCCCCACAGACCATACATAGTGGTTTCTCTCCAGCCCTCTCCTACAGCCTAGAGGGAAAAGAGAAGATGAGTAATGACAAGAAGGGGCAGGAGCCCAAGTGGCCAACCCAGGACCTATTCCACTTGCATGTAAAAGAGTTCCAGGAATTATTCATCCAGGTTGTCACCCAGCAGCTCCCCATTCCTCCTGCACTTCCAGGACCTAGCTGCCTGGTCCCTCCCTGTTCCACAGCACGTCACAGCTAAAAGTGTTGGGTCCCAGGGAGGAGACCCAATTCCTGAACCCCAGGGAAGTGCCACCCTTGCCTGTATTTACCAAGAGAGGGCTTCTGGGAAGAATTAGGCAGTGACTCTGACCTCAGTGCATTTTTAGATGAGTTGGGGGAGACAAAACTGGCATGAGAGACCAGGGGAAGCTTTGAGAGAGAGAGAGAGAGAGAGAGAGAGAGAGAGAGAGAGAGAGAATTAATGTGTGATAAGCACCACCAGTGATTAGAGAAGAGAGCCAGGAGAACTGGAAGATGAGAAATTTAAGAATAAGGCCAGCGAGGCAACCAGACTCAAGAGGGGATGTTGAAAAGCAAGTGAAAAACAAGTTGCATAAGCAGGGTGGGGCCAGACTAAGGAGGGTGTTGAAAGCAAGGGGAAAACTTTCAAATTCTCCAGGAAGAAATACAGGGTCACTGAAGGTTTCCCGTGTTGCGCTGATGTTGATGACGGAAGCACAGCTGCACGGCCCCTCTCAGCTTCACACCAGGCCTGAGCCTCCTCCAGACGCAATTCACACACTCGATTCATCACCAGGAGCAAGTGCTGCTCAGGTCCCAGGGAGTGGGCAGCCACAGAGGATGTTCTTCTTGAATGGATCGGATCTCTGGGGAAGCTTCTCGACCCTGATACTCTATTTCTGGCAGCCAAAGAAGGCTGCCAGGATATGGGAAGCTCTGCATATGAAAATAATGTCAGCCGCCTCTGGAGAGGAGGTTGGAAGCAAAATCACTCTGAAAACTCGCAGATGGCAAGCGCAGACTGCACTGTTTTGGCATCGTCCATTTTTGTTCTTTTATTTTGCATTTCCAGGTTCCAACCACAGTGGCCGGGGAAACATTTCATGACAGAGAGCTGGGGTGGGTGAGGAGAGGGGGACAGTGAGAAGGGGCTTCAGGGTCCATGACGGTGTAACAGAATCTACCCCTCGGCCTGTTGCCGACACCTCACCTAGCCACAGCAGATGGTCACCAGGACGTTCACAGGTGACCCCTGACCTTCCACTTCATGCCCCCTCCCATTTTTATATCCACCTATGAAGGAAGGAGCAGTCACCTCTCCTTTTTCCATCTGGCAAGGACTTCCCATAGGTCAAGTCCTCTTCCTTCCCTACTCAGTCATCATAACTTAGTCTTAATAGCAGAAAAACAGCAGGGGAGGAAAGGAAAAGGCAAATGTAGCCTCATCACATATTCTGGATCATCCTTCCTTCAGAGGGTGGAGGTTGGGCCGGGGAGCGTGGTGGCTGCCTGGAAAAGGACTAGTTATCTACATTTTCTAGTATAAAAAACAGTTCCTCTTTCCATCTCTCACAGTGTTTCCTGTGGCAGAAATCCTTGGTCTCTTCATTCAGTCAACAGTTATGGCACACTTGCCCACGCTCCGTGGCAAGTGCACATGCTTACATGGATGGTCTGCATAACTGCTGCTCCCCAGTAACTCTCAATGCCTTCACTCAGCAGCACATACACCTCTCCGGTTGCACTGTGGGAGATGGTGTGCTACATGAGGCAAGAGCCAGCTGTGTGGAGAACCTCAGGAAAAAGCCAGATGTGAGTAACCCGCCTGCCCACATGGCAGCCTCTCAGCTCTAATCTGGTTTGGTTACCAAACCTTAGCCAAACTCCAGGGCCTCTGCCTCTCCTAGTACTGAAGTGCAGCCTGAACCACAGCCGCCTAATCGTGAAATTTGGCTAAATGTCAGGGAACTAAGAGGAGCCTCAGTGAGGCAGGAAGGAAGCCACACTGGGAGGGCTGGGAAGCAGTGCTGCTCCGGAAGGGGACAGGGGGCGCAGCTATTAATTAAGGCAGGTAGCAGCCTGGCCTGGCACAGATGCAGGAAGCGTCTGGTGGATGCTGGGCCTGTTTTAAGGTTGATGATCTCAAGGAGACCTGCTCTAGGCTCCTGAAAGCTGAGCTCCAGCCAGTGTTGAGATTGGCTCTTGGAAAAGATCACTGGCACTTTACAGGGCAGCATGCACTCAGGCAAAGGTTAGGCTGGGAGAAGTTCCCAGCTCTAGTTAGGAGATATGTTCTTGGGGTTTTGAAAGACAAACCCAGGTCTGGGCTTTCCTGCCTCCAAATGCGATGTCCCACTCAGCCGAACTCTATGCCCACAGCCATCAGGGGTACAGAGGAGAAACACTCGGCACTAAGAGGCTGGCTCCCACCGATGTATTCTGGCTCTTGCTGACACGTTCATGAACTATATGGATTGTTCCCCTGGCATCTCCAATCTTTCACAAAAACATGGTGTTGTGCCTGTACCACAATATTCCAGGGTAATTTGGCTCAGCATTGCAGAGTGTTGGCAGTATTTAACAGCCTTGTAAAAATATATTGGCAAGGGTTGTTGGCCATGTGATATTCTTTTAAACCGCAGTGTTTGGGCTACAGTTAAGTGTGTGTATCATTTATTTAGAGTTCGTGCTATTAATTAATACATGTCTACTTTAATCCTGCCTGTCATTGACTTCCAGAAAAAGTGGGAGGGGGGTTGTTTGTTTTCAAACAAAAAGTCTCAGAGTAGCAGAATGAACTACTGGTTGGCTATGAACTTGGGCATATTAACGGTGACCTACACCCTCCGTCTGCCAACATTCTTACCCTGTCTTTGGCTCTGTGCTCAACTCATACCTGGGATACGCAGCTTCCCAACACATGACTTCAATTACCCTGACTTCCTAAAGATTTTCTTTCTTCTGGACCAGCCGACCTCTCAGAGAACTGTAACCCATAAAATTTCTAAAAACAGAAGTGGGCCCTTGGCATTCTGTCCCTCTCGACCCTCTTCTGAGCCATGTGACCATGCTGAGTGCCATCCTGAGCCATTAGCTCTGGTTTATTATGCAGACCACTCAGCCTGTATCCCAGTGCAGGTGGAGATCATAGGGCAGCAGCACAAGGATTTACACAGGAGCCTTCCTAGTGCAGAGCTCATAACCAGGACCAGGTCTGTGTCTTTAGCCTCACAATTTCTATTCAGCCCATTTTAAAATCTACCATAGCTACTTAGGTCCTGGCCACAAAAAGAACTGCCTCTGGACAGTCAAGATAAGCTATTCCTCCTGCTATAGAAGCTGGCATTCATTAGGTAGTGTACTGGGCTAAAGTACACCCATCTCCTCCTCTAATGAGATATTTTAGGCAGAAAGAGGAAAGGATGACGTACTGCCACATGCTGTGTTTATAGACTCAGCATGTCCTTGAGTTTGTGTGAGTCCAGAGTACTCTTCAGAGGGTTACAAGGGGCATAAACTCAGGGGGTTGGTTAGGTCGATAGGTGTTCAGGATGACTGAAAGCTATCATAAAAATGCACTTACCTTTTATTCTTTCCACCTAAAGAGCATACTCCTAAATGGACCCCATCAATCTCCCTTCTCAAAACCCTTCTTTGGATGTCAAAGAAATGTCCAGAGCACCCAGACCGTCCTGGAGAGGGGGAGGGCATTGCAAGATTGGCTGAAATAACAGTGCAATACCTGAGGTCACAAGGCTAGAATGGTAGAAATTATTGGGTCACTATCTTGAAAAAGGGACAATTGGTAAGCTAATACCTGGTAACCGTGTTTACCTTTACCCAGGGTCACTAATGGAAAGCAGAATGTGCCAGTATACTGCCCTGGACAACTTGAGAGAAAAAGAAGATTTTTAGTAATCTATTCTAAGTACACAGAAACATAGTCAGAAATTTATATTCAGTTTTCACTGCAATATTATTTATAACAGTGAAAACTCAAAATCAGCCTACATTAGAATTAATTAATTAGGCCACATCAATAAGTCAGAATATTGCATTGCCATTAAAAAAGATGTTAACCAAAAAGATTTAATGATGTTGAAAAATATTCATGATCAAGTAAAAAGCACATAAAAAGTTGCATGTGCAGTATGAGTGGGGTAATATTAACAGTTCATAATTTCATTTTTATTTTCTGCTGTTTTCTGGATTTTCTTCAAGGCACATGCATAACTTGTATAATCAGAAAAGCCTAAAGGCAGAACTAGAGACTTTAAGTGATAAGATAATCACTTTACACTGTACATATTAAATGTTTCTCAAGATAGTTAACTCCCCAATTGCATAAAAGATTTAATTTCCACGTACAATTCATTAATTGAACAAATACTTACTCAGTGACTACAATCTGCTGGCTAATTTATTTATTCCTGTAACAAATACTTATTAGAGATTGAGCATGAGATACAGAAAATAACAAAATGGATTTTCTGCCCTTTTGGAACTCAGAATCTGCTAGGAATTGGTGATTCTGAGATAAAAGACAAAAATCCCTTCCCTCAAGCAACTGTAGAACCCAGAAAGAGAGACAGACAAATTAATAAAAGATGATGATGCCTAGCACAAGGGTTAATACTCTGCTGAGGATCTGTGGGGTGCAGTTTGAGGAGGTCTGCAAAGGAAGGAGGGAAGAAACCATAGCAGGCTATTGGTCAACAGTCTATTCCTCAGCCCAAATGCAGGTAAACTCATGGTTTCTTAGCTCCCTAACTTTGCATTATCCTTCCTACTCAAGGAACTTTAGCTGTGTTCAAAATAGGCAACTTAAAAAGGAGTCCAATTTTAACAAAAAAGATCTGAGCTCCCATGTCCATACCCACCCCACTGCGCAGGAGAGGAATATGCCACTGCTATAGACTGAGTGTGCCCTCAGATTCATGTGTTGAAATTTATGTGATGGTATTCAGAGTTGGGGTCTTTGGAAGGTGCTTAGGTCCTGAGGGTAGAGACCTCATGAATGGGATTAGTGCCCTTATAAGAGACTTTAGAAAGTGCTCTCATTCCTTCTGCCATGTGAGGTACACAGCAAGATGGCTATCTATGAACCAGGAAGTGGGTTCTCACCAGATATCAGATCTGCCAGCAGAGAAATAAATAAGAAATAAATGCTTGTCATTTATAAGCCACCCAATCTATGGTATTCTGCTAAGCAGCCTAAGTAGACTAAGACAGCCACCTTTATTTGTTAAGAACACTAAGGAAACCTTGGTTTCACAATGGCAAAAAAAGCTTAGAGCCAAGGCAAAGCTGGGGAAGGGGCCACATTTCCACCTTTTAAATGGTTTCTTATTAGTGACACATGAATGCAATCCTACACTTTCCACAGGAGAGCCTAAATGGGATCCCAAATCTCATTTCATCTAATTAGCAGAAGATGGGTGACTGTCTGCACAAACAGACGTCCACAGGCAATCGTTCTTGTCTGGTGGTTGCCATTGTTACTGTTTGTGAGGCTGACTAAAGGAAATATAAAGATATAGAGCAGTGGAGAAGAGCAGTAAGTGAAAGATAAGGTGCCAAGACTGACAAGTGGGGGCCAGAAGTTAGAGGAAAGTATATTATTAATGGAAAAGTCATTCATTTTGCCCACATCTGGTGGGACTAAGGGCATTCAAGTTCCACACATCATGTCTTACAGGACTTACTCTTTTCTCTGATGGTGAAAACCATGTAACTGACCTTTGGCCTTTGACCTCTCAAGGATCTCAGAATCATATTCAAAGCTTAATTACGGAAACTATTTGTCCACCCCACCCCCAATACCTGCACATGTTTTTCCTGACTTAGTCTTTACTTTCTGTTATTGTGTATAATATTCGTGTTCCTCATTCCCTAATTTTATTTTACCATTATTTGTATCTGCAGTTAGCAGATAAAAATCTTGCCTGGCGGGAAGCTGTTAATAAATACATGAAAAATTGATTCCCAGCAATAGCCTTGTGCAATAGCCCTGTGGTATGTCTCAGTTTTCCAGATGAGGAACTGAGATGAAGAGGTACCGGGCTGTGTACTATGTACCTTGAGTGTTTGCATATGGAAAGAGGGTGGTGCTTTCAGAAAGAGGTGGATCACAGGGTAGAATTTCTAACATCAGTGGAGGAGAGTTATTGTTTTCATATACCGATAAGTGTAGTCCTGTCAACTGATGTCATACTCTTCTTACTAAAACATTACCTATTTGCCTAGGTCATAAATATATATATTATAATTATAAATAATGGGAAATATATATATATAGTGGGAATATATATACATATATATACACATATATCAATGTAATATGTACACACATATATAAATATAAATACATATATATACATATATATATATACACATATACATATATTGAGAAAAGAATCCTCAGATCATGTAGAAAACAGTGTTTTGTCTCCAAAGGAAGTCCCAGAGACACAGACAGGAGAACCAGCTGCTAGGAAAAAAAAAAAAAAAAAGAAGGGGCTGAGAGAAAGCTGAGCCACTTGAAATGAAAAATTAAATTAATTTTAAAATCTAATTTAAAGCAAAATAGAGCCGCAGATGTGGAGGGAGTTGAAACTCCTCCTTGGATTGTATCCCCTAAACTTTCCTGTTCTTTCATTCAGCCTGAACATCATCCTATTTATACCAAATAGCAAAACTGGATTAATTAAGAAATAAAATACTCCAGACAGTTCATTTCTAGGGATTGTTTGTACACAGCATGTATGAGAGGAAGGGACTGCTTGTAATTTTAATTTCTCCAGAAAGGAAGACCACCAACGCTTCCTACCTCAAGCTTTTATTTTCCTGTGCAACTGTCCTAATGATCTTTAAGGCCCAGAATCAAGTATGAGTAAAATACATATTTCTTTTTGCCGCCCATTTAGTCTTACTGCACATATGTATTATTGAGCACCTTCTGGGAGTCAGAAGCTGTGTGAACTTCTCTGATGTATAGGTAATTTCAGAGTCAGTCCGGATGCCAAGATTCAAAACCTAGTCACAGGCCAGATCAGTCAAGAGTTCTGCCTCATTGTCACCAGCGAGACAGGTTATATCAAGAAATGAGAAATAAAACTGCTTCCTTTGTGCTGTCACGGGACAAGCATAAAATAAAGCAGCCACCAAGGAGCCCTGCTAGGAATCTTGTGCTTTTCATGAGATGAACGTCCACTCCCTGGAGGTCTGTGAATAGCAAAACAGGATGCCACTTCCCTCCCTCGGCACTGCCAGCTCTCTCCTGCTAGCCACGGGCAGGACACCTGCCAGTACACCCCGCAATTTAATTACACAAGTTGTTTCGTTCCACCCTTACCTTGCATAAAATTGTTCTTTATACACCAGGCTTTCTGTTTAGTGATGCTCTGCTCAAAGTGTTTAGATTTTTTAAAAATCTAAACAACAGCTTGGTTGAAATCTGCTCTTATAGATTCCTTTCTGCATGTATTTAAGCATCACAATAAAATGTAGGTTCTAGTAACCAAGCAGGAGAAAACAGCTGGGAATATTCCTCTGCAAAGGAACTGATTTTAGAAAAGGTGAGATACCTTACTGGCCAACAGCAACAGCAATAATATCTAACATGTATCGAATGCTTACTAGGTGCACTGGGTTAGTGCATCCATGTATTAGTTTCTTGGGGCTGCTGTAACAAAGTGCCACAAACTGGGTGGCTTAACGGAAATGTGTTGTCTCACAGTTCGGGAGGCTACAAGTTTAAGATCAAGGTGTCTGCAGATTTGGTCGCTTGTGAGGCCTGTGAGGGAGAATCTGTTTCGTAGGTCCTGGTGCTTTGGTGGCAATCTTTGGCTTGTAGATGCATCAACCCGATCTCTGCCTTCACCTTCATATGTTGTACTCCTCATGTGTATGTGTCTCTGTGTCTAAGTTTCCTCTGTTTAAGGACACTAGTTGCATTGGATTAGGGCCCATCTCAATGACCTCATGTTAACTTGACCATCTGCAAAGACCCTATTACTAAATAAGGTCCCCTTCATTGGTACTGGTATCAGGACTTCAACATCTTTTTGAGGGGGGACAAAATTCTTTCCTTAACACCTGCATTGCTTAATGTTGAGGAAAGGAATATGGTTATCACCATGACAAACTGGGATACCAAAGCTTGGAAAGCTTATCTTCCCTTCTCTGAATTCACCTGCTGCAAAAATGGCAAAACAAGGGTTTGCGTCCAGACGGTTTGACTCAAGAGACCATACTACCAATCGCCACATGGGGTCTCCAAAAGAGCATCAGGAAGTTTCCTGATCTTTCAGTTGTTCAACCATAGGTTATGCTCTGTGATCATTGCATCTACACAGAGCACCAGTGATTTAGCCCCTACTATGCAGACTTGTATTATCTTATTTAACCTCCCAAACAACTTTAGAAGTCAAAAACTCTTTACTTCAGTTCACAGATAAGCATATTAAAAGCCAAAGAAGTTGAGAACATTTGACCAAGGTCACAAATAAAGTAAGAGTTGAGCCAGGATTCAGGCCACCCCCGCCCCTCCACCTTGATCCTGAAGATGTATTTCTCCCCACTTTGCTGTCCTTCACACAGAGCTCAGAGACTATCAGGCTATCATTCATCACATTAAAAAAAAAAAAAAAGAAGAAGAAGTCCAAGAAAATCTCACCGGTGCTGTTTTTAAAGGCATGCACAAAACAGACTTCATTTCCTAAGAATCTGAATCAGCCAGGGAAGGTATAGGAAAATATCAAATGTTTGTATGATTACCTGGGCAACTTTGCCTGTGCTATGTAAATATGTAGTGACTAATCAGCCAGAGCAGCTGAGGGATTTTTCTAGATGTGGGCAGTTTTCATTCGTGCATGTGATTTGCCCAGCTATGCATATAGAAAGGGAAAAGTCTTCTATTTACTTAGCGTAACGATAGACCAAAACAAAAGGAGAAATCATTTCACTCATGCTTAGCTAAGACATTTTAATCTTTCTTAAATCTCTGTGTGTGTATTTTCGGGTTCATGGCAACTGACAGACTATTTGGGACGGAAAGTGCATGTGTTGGTGCAAAGAGAAGACGGCCTTGGGCGGTGAGGATGTGTGCAGAGGAAGGATAGTTGATTGATGTCTGGCGAGTGTCAAACACCAACGGCCATTGATTAGGAAGAGTTCTTGGCAAAATAATATTAAGATTTTTCTGGAGGTTGTTGACCATTATCATTTTTCAGTTTTCTGACATTCACAAAAACAGAGAAATACAGATCTGGACTCCCTAGAGACTCTAGTTTGCCAACTCTCTGAGAGCATTGGCAGCTGTCTAGTGCCATCATGTGGTCACTTCTCAATCTGTTCAAAAATTTGGCTAGAGCCAAGCCTGGCAGGGAGACTTGGAATGATTCAGATAGGATTGTGCTGGGCAGCTTGTGACAACAGAACTGGCTAGTCTGCATCTGATACAGGCGGCAGTAGTGTGTGTGCTGGCAGAGGGTGAAAGAAAGGGCTTTGAGGATCCCTGAAAGCAGAGCAAGGGTGGGACAAGGGGAAGCCAAGCAGCTGGACTTGGCCCTAAAGACAGACAGCTGGCAGACAGGAAATATAGCCACTGGGGATGAGGGCCACTCTAGTGGGTTTGCGTTCACAAGACAGACTTTACTCCTTGAGAAGTAGGAATTGGCAAGAGTAAGGCTAGACCCCAACCCTCATGGGGTAGGTAGAACCTGGAAATAAAGAAACAGAGCTAAACCCCAGTTACAGTCTTGCCTGGTCACTGGCTCGTAAAAGAAGCAAGGCAACCCACACGTGTTACTCGGGAGTCCAGCCAAGCCCTGCCTGGGTTTTCCCGAGAAAAGTGCTCATCCTGGGTCCCTGGTTGGCTCAGGTGGTTGAGCATCCGGCTGTTGGTTTCAATTCAGGTCATGATCTCATGGTTTGTGAATTCAAGCCCCACGTCTCTGCACTAGTACAGAGCCTGCTTGGAATTCTCGCTCTCTCCCTCTCTCTCTGCTCCTCCCCCTTCTCTCTCTCTCTCTGTCTCTGTCTCTCTCTGTCTGTCTCTCTCTCTCAAGATAAATACACTTAAAAAAGAAAGGAAGAAAAGTGCTAATGCTGACACACTCTGCTGGCCATACTCTTCTCCCCAGAAGATGATGGGAATCTTGTCCACAGAGGAGACTCTAGGATCTGGAGTCTCATCATCAGGCAGGGTGCTAGAGGCATGGGTTGTGCTCTGTGGAAATAAAACCCAACCAGATGAGAAAAGCAAATGCTATTTATTCTGAGCTGGCTATTAACAAGGGAGTCAGCCACCACCACCCTCCTTTTGGCATAGTCTCCAGACAGAGGGTGGGAGGCTTTAGATTGGAACGAAGTGAAGACCTCAGGCATGCCCTTATTGGAGGCTGTTGGTCTGGGGAAGCTGTAGGCAGGCTAACTAGAAGTGGGGCTTCCTATATGACTGGTGAGGGTACGTATTTGGCTTTCCGTGGTTGGTCCTAAGTTAAAAACAAGGGCAAAAATTAGGGAAGCTGTCAGTTATTAATCAAGTCCTGGTCAGCTGGGGCCAATTGTACAGAAGGTATTGTTCAGCTTCCTGGATTGTCACTGGAGATAGCAATCTGGCTTCCTAGAAGTCTGACGAAGAGCCGGCTGGCTTCCTGCATTCTTTATTGTAGATGAGGCTTTCTGGGCAGGTTGCTACAGATTTTTATATATGGTCTGGTCTGTTGCTACATTCAGTCTCTCAGCTCTGAGGGGCTATGCCCCAAGGATCAGCCTAGGAGTAAACAATCTGTGCAGAAGTCCTCCTCTTGAGTCAGACAATGAGGACTTGGAATTGGAAGAAAAAAACAAAAACAAAAACAAAAACCTCACCCCACTCTACCTCCCCCCCCCCCCCCCAACGTCAGAACCAAGTCTTCAGGGGACAGAACTATTTAGAAGCCCAGTGGCCAGTACTGGGGTATATAATGGCTCAGACCAGCAGCACAGATGGGCTCATGCTGAACACCCTCCTTCCTGCCACTATTATGTAGCCACTAATATGTGGCCTGGTTATTTGCTGCCTGAGTCAGGACTAGATGAGGAACTTGGAAGAGACTTCAGCTTCAGGAGGGGAAAGTGGTGTTAGTGGTGGTGACGGTGGCAGTGATGGTGGCACATTTTGTGGGCAGTTTCTTACCTCTGGGGTAGGTATGAAACATGAATCAGAGCCTGACATTGTCTTACGGGGTATCTTAATGCCCCTAATGAGGGCTTGGGGACCTTGCCCTATCCTGGTGAGAAACTATTTGATTTCCTAGAAAAGCAGTGGCCATGATTTGGAGAGGGCAGGGGTGCTGCAAATACAAGGCTGGGGAGCTCCTATTTTAATTCAAGTAGAGCACAAAGAACCCCAGTCTATGCAACAGGGGATCTACGGACTTTTCTGGTCCTATTAGTGATTATAACCATACTCGCACTTGTACATCATTCCTCAGCTAGGAAGTTACACATGAACCAACACAACTGCCATATAATACTGACATTATTCCCTTCGCTGTCAACTCCACATGACCCAACTGGTGGCACAGACACATTAGCTGTGGCAAAAGTGTATTCAAACAGTCTCTGGTAATAGGCAAAATATGGGTATGTTAATCAGAAAAGGCATTTGGGAGCAGATGGACAGATATTTAATTTTTTTACTTTCTAGCAGAGTTTTGTTTTGTGTCCACACTTAGAGCTCACTGAGGGCCAGTGTGGAGTGACACGGTGTTCCCCAAGCTTCAGTCATCATTTTGGTCATATCCAGACTCAGCCTACATAATTCTGTAATATTTTTCTTTAAATTTATGTAGTCTTTCCCTTTACATTGGAAAGGGAAACTAATTCAGTATTGAAAATGGGAAACCATTATCACTTGTCATAAATAGGAAGTAATCCTAAACAAAAGCACATAACTAATCATATCAAACTCTTCACTCAACACACTGCCCCCAAATTGTCTCCTACACCAGCAGGGGTATAAGGGCCATGTTTGGGGAAAATCGTGTGGTCAGTAACAATCTGGCTCTTGTATCAGGCTGCCTGTGTTTGAAATCTAACTGTAAAACCTAAAGCAAATGTCTCTATATTTGGTTTTCTCATCTGTAAATGAGGGTGTTTGCTTCACAGAGCTGTTGTGGGGATTCAGTGAGATGCTACATAAAAGATTGAGCACAATTCGCAGCATATGATAAATAATAAATGTTAGCTGTCTCTCTTTTTTTTTTATTTATTTTTTGTTTTTTGTTTTTTGTTTTTTTTTTTTAATATATGAAATTTACTGTCAAATTGGTTTCCATACAACACCCAGTGCTCATCCCAAAAGGTGCCCTCCTCAATACCCATCACCCACCCTGCCCTCCCTCCCACCCTGCCCTCCCTCCCACCCCCCATCAACCCTCAGTTTGTTCTCAGTTTTTAACAGTCTCTTATGCTTTGGCTCTCTCCCACTCTAACCTCTTTTTTTTTTTTTCTTTTCTTTCCTTCCCCTCCCCCATGGGTTTCTGTTATGTTTCTCAGGATCCACATAAGAGTGAAACCATATGGTATCTGTCTTTCTCTGTATGGCTTATTTCACTTAGCATCACACTCTCCAGTTCCATCCATGTTGCTACAAAAGGCCATATTTCATTTTTTCTCATTGCCACGTAGTATTCCATTGTGTATATAAACCACAATTTCTTTATCCATTCATCAGTTGATGGACATTTAGGCTCTTTCCATAATTTGGCTATTGTTGAGAGTGCCGCTATAAACATTGGGGTACAGGTGCCCCTATGCATCAGTACTCCTGTATCCCTTGGATAAATTCCTAGCAGTGCTATTGCTGGGTCATAGGGTAGGTCTATTTTTAATTTTCTGAGGAACCTCCACACTGCTTTCCAGAGCGGCTGCACCAATTTGCATTCCCACCAACAGTGCAAGAGGGTTCCTGTTTCTCCACATCCTCTCCAGCATCTATAGTCTCCTGATTTCTTCATTTTGGCCACTCTGACTGGCGTGAGGTGGTATCTGAGTGTGGTTTTGATTTGTATTTCCCTGATAAGGAGCGACGATGAACATCTTTTCATGTGCCTGTTGGCCATCCGGATGTCTTCTTTAGAGAAGTGTCTATTCATGTTTTCTGCCCATTTCTTCACTGGGTTATTTGTTTTTCGGGTGTGGAGTTTGATGAGCTCTTTATAGATTTTGGATACTAGCCCTTTGTCCGATGTGTCATTTGCAAATATCTTTTCCCATTCCGTTGGTTGCCTTTTAGTTTTGTTGGTTGTTTCCTTTGCTGTGCAGAAGCTTTTTATCTTCATAAGGTCCCACTAATTCACTTTTGCTTTTAATTCCCTTGCCTTTGGGGATGTGCCGAGTAAGAGATTGCTACGGCTGAGGTCAGAGAGGTCTTTTCCTGCTTTCTCCTCTAAGGTTTTGATGGTTTCCTGTCTCACATTCAGGTTCTTTATCCATTTTGAGTTTATTTTTGTGAATGGTGTGAGAAAGTGGTCTAGTTTCAACCTTCTGCATGTTGCTGTCCAGTTCTCCCAGCACCATTTGTTAAAGAGACTGTCTTTTTTCCATTGGATGTTCTTTCCTGCTTTGTCAAAGATGAGTTGGCCATACGTTTGTGGGTCTAGTTCTGGGGTTTCTATTCTATTCCATTGGTCTATGTGTCTGTTTTTATGCCAATACCATGCTGTCTTGATGATGACAGCTTTGTAGTAGAGGCTAAATTCTGGGATTTTGATGCCTCCTGCTTTGGTCTTCTTCTTCAAAATTACTTTGGCTATTCGGGGCCTTTTGTGGTTCCATATGAATTTTAGGATTGCTTGTTCTAGTTTCGAGAAGAATGCTGGTGCAATTTTGATTGGGATTGCATTGAATGTGTAGATAGCTTTGGGTAGTATTGACATTTTGACAATATTTATTCTTCCAATCCATGAGCATGGAATGTCTTTCCATTTCTTTATATCTTCTTCAATTACCTGCATAAGTTAGCTGTCTCTCTTAATGTCACTATTATTGTTCTTAATATTATCCTTTTGGACAAGGTTGCTAGTTTGTAGCTCCCCCCTCATAGCTGGTCCTCAAAACATTCACACTTATCTGTGGACAGGAATCATGGTCAGAATATACAGAGGGTGGAATTCTTGAAAGATTTTAAGACTACCAAAAATAAAAAGCCACAGAATCAACAGTAGAACTGTTGGGCCTTTTATGTTAAAAATTCCACTCAGTGAATCAGAGAACCTCAGTATATCCATCAACTTTTGATTTGTATTTTTTTTTTTTTGTATTACCTATCCTTTCCCAGCTCCTTGGCTCTGTGTGATAATATTTTTTTCTCCTGGTACTCACCATATATCAGTCAGTGTCTCAGCAGGATTCAGATGGTACTCAAAGGAGTAATTGAAGGGTTTAGTAATAGAGCTATTTATAGAGGTGTTGGCAAGAATTAAAGAGCCAGCAAAAGACAATGAAACACCCAGGGCCTAGCACCAACAGTAAGCTATTACACCCCAAAGCCTAAAGGGCAAAAGGAGTGTTCAAGTTTTTCTAGACCCAAGATGAAACTGCTTCTTCCCAGGGTGCTATGTCAGCAAACAGAACTTTTGTGTTGCCGTAAATGTTCCACTTAACCAGGAACCCAGTATACCCAGGCAGCCAGTCCCCAAACTCTAAGCCAACTCTGGGCTCTATGCTTATTTCCTTGTTCCTTGATCTTTCTCAATAAGGTCAGATATGCAGCCCCAGCCAATCCTGCCCAGCTTCCATGTTGCCACTTCTAATACTGTATAAAACTCACCCCGGCCCAGACTCCTTTGGAAGAGTGCTCCACTGTTTGTGAGGCACTGTGCTCCCCCAACCCATGGATTGTTTTCCCTTGAATAAAGGACACCAAACTCATTACTACTAAATCATTTTCATTTTGTCATTTGTCAGGAGGAAGCTACTGCTGGAACCCTGGGAAAGCCAAAGCCATGAGATGTCACCCCACTCTATACACACAGAAGCTGTGGCCTCACCAGAGGAATGCAGTCATAGGCCAGCAGGGAGGGAGCAGAGGGAGTACCTACCGTGAATGCCTGCTCTCCCCTGCCAGGGTCTCCCAGGGGCTGAACCCAATTGGAAGCCAGAGAGAAAGGGGAGCCCTGGAAATGTCATTTTCAGAGGTCAGCAGAGAAGGGCAGAGAGTGGATCTAAAGGGCCAGATGGAGAGTAACCAACACATTCATATAACACTATGATGTTTATATATCTGTGGAGCCCCTTTGCACCCCTTAAACTCTCAGTAGAAGGAATTGTAAACGTCAGGTGAATCAGACTATAAATGTGTGTCAGCAGCACAAAGACAAGCAAAGCAAACAAAATGGAGGCATGTACCACCCACCTAGAGTGCTGACAGAGCACCCCAGCAGGCCAGGGGCCGCTGCCCAGGAGCTCACAGCATCTCAGCACTCAGATCCCATCCATAAAGTAGAGGGCTAAAGCCATGTCTCAGTTGGTGAGCCATAGCTCTGCTACCAACAAGCGTGGGATTGGAGGTGAAGGGAATAGTCCATGGAAGGGACCCTCATGACTCTCCTCTTCACCTCAAGCTAGCAAAATCAGGAAGTGGTGTGATTAAAATCACTCTTCTAGTAACAAATAAACGGGTGTTTTCCTCAAATCTTTTGAGAGAAGGACATAGCTAAGTCTCAAGGGCAGATGCTAAGCCCCTGAGCCAAGCTGCCTCTCACAGCATTTGGAGTAACAGTGGCTGAGCGTATACTGGTGTGAAGGGCAAAGCTGGCAACTCTCAGTGTGTGGGCTTCCAGACCTCCTACAGAAAGGCAGGTGACCTTCCTTCTTTGAAAGCTTCCATCGGATGCAAGTCTCAGGCAGGCAGCACACTGTTTTCTGGTGTGAGGAAACCAGCCTGTGCAGTCTGGCTGCCCTCTCGTAGCTAGGCCAAGCTAACCCTCCTATTATGAGAACAAGCCCCATCCACATCTCTCTCTTTTTACAACTATGGCAAAATACACATGAAATTTACCATTTTTAAGGGTACAGTTTAGTAGTACTAAGTACATTTATATTGTTGAAGAGTTCTGGAAATTGGGTATACTTCATAAAACCAAATTCTAACTCCATTAAACAACCCCCCATTGCCCCCTCTCCCCAGTCCCTGACAACCGCCCCTTCTACTTTCTGTCTCTACAGATTTGACTACTCTAGATACCTCATGCAAGTGGGATCGTACAGTCTTTGTCTTTTTATAACTGGCTTATCCCAGTGACCAAACTGCCCTCCGGGTTTTCATTCCATGTTGTAGCATGTGTGATATTTCCTTCCTTTTTAAGGCTGCATGTATGCCATTGCATGTGTGTTCCACATTTTCGTCACACATTCATTCATCCATCCATGGGCATTGGGTTGCTTCTACCTTTTGGCCGTTGTGAATAATGCTTCTATAAATATGGGGGTATGAATTTTCTAATTTCAATTCTTTTGAGTATATACTCAGAATGAAATTGCTGCACATCTCTTTTTTATTCACCTCCATGTCAACTACTTTCAGAGGTGGTGTGGGGAGAAGGGCCCGGGATTTGAAGACACAGCTCTGGGTTTTCTTAAGTCTCCATGTTAACCTTCTATTGGCTATGCAATCTTGGGTGACTTCCTTAACATCTCTGAAACCTGTGTTCTTCTATAAAATAAAAATATAATACCCACAGTATTAGTTTCTTGGGGATGCTGTAACAAAATACTGCAAACTAGCATGGCTTAAAACAAAAGAAATGTTTCTGTAACGATTCTGAAGGCTAAAAGCCCCAAATCAAAATGTCAGCAAGATTGGTTCCCTCTTGGCAGCCCACAGGGAGAATCTGTTCCATGCTTCTCTCCTAGTTTCTGGTGGTTTCTGGCAATCCTCGGCATCTTTGGCTTATAGCAGCATAACTCCAATGTCTTCCTCCATTGTTCCATGGCTGTCTTCCTTGGTGTATCTGTATCTTCACATGGCATTCTTCTCTCTGTGTGCATCTAAATTCTCCTTATTTTATAAGGACACCAGTCATTGGATTAGAGCCCATCCTAATTCAGTATCATCTCATTTTAGCTTGATTACATATGCAAAGATTCTACTTTCAAATAAGATCATGTTTATAGGCATTGGGGTTAGGACTTCAACATTACTTACAGGGAGATATACTTCAACCTGTAACTCCCACCCTGCAGGATCTCTGTGAGCAGCAGATGTATTTTGTAAATTCTGTAGCATTACGTTGGAAGGGAGTGATGATTATGGCTAGGCTGACAGTTTGTGTGCCTTGTAATCACAGTCAACTCCTTCTCTCCGTGCTGCTTGGTTTAGAGTGTTAAGTCCATTCTTGTTTACTGAGTGGCCCTCTGGTTTCCTGCAGGGACTGCATTCGCTGTGTGTTGTTAAATGTTCAATGTCGTTTTTGTCCCTGAGAGGAGGAAGAACATTAAGTGCGGGCTTCAGTAGATAAAGTCGGCTCCTTACCCTTTGTATTTTTTGTTGCTTTTGGTCTCTGAAGAACATGTCCTCTGCTGCTTTTCATTACCCTCTTTTCCCGGAGGACAGGCAGAAACGATGTGCCTGGGACACTGTCGGGAAGTGAAACCATCAGGCCTACAAGGTCACTGCGTTCTTCCCCGGCCCATTCAATAGTCCCCACATCCACAAATACCGCACCCCAGGGAGGCCCATGCTGCCTCACTGATATATTGTCTTCAGATGTTCCTCCGTGTCCTCCATAACGTTCCAAGCTGGGACACACAAAACAGATTTAGTGGGAGTAGGAAGAGAAATGATTAACTCTCCACACTTTAACTATATTGCTGCTAAATGGCTCACTCACCCATGTGCCCTGTTCCTCTGGAGGAATAATCATTTTCCAACATATGAAAATCTGCACTTCTAGAAGAGATAAAATTAGGGGATGATTGTATTTAAAAAGGATTCGTGAACATGGGTCTTTAAAGGAGATGGCCTAATAACAATAATAGAAGATTTTACTTAAAATTGTTCTGAGCTCCTCTATTGGAAAATGTCACCTGATCATCTATCACACAGCCTCCTTCCAGGACCTGTAACTCTGGGGGCCCTGAGATGGACTTTATTTAAAGGAGTCCAGCTGATCCGTATTCAACGGCTCAGCAGCTCAGCAACCAGACTGCTTAGATTTGCACCAGCCCTGCACCCAACTGTCAAAACTGCAGGCAGCCAGAGGGAGAAGTGACAGACTGGTGACACAGACCGCTCAGAGACTTGGACGGGGCCACCTGGTGATTTATTGACAGAGGCAGATTTGCTTTAAGATCAACACCAGGGCAATTTGAGTAGGCAGGCCACTGAACCCTAAGGCAAAGTCATAGTTTAAAAGTGTTGTTATTTTTTGTCCTCTGTATCTAGTCAGTTTTAATGAGCTATGGCTTTCTAGTGAACGCATTAAAGATTGATTCATCATAGGAACAAATCTAAGTAAGGGACTCAAGACGCAAAAGTCCACATTCTCCTCTGGTCCTGCCACCAATTCGCAGCCATGAAACGTAGCCCTGGATTTCACGCATCCAGACAGACAGGACTTCAGGAGAGCTTATCTCCACTTGTAAAAGCCTGTTTAATGCTACTAATAGCATAAGTAATTTTGCTGGAAAGCCTGGGGAGGATTCTTCAATTTATTACCTAGTGAATCAATTCTAGCTTTAATAGAGACATCGGCCCTAGACCGCAATGCACCATGAAGCTCCACGCACAAATCCCAGCAGGGTGTTGATGCCAGGATTCTGAAAGGGAAAGAAAGACCCTCCCCCCCGCCCACCCTTCTCGCATGTTCCTTCTTGGAGTGTGGGAAAGGAGACTCAACTTCTGGCAAAAGGAGCCTCTCTGTTCTTCTGCTAGTGCCCTTGAGACTTGAGACTGCAGCACAGAGAACAGAGGGGAGGGAACCAGGTTTCAGGCATTGTGTTGCAAACGGAGGAGAGGTGAGGAGGAGATGGTGCTGATTACAGGCACTGATGGAAAGCAGAGAGCACAGTCCTGAAAATGGCTGAGAAAGGAAGAAAGAGATGCCCTGTGAGTCCGGGAAAGTGGATATTGCGTATTGGGTGCCACGGGCATTTGTCCTTCAAAGATGAGGCCCACCCTGCCTGAAGTTCATTGGCTGCTTCCCCCAAGGGCCTTCTCACCAGGCGGCTAGGGGGTTGGGGGGAGGAATGGAGAATCATTTTCCCTGAAGAAGCAAATCTGACCAGACGACCCATTAGTGTGGCATATGGCAAACAATAAAGACACTTGGCCAGAAAGTTAATTCTCCTGTCCCTTTTGTCAGCATACCTTTTTATTGTCAACTCCTGTCCCTGTCACACAGAAGGCAACTCACGAGGGCAGACTGCACCATTTTCCTTTCGGATATGGCCTTGTGTTCTTAAACATTCCAGTATCCACCCTCCTCCTCCTCAAGCCCATTCTCACCACACAGCTTAGAGCACCCCCACCGCCAATCCTTAACCTCTGTCACTTGCTGGGGCTTGACACCCAAACCGAACCTGGCAGTCTCAGCAAAGTGAGGCCACCACAGACTCACACATGTCTCACACAACCGTGCATCTGAAGGGAGTAAGTTTTCACTTGCCATGACTAAATGCTCACTTTTTCACCTGGAATCAGGAAACCCTAGTCATTTGCTTGAAGGGAAAAAGAGAACTTGAACACAACCCTTAATTGCCTTTTCAGAACTCCTCCAGAGCCGCCACTGGAGGGACTTCCAAAACTACATCCTGCCAATTAATTTAGTTTTAAGTGGGTCACTAACAATCCCCAGTGGTGTTTTTTCTCATACCTTCATAGCAGCAGTATGGGAAAGTATAATACGTTAAGGAATTGCTCAGTGTCTTTTCCCCCATAAGGAAACAAGGTCCCTATCTTCTCTTATTTACCTGAATCTTTTCCTACCTCTGCTCTAAAAGGTGTCAGGGCATATTCTTTAAAGCGTTCCCCACCCCTCCCACGAGTAACCCTGTAGGGAGGAAATCTTGCTCAACAGAGCACTCATAGTTAAAGATTTCCAGATACTGACTGGAATAGTCTGAGAACAGTGAGTCAGCTGTGAGAGTCAGAAACAACCTGCTGAGCTCTTCTGCATAGCAGCTGAGAGAGGGCTGTGGTTTTGACACCTGACCCTCTCATAAAGAGGAAGCTCTCTGGGATTCTCTTGAAATCTCTCAGATACAAGGAAAACAAACAAACAAAAGACTCATCCAACTTTGGATGTCCCCTGTGTTTCACCTTACTGTTCAGTAACACACTGAGAACAAAACCGAAAAGAGAGAAAACAATTCCATCCATTATTTGGACATGGTAAAGCTACACTAAGGAGTGGTAGGCAAAATAATGCCCCCCACCCTAGGTGTCTATGTCCTAACCCCCAGAACCTGTGGGTGTGTTGCCCTACGTGGCAAAAAGGACTTTGCGGATGTGATTAAGCAAAAGATCTGATGGGGAGAGTTTCCTGGATTACCCACGTGGACCCAATGTAATCACACGAATCCTCGTAAGTGAGAAAGAGATGAAGGAGAGTGTGAGTGTGACAGGAAACAAGGAAGGTTTGACTGGATGTTTCTGACTTTGGAGATGGAAGGGCCATGAGCCAAGAAGATGGCCTCTAGAAGCTGGAGAAGGCAAGGAAACAGATTCTCCCTAAGATCCTCCAGAAGAGACGCAGCCCTGCCTACACTTTGATTTTCGCCCGGTGAGACCTGTTTTGGACTTCTGACCTCCAGAATGGAAGGTAATACATTGTAGTGTTTTAAGTTCGTGGTAATTTGTTACAGCAGCCATATAAAAACTAATACAGGAAGGAAGTTGAAAAATCATATTCTCTAGTAATCAGGGAACTAGAGATCCCAAGTAACCATACACACATGAGTAGTTTATATATCTCATTTGATCCTACACCAAACCCAATAGAATCACCAGTCCAAATGATCTTTTGAAAACACATATTGGAACCTGCCTCTCCCCTACTCCTACCTTAGGTCCTGGGACAGAGAACAAAATCTTTTTTTTTTTTTTTTTTTTTTTTTTTTTTTTTTAGTTTATTTACTTATTTTGAGAGTGAGAGAGTGTGAGCAAGGGAGGGGCAGAGAGAGAGGGAGAGAGAGAGAATCCCAAGCAGGCCCCATGCTATGAGGACAGACTCCGACTCAAGGCTCAATCTCACGAACCATGAGATCATGACCTCAGCCAAAATACTGAACCACCCAGGCACCCAAGAGAACACAATCTTTGACAGGGCTAATGGCTGTATGCTTTTACGTCTGCCTTCCTGCCCACCTTCTCCTTACATGCATGACTCTTGCCACACGTCTCTTTGATCCAGGCAAAGCTCAATGTGCCAGGTCCCTCCCACTTCAGGGCCTGGACACATGCTCTTCTCTCTGCCTTGTGTGTTCCCCCACCCCTACCCCTCACTGCCCCCTCCCCTGCTCCCAGGCAACTCCTGCTCCTCTTTCATTTTTCTTATCCAAGATCATTTCCTCTGGAAAGACTTCAGTGACCTACGCTATCAGATTAGTTGGTAGCTGCCCACCCTCCCCACATGTTCTATAGCATCCTACACTTTTTCTTCGTAGCACACATCACCGGCTTCTCAACACCTAGCCCTGAATTTGTAAGAAAGCAACACTTTTGTGGCATCTGTGAGCTTACTGAAGTTAAGTGATTTCCTTAAAGTCACACAGCTTGTAAATGCTAGAGCTGGGAATAGAACACAGGTGCTCTGACTTTCACATCTTCACAATTCCACATGGCCTCTCTTAGTAATTTCTGGTGGGGTGTCAGAAAAACAGAAGAGGAGACACTACCAAGATTGGAGCAGTGCCTGCCATAGAGCTGAACTGCAAAAAAGTAGTAGAGTCAGATGAGCCATCAGAGGCAGAGCCTCTCACATTGGGGGCTCACTCTTGGTCCAGGAGTAGAGGAAGGGCTCTCCACAGAGCCTGGCAAACCCCGACAGATTGCTCAGGAAATGGCGCTCACTCAGCAGACATTGCATCAAATTTGTGCATGAGGACAAGAGGACTATCAAAGTGAGTTATTTGGCAAATTGTGAGCCCCATAGTGGGCACCTGCCAAGAACTGAATTATGTCCCCACAAAATATATATTTTGAGGCCCTAACCCTCAATATGACTATATCTGAAGATGAGAATTTTAAGACATAATTAAGGTTAAATGAAGTCACAAGGGTGGGGTCCTAATCCTATAGGATTTGTGGCCTTATAAGAGGAAGAGAGAGACAGGAGATCCCTTGTGAGGACACAAGGAGAAGGTGACCATCGATAAACAGGAAGAGGGCTCCCACCAGGACCCAACCGTGCTGGTACCATGATCTCAGACTTCCAGGCTCCAAAACTGTGAGAAAATAAATTTCTCCTGTGCAAGCCACCCAATTTTTGGTATTTTGTTATAGCAGTCCAAGCAGACTAAGGCCCAAACGTTTATAGCATTCATTTAAATTGTACAGTGGTTCTAGGTAAGAATACAGCAAAATTAATTTCTGATCAAAGGGTTCTAGTGGATATCTGCTATTTTTCTAGCCCAACATCAATGCCCATATTCTTTAGGAACGACACTTGATTTTCCTTTGGAAAACACGGGATCTCTTCCCATCCCATCCCAAACCTATCACTGTAGCAAACCTAGGTCAAATTTTCCATCACAGCATAACTTCGTCTTGTCAAGAAGAATCCTATGACCCAAACCAGGCCAGACTATAACAGGAATTTGAAAGTTAAGCACAGTGATACAAGAACTTAGAAATACTGACGTGAATTTATTTTTATGATAGTACCTAGGAAAAAAATACTGTCTAGGCCCCACTATCTAGATTTCTGGATCTACCCTAATTCCTGCCCTTTCCAAAGTCTGATGGGTCAATTATTTCTTCACTTCAATTAGGTACCCCAAGTCCTTCCAGTAAATTCTTTTATAGTTTCAATCAGTCAGATTTGGTTTTGGTAGCTCACATCCATTGTCACTTATCTGCTGGCTCACCTCCTGGGTGTAAAGCAACAGCCAGACCTGCTAGTATCCACCTTCCCGTAATCCCTCAGCCTCGTAGACTCCTGGGCCAGGTGTGTATGTTTAGCTCCATGATGAAGTTCCCTTGTTTTTCAGGATACTCACGTTAAGAAGTGCCCAAGGCCAATCTTAGATGTTTTATGGCTTTCACACTACTGCGTGGTCATATGCAGCACTTACTGCCTGAATCAAAGGAAGTAAAAGATAGCTTTCAACACTTGGGTTTTCTATAGTTCTGGTTTCCTCACCACAACTCTGGAAGGAGTAATGTAAGAGACAGGGACTAAACATGAGTTCCTGTATGCCTGTCCATGGGCACTGCCACCACAAATGGATCAGGAAACAGAAGCTTGTGTGATGCCACACCTGTCTGGTGATCTGTAGCTCTACTCTGAATGTCATTGTTAATGGACAAATCAAGTAAAATATGAACTGTCAAATGCAAAAAAAAAAAACAAAAACAAAGAACCCCAAAAAACCAAGAACCCAAAACCCTGCTGATAGTCCAGTCTATCAAATCTGTGCTGATTTTTTTTAATGCCAATGAATTGTTTTTGATAAAATTATGCAGCTAAAATGAATATACATTACTGAAAACTGTCTGCAACTTGGAATGAATTTAAAAATATTTTTAGTGATTAACATACATGTTTGAAAAATTGTACTGTATTTCTGGAAATATTTTTTCTGTTGATTCTTTTATCAACAGGAGAATCCTAATATTTAGGGCCATCTGGGTAACTCATCTGGAGATGATGAGATTTCTACGCTGAAATATTTGCAGAACATTAAGAAGAATAAAGAGAGTAATACGTATTTTAATATTAAAATGGCATGGATGCCACAGACCTGAAAAGGAGTAGGATTCACACAGTGAATCAATTTCAATGAAATTCTAATCTTTCTTTTGCATGAGGGTTAGGTTTGGGCTTATTATTCTCAGTCTATTTTAGCTATTCTCCTGAAAATACACATCAAAGATCTGGAGCCAGACAATGAATCAAAAGGAGCTCTGAGGGCAAATTACCATGACTTTTGTGGTAACATTTGTGAATTGAGGAAACTCCGCTCCCTTTTTCAGGCTTGATATATTTATACTTTTCTGTTTTGATGAAGGAGAATGCAGGTTGGATAGATACTTGATGTGTAATGACGAATATTTTAGAACAATTTGCTCACTGAAATAATTTAAAATGCCAGGGCTATGTCTCTTTTTAAGAATACTTTAATTTGCAATTTTTTTGTTGTGAAGCATATCATCTTTACAAAAAAAGCTGTACAACATGTATCTGTAGAGTTTAAAGAATCATAGTAAACTTGCATGGCATTGAGAAATAGAACATTATCAGTGCCCCTCCCTTACCCAGGAGTATCCCTCTCCCACAGAAGTAGCTACCATCCGATATTTTGTATTGATCATTCTTGTCTTTACAGTTTTATCTCCTATACATAGATCTCTAAAGAATAAATTGTGCATTTTCCTTTGTGACTTTTGTGTTTTGTTCAGCATTGTCTTTGAGATTATCTAAGATGATGCATATACTTAGTTCATTCATTTTGTATTACAGTATAGTATTCCACTTGAGGAAATATACCATAGTTTATTTGCTAATGGATTATTTATGAATTTTTGCTATTTAGAGCAAGGCTTTTGTGAACATCTTTTCTAGGACACATGTGTACAACTATCTTTAACATATATACCAGGAGTGAAGTTGCTGGATCACAGGTTGTTCAAATGAGTTCAACTCATAATGAGTTCAAATCACCTAGGAAATGCAAATATTCCTTAACATGGTTGTGCCTGTTTATATTTGCACATGCAGATGACAGAGTTTCTATTGCTCTAGCCTCTTGGGTTAAGGAGAGACATGTCTTAATGGTCCTTGTTCCTCTCTCTTGCCAGAAAAATAGTAAGAAAGGGGGCCTATAGAACACAATAACTCTCCTGCCTTGAGTTTTTCCCATGTGGTCCTAGTGAGTATAATTTTGTCCCTTTCATGACAGGGAGTGGTGGATGTCTAAGTTCTTGCATTCTGTTAGATGTGCAATTATGCCTGAGGTAGCTAGTACCCAAGATGTTTCTCAGTGAATCTTGCCTCTTGATATTCCTCTCCTTCCAGACTGTGCTCCCACAATAAATACCGCTGACCTATATAAACAATAAGACGTTGTAGAAATGAAAGGCTCTTATTTCTGAGGTGAGCTCATAAAGGACATCACAGCTTTGCCAGATTTTCTTTTGGATCACTTGCTCTGGGACAAGCCAGCTGCCATGTTAAAAGGACACTAAGCTATTTCTCCACAAGGGCCACTTGCATGGCTAGCAAGTTGATGTTGGTTATTGCTATCTTGGAAGCAGATCTTCCAGTCCCGGTGAAGCTTTTAGAAGACTACAGCCCAGCTAACCTCTTGACTGCAAGCGCAGAAGATACCCCCAGGCAACAACTACCCAGCTAAGCCACTTGCAAATTCTGGACCCACAGAAACTATGTGAGGTGATAAATGCTTATTGTAGTTTTAAGCTGTTGAGTTCTGGAGCAAAAGATAACTGATAACTTATACTGCTCATTTTTAGTTTAGTTTGAAGTTCCCTGATTACTCATGAGGTTGACATCTTTTCCTCTGGTTATAGACTGTGTTCCTTTCTTGTAAATATCTAGCTCATATGTTTTCTTCATTTTAATTTGGTTTCTTTGCCTTTCCTATATTGATCTAAGTTTTTATATTCTAGATATTAATCTTTTGTTAATAATAGGAGTTGTAAATAATTTCTCCCAATTTTTGAGTTTTTTTTTTACTCTCGTTACTGTGTCTTTTATCACCTGAATGCTTAATTTTAAGACAGTTGAGTGTGTTAATGTTTTCCTGTGTAATTCTCATTTCTGTGTCTTCTTTAAGAAACTGTTCCTTATTCAAGAATTTGAAGATATTTCCTATATGCTATTCTAAAAGTGTATGGTTGTGCCTTTCACATTAGGTATCTAACCACCTAGATTGATTTATAAGATAAAAATCTATCTTCAGATTTTTAAAAAATATATGGATAACAAATTGTCCTTAAGCCATTTATGAAATAATCTGCTCTTTCCCACAGATCTATACAAATCAAGTTTCTATATATGCACAGATTTCTTTCTGGACTCTATTTCCTGTTCTGTTCCATTTGTCTGTCTCATCCTGTATCAACATTATATTCTTAATTATGTAGTCTGATAATAAGTCATTATATCCAGTAATGCAAGTTTTCCCATATTTCTTCTTCCTCCCTGGTGTTATATTCTTCCATATAAATTTTCAAATCAGCCTGTTAAATTTCACAAAAACCACAGCGGTATTTTTGCTTTATTGGAATTTCATCAAATCTATAAATCAATTTAGAGAGAACTAATATAGTTATTTAAGAGTCTTCTAGGAGTGCCTAGGTGGCTCGGTTGGTTACACGTCTGACTCTTGATTTTGGCTCAAGTCATAATTTCATAGTTCCTGGGATCCAGTCCCACATCTGGCTCTGTGCTGACAGCTCTGGGCCTGCTTGGGATTCTCTCTCTCCCTCTCTCTCTCTGCCCCTCCGCTGCTTATACTCTCTCGCACACACTCTCTCTCTCTCAAAATAAATAAAAAATTTTAAAAAGTCTTATATCCATAAATATTATATATCTTTCTATTTATTTACACATTTTCTAACATCTCTTGATAAAGCTTTATCATTTTCTCCATGAAGATATTACATATTTTTGATAGATTTATTTCCAGTTATTTTTATGCCATTGTAAATTGTATTTTTAAATAAGGTTTTCTAAATTATTTCTTGAATATAGAAATGCAGTTGACACACATACATACAGATACCTACATATATTTACTTTGCATCCAAAAACTCAAACTGTTTTTTATTATAATTATTTGTAGATTGTGATGAAAGTAACATCACCTGCAATTCACATTCATTTTGTTTATCTTTTAATCCTTAAACCTTTTCTTTTTTCATGCCTCCCCACACAATGCTGAATAGAAATGGTGATAATGAACCTCCTTGTCTTGATTTTCTAATCTTAAAGGGAATCTCTCAACATTTTACCATTAAATTTGACATCTGCTATATGCTTTTTGTATGTACTTGTAAAGGACACTGTGTGTGCTTCTGAGGTCCCCCTTCTGAGCTGAAGTAATTCTTCCCAGCAGGTAGGAGTCCTGCTAGCAGATAATCCTCAGCTGTCTGCCTTCTTCAGCTGAGAAGAGTCCCCTCACCTATGTCACACCTACTTCCTGGAGCAGCCTACCTCAGGTGATTGGCTGACATGAGGTAAGGCCCAACCTACTCATTCCAAATCAGGGCAATTCCAAAGGGCCAGCCTCATTTCAGAGCTGTCTTTAGGGTTGGCTGAGGCTTTCCCTGAGGCTACACTACAACCCAACTTCTCCTCCCTCTGTGTACCTCTACTTTCTTTCTTTTCCCTCAAGAGGTACTGATACCAAGAACAATCCCTAACAAACCTCCTGTATGTTAATCTCCATCTCAGACTCTTCTTACTGAGGAACCCAAGCTGTGATAATAACTGTCAGTTTGCCAAGAATTTTTCTAAATCTGAATAAATGTTGAGGTTTTTCTAGTGTTTTTCTTCTGCACAATGTTGAAATAATCTCATGATTTTTTTCTCAATTTATGAGGTAGTAAACAAATTAAAAGTGAACCAATATTACACTCATGGGATAAATGTAATTAATCATAATATACAATCTTTTTATGCCTTTTTGGATTCAGTTTGCTAATATGAATTTTTTTAAGGATTTGTAT
This sequence comes from Panthera uncia, assembly GCF_023721935.1. Taxonomy (NCBI): domain Eukaryota; kingdom Metazoa; phylum Chordata; class Mammalia; order Carnivora; family Felidae; genus Panthera; species Panthera uncia. Next base: position 76,348,496 of record NW_026057580.1, on the reverse strand, counting down.
CTATGGTCATGATTGAGAGTATTTTGCTTGTTCATTTCGGTTGTAATGTCCTTGTCTAGATCTGGCATCAAGGTAATGTTGACTGCATGAAATAAGTTGGGGAATATTCCCTCAGTTTCTATTCTCTGTAAGTGTGTAAGATTAGAACTATCTGAAGAACAAAATTTCTTTGTGCAAAGATTTTTAGCTAATTTATGTCTTTAATGGTTATAGGAATTTTCAGATTCTATTTTTTCCTGGGATAGATTTAGCAAGTCATATTTTTATATGAATGTATTCATTCGATTGAGGTTTATAATTTATTGATTTTTCTCATAATGACTTTTTGATATCTTTATTTTTGTCCTTCTTTTCATTCATGATATGCTTTGAGAATATTCTCCCTTTTTTCCTTAGTTTTTCCAGAGGTTTGCTGTTTGTAGCCTTTTCAAGGAATCAAATTTGAAATATGTTGATCCTCTCTATTGTGTGTTTTATATTTCATTGTTTCTACTCTGCAATTGCATTTTTTCTCCCTTTTACTTTCTTTGTGTTTATTCCATTGTTCTAATTTCTTCAGTTAGATATTTAACTCATTGATTTTGAGCCTTTCTTCTTTTTTTAATATAATTTTTCTGTATTTGAACCCACTTTATTTGATATTCCCTGGGTTAGAAGTGGCCACAATGGAGAGAGAGTTAGTCTGCCCAATAGTCTTCTTAAAGCAGGCTGTGACCTTAACAGAAGGAGTGGATTTCCAAGTCCCAGGGGTTGAGGGAAGACATTGGATGGAGAAAAATATCATCCCTATCTCAGGAGCAATGGAGGGATATATTCCAGGTGGAGCCTCCATAGATCCACAAACACACACCAGAGAAATACCAGCTTTAAACCTCTTCCAGCTGGAGGAAACAAGTGCCAGGTTCCTTGCCACAAGTGAAGGCAGTAACTGTCCTGCTCCTACCCTTGTCTCTCCCTGGGTCCCCTTCTGTGAGGATCCAGGATTAGCCCTATGAACAGAGGACAGAGAGGCATGGTCAGAAGCTCAGATACAGTAAAAAAAAAAAAAAAAAAAAAAAAGCCATCATGCTCTCTTTTCCCATAGCATCAGTTTGGAGCAGCCTTAATTGGGGAAGAGAGGCTTTGAGTGAGATTTGGAGTTCTATGTGTGACTCAACAGTTTACTGGAATGAAGCTATTATTAGGACTCCTGTTGACCACAAAACTTTTCATTATCCACAGGTGAGCTGCCTGAATCCACTTTATTTGAATCCCCAAAGATTTGATGGGTAGTACTTTTATTTGTTCAGATCTCAATGTTTTCCAATTTCCATGATTTTTTAACCTTATATATATGTTTTTTAATATCTAAATATATAGGATTTTCTTAGTTATGTTTAATGATTTCTAAGTTAGTTGCATTGTGTTAGAAAAGTGAGCTATATGATACCATTCCTTTGACGTGAGGCTTTATATACAGTGAGTGAGGAAGCTCTGATTATGACCTGGCACAATGTGAATTTTCAAAATGTTTCATGTGTACTTTTAAAAAAATATATATATACTCCAAATTGAGGGATTGAGTTTCTTGATTTTGCTCTTTAAATCTTCTATATACATACAGATATTTTGTCTACTATCATTTACTCTGAGAGATATTTAATATCTCCTACTATGCTTATAGATTTATTTATCTTTATATAGTTCTGCCCATTTTTGCTTTTTATATTTTGAGACTTCATTAAGTCCATACAAGTTTTAATTGTTTATATCCTCCTAATGAATTTAACTTTGTCCATCATGAAGTGACTTCATATTTAACTCTTAAATTATATTTTGTCTAATAGTAATTTAGGTATACTAGTTTTCATTTAGATGTTTCCCATATGCCTTTTCAGTCCTTTGACTTTCAATTTTTTGTGTGTGTTTTTTTTATGCTATGTATATCTCTTACAAAGAGCATATTGCGGAATTTTATTTAGTTTGATAAAATTTGCCTTTAGCTAGAGAATTATTATGATTACCTATTTGGATTTATCTCTAGATCTGTATCATGTGATTTTTATTTATTTTACTATATTTTCTTCTTTTAGCTTTCTTGCCTTCTTTTATTTATTTTTCTATTGAAGTATAGTTGACACACCGTAACATTGGTTACAGGTATACAACACAGTGACTCAACAAGTCTGTACATTGTGCTGTGCTCACCACAAGTGTAGCTACCATCTGTCACCATTCAACGCTATTGCAATACCATTAACTATATCCCCTATGCTGTACTTCCATTCCTGTGATTTATTCATTCCATAACTGGAAGTCTGTATCTCCCACTCTTCTTTATTCATTTTGCCCATCCCCCTACCTCTCTCACCTCTGGCAATTGTCTATTTGTTGTCTATATTTATGGGTCTGTTTCTGCTTTTGTTTACTGACGAGACTGTCTTTTTCCATTGTGTATTCATGCCATCACTGTTGTAGATTAATTGACCACATAAGCATAAGTTTATTTCTAAGCTGTCTCTTCTCTGCATTGATCTATGTGTCCATTTTTGTGCTACTACCACACTATTTTGATTACTACAGCTTTGTAATATATCTTGAAATCTAGGATTGTGATGCCTCCAGCTTTGTTTTTCTTTCTCAAGATTGCTTTGGCGGTTTGGGGTCTTTTATAGTTCTGTACAAATTCTAGTTCTTTGGAAAATGCTCTTGGTATTTTGGCCAGAATTGCATTGAATCTGTAGATTGCTTTGGGTAGTATGGAAATTTTAACAATATTGGTTCTTCATAAACATACAATTTTCTTCCATTTGTTTGTGTCACCTTCAATTTCTTTCACCAGTGTTTTATAGTTTTCAAAGTCTTTGAAAGTCTTTCAAAGTTTTCTTGGTCAAGTTTATTACTAGGTATTTTATTCTTCTGAGAGTAATTGTAAATGGAATTGTTTTCTTAATTTCTGTTTCTGCTACTTCATTATTAGTGTATAGAAAAGCAACCAATTTCTGGGTATTGATTTTGTATCCTACAACTGTAATGCATTCATTTATTCTGAAAGTTTTTTGGTGGAGTCTTCAGGGTTTTCTATATATAGTATTATGTCTTCTGCAAATACTGACAGTTTGACTTCTTCCTCACCAATATGGATGCCTCTTCATGCTGCCTTTTAGATTGACTATGTTTTCCCCATTCCATTTCCCTCCTCTGTTTGCTTGGAAGTTATATCATTTCTAGCCTTTTAATGGTAATCCAACCTCTTTTAACATACATACTTAAAACTACAGTTAATATCTTAACTTTCATAATTCCTGCTTTCAGTTCTGTTTCAGACTTTCCAGTGCATGAAGGAAGAAATGAAGGAAGGCTTTAAAAATTTATTTATCTAAGATTTCTGTACTTCAAGTAGGAATCTCATTTTGGATAGCTAGTCTACCGCACTACCAGAAATAAAAATATAAATTAGATCTCCAGCATTTTGTGATCAAGATATTTCAGAATTCTTTAGTAAAACAATCCAGAATAAATTAAAACCCACATGGAAAAGACTGCATAGAAACTGAGCTGCTGAATGCAGTTGGCAACAACCAATTAGTAGTGTTTTCTTATGTGCCAAACACTTTGCCAAACTTTCTCCTTTGAATACATGCTTCCTCCTGAGAATTTATTGATTCTCAAACCTCTGATGAGATGATCACTCTTTGGTCACACAAAAATATCCACAATTGAGTATAAACAAGCACCATCAAACAAGATTTACTACAACTCAGTTTTTCAACTCAATGACAAGTCTTAGACCAGCAATATTTATGAACAAAGCCTGTCTTTATTGCCTAGTTTGGCTCTTTGTCCCCTAATATTTTCAACTCTAAGGGCTGGTTAAAATGAAGGGAGAATTATGTGAACATCTGGGTCCCAGTTCTACCCATCCTCTAAGCTTTTTACTACCACGTGTAAAATTAATTGAAATCTAATGTTATCTGAAAGGTAGAACTTAAAGCCAGAGTAGTAAATAGATTTCACCTCATGTGACCACTTCCAACAATTGGTAGGAACTGTTTGGATCACTGTGTTGTAAAGTATTAGAGGGCTATATCCCATTCTAAGGAAAAGCAAGCTGTAATCCATCAGATATATCTGTCACCAGCGGGATTAACAGGGTAGAAAAATGGGGAGTGGCGAACATGTGAAAAAATAAGAGACTGAGTAAAAAAGAAATTTGCAAGTGAACAAGAAGTGGCATTTACAGTTGGAGTTACCTTTTTCTTCAAAAATGTAGGTTTGGAGTGCACATGAGTTGTTGAAACTGGGATCCAGGTAGCTGTTGTAGCACCAGCTGACAATTTTAATGGTCTCCTGGGGTTGGAGCTGCATCAGAACCTCAAACAAGAACTCTTGTCCTCTAGCCAAGCCAGCCAAGTAGGAGTTACCAGCGTTTGCAACCAGCTAACTTACTGCAAATTGTATTGCATTCGCAACCATAGGCTGATAGGAGGAAAAATATTTAGCAGATAGGCACAGGCAAAGAAATGAAATTGATCCTGCAGTTATTAGGGACTGGTTAACAGTGTAGATTCATTCTTTATTATGAGAAAAATGTTCTATATCCTGATACTTAATATCATTAAAATCTACAAGGAACTTGGCATTTATTTCAAAACAGAAAAAAGTGGAATGTTTTAATGAGGAGAAATAAACCTCAAAATTTTGTTCTCACAATGGGACATGATTATGTAGGAAAGGATAGATAATCAAGTTAGCTAGAAATGAAATTTTATTCATTTTATTCTTTATGCTTTACTTGGGAGAGTTAAGTGTAAATTACCATATTGTTCTCCTTCACATGATTTCCCTTCCAAATGCTAGTTTGAAAATAAATTAATGAAGAATAGATTTACCCATACAATGATCCCCTACACACACACACACACCCCTCATCTCCCAATACTCTGATGTTTTTCTGTATTGAAATATATCCGTAACATAAAACATCATACAGGACTGTATTTTATGATTGAGTAGTTAGGTTACAGAAGCATGTAAGGGCCCTTCACACATAGTAAACAAACCTTTGAAAAAAGAATAATAAAGAATTCTAAAATTGCTGCCAGTCTGCCCAGATTCCTCAGGCAAACACATAAAGTGAGGAATCTTGTTTCCATACTTATCAGGGTCTGTTGGGCCTTTTGAGCCTGGCAATCCAGAAAAAATATTTAAGGAGAAATATTTCAAGTTTGTGCTCAGAATCTTTATGTCTTTAAAAGGAGCAATAAATCAAGAGGCGTTCCTTTTTACCTTTGGCTTAGGAAATAACATTGGCCATCAGTAACTACAATTCTGATCATGACATTGTGGCAAATTCCCAGTCGGGGTGGACCTGGGCAGAGGGCAGTGTGTAAGAGCATTACTGTGAGTTTTGATCTGATAGTCAAGCTAGGTTTCAGAGACCTTTTATAAAGACTAGTTCTTATCACAGGATTCTGGGTGTGTGACACCAAAAAACAAATTTGTAAATTTCCACAGGCTCTTAGCACCCATGGGGACAGGCAGTCCAGTGTTTCTTAAACTAGATTGCTAATTTCCTTCATATCATCTGGGTTTTGTAACATATTTTCCTATAAATCAATAAGACTACTTTCATTTTATTTTAAGCTGTTTTCTATGGTGAAAAAAATTAAATCTTCTGTGATGATCCATGTGCCCTCTTTTCTTGCTGTAATTTTTTAAGCAGCTTGTGTCTTTTGGCCAGTTTGCCAGAATGTATTTGATACTATGGGAACATCTGTGTCTGGTGGCAATTGGATCTTGAGCACTTAGTTCTGTTCCCTGGATAAAATCCATAGGAATCTGGCAGTCTTTCATGAAATGCTTATTTCAGAAATAACGTTTCATGATTTGGGGGTTCCCTAGAATCTTATTTCTGGACCTATAAGCCTTGCTGTAATGGTGGTTTTTGGATTCTTCCTCTGGCTCTAAATAAATCACGTGAATTCTACTTAACAAATGAAATTATTTGGAAAAATATGACTCATATTCTAAATATTGACAATCTCCAAGTGTTTAACCTCTGTCTTTTCTTTTTAATCCTTGTGAGCCTCTCTTCTTACATCTTGCCGTGTGCTACATAATGTTCAGTGTGCTCTTGCCCCATTCTTGGTTTAAGGCAGGGGTTCCAACCACCCTTTCAGTAGAGATTCCCAGACTTCATCCCTAAAGCTTCTGAATTCGTAGATCTAGAGCAGGGCCTGGAAACCTACATATTTTTAAAACTCCTGTTCCACTCAGTTTTGCTGTAAACCTAAAAGTGCTCTTAAAAAATAAAGCCTATTTTTTTAATGCAGATGCATTAGAAAGAAAGAAAGAAAGAAAGAAAGAAAGAAAGAAAGAAACCAATCCCCAGTGATTCTGACAGTAAGTCCAATTTAAGAACTCCTGGAAATTTCTCTAATACTGACACTAAGAACCTTAGATAGTCTCATTGGCAATAATGTCTAAATCCCTCTGGTTCCCTCTAGTGGACTAAGATAACACACACTTTCTACAAATCATCCAGGCAGTTATGAGAATGAAATTAGATTAAAATGCACATAAGGAGAAATTTTGAGATATAGCCAGAAAAAGGCAATATGCACCCAATTAAATGGGTCTGGGCCCTAACAGGGTGGAAATGTCCCACAATATCTGCTATATGGCTGGTTTTGCCTTGGGTGGGGGGAGCCCAGGTCGACCCTAGTAAATAAGCCACAGGAAGAACTTTCTCATGGCCATCCCCTGCAAATTGCATTCAGGTGTCCGCCCAGGCACATAGCTCCACTGCTGATTGGAATTTCTGATTACAGAGCAAAATTAAGTTTTCAAACTCCATGCATTTTATGTTGAATATGTACTCAATGCATCTTCTTTCACTGAGAGGGGAGAAATTAAAGGGAAACTGAATCTGGGTGCATACTCCATGTGCTGAAGGTAGATACCTACCATGTGTCACATTGGGCAAATTCCAGAGATACCAGGCTATAAAGCCAAAGTTATATGCGTGGCTGTCTCTGGCCCTTAACTTTGCAATATTCCTGGGACAAGAGCACTACAAACATTCTTCCTTTGGGGTATCCCTTGATCCAAATGTGAGCTGCATTCAGGGAGTTCTGATTCTTCTGTTACTGCAGCCAGCAACTCAGGAGAGCCTGGGAAGGAACTGGAATCTGCCCAGTGTCTCCAAGTGGATTTTATGGGTTCACAAGGGTTAGCCCTAGAATTAGTCTTTGAGGTTTTCAATTCAACCCATTCGCTGAGCAGATAAGGAAACCAGGCACTGGAACCCAAATCTTCTGTATCCTGCTTAAATACTTATTGACAGTAGAATATTCCAAACCAATGGAATAAACAGTCCAAAGGATACAGAAGATCTTCTGTCTTATTGTAACTAAACATCTTGTGAATGGAGAAGCCAACTTGAGTAGTATAAAGGGGAAATTGTGAGTTAAAATACATGCAACCACCTTTAATCCTGTGGCTCCTATGTCTGGAGAAACACGGATCACTCCTTAAATGCAACTATATAAACTCGGCATCTCTTTCATATCCGCCTTCTCTCTAAACCCATTGACACCATCCTGGCCCTACCCATTTGCCGTGGTATTCCTGACTCTGCTATAACCACCTTCTTCACTATATTTTTCAAACTATAATCAGGATGATACTTTTAAAGTGCTAATCTCTAAGTCACTCTTGCTTAAAACCTTTTGATGTTTTCCCATTGCACTTAGGATAAGAATCCAAATTCATTAACATGATTTATAAGGCCAGTTATGGCCTATACCAAAACAGGTCACAGTGGGCTGATTATAATGCCTTAAATGTGCCTTAGCCATTTAGGCTTCCACCCCTTCATAAATGCTTTTTCCTTGCCTGAATGTCTCCACCTTCCTCACTCTATTGCATTTCCAATCTCTTCTCTCAGCTAATGCCTATTCCTTAAGCATCCTCAAGAAGGACCCCTGCTTTCAGGCCCATAGGGTCCCCACTCAGTAACATTCACCATCTTGTACTCACTTGCCTCTGTCTCCCTGGCTAGATGGTAGGTGAGCAAAGAGCCTGTATGCTTTTTTCTAACTTCCCCAGGTCCTAGCACAGTGTTTAGCACATAGTAGGTGGTCTTGAATGGATATTTGTGGAATGAACTAGTGAGTGAGTGAATGACCTGAGGAACAATTCCATATTTCGTATGCCCGTCCTGCTTCTTTGTCAGCCTTTCTTTCCCACCTCCCGGCACCGTTACAGCTTAGGAAAGAAGGGGAAGGGCTTGGTTTTAAAAAGCACCCCAGGTAACTTCAGGGTAGTTGTCTTACTCCTGCTTCCCCATCTTGTTGGGAATTCCTGATCTATTCAATCCCCTCAGCTCCAGACCCAGAGAAGTTAAAAGATCTGACTAAAATCACATAGCTACTTAGTGGAAAGGGCAGGTCTCCTAACTGCTAGGCTAAGTCCTTTTCTATGAGGTTCAATGACATCACGAGAAACCCAGAATATTTCCTCCCATGGCCTGCATGTGTTATTTTTTTCTGAAGAGTGGAGAACAGTCTTAGCTACCTGTTTCCCTTGTGAGACCCTAGATCTTGTCCTCTCACTGTTACCCCATGGTAGAGGATTCTGAGACTCCCCACTGCCACCAGTGTGCATACATCTTTTCCCAGTTATTCAATGGAACCCTAACCTAGGTGCTGCCATGAATGGATTTTGCAGGTCCCAAATCAGTTGACTTTCAGATAGGGAGATTATCCTTGGTGAGCCTGACCTAATCAGATGAGCCATTAAAGGGATTGGGCTCTCCCTGGAAAGAGATTCAAAGCATGAGGGAGATTTGATGCAATGGTGGTTCTCCATTGCTGATTTTTACAATGGAGTTTTAGGCTTCTAATGACAGCAAATTGTGGAAACATAAATATATGGAAGAGAACTAACGGAGTAAAGTTTGTTTGAAGATTCTTCTGGTGCTTTCTTGGGGCTGATAAGAGTTAGTAAAAGGAGAAAAACTCCTTTATACAGGAGGAGTATATAAATTATTATATATATATATTATATATTATATAAATTATATAAAATATAATATATAATTAATTATATATAATTATAA